>NW_028270142.1:56034775-56341307 GCF_037043375.1 Chiloscyllium plagiosum
AGTGTCTTTGAGGAGAAGCATTCAGACAAAACTCCTGAAAAGTCAGCAACATTGGACATGGTGTCCAAATATCTGAAAATGACATGCAACCTGCCTCGAAGCCCCAGGCCAGGTCTTGGCTCCTCAATTCTGAAATGGGCAATGTTCCAAGAAGGATAAACAAAAACTGAAGTTCTCCTTGAAATGTGACAACATTGACACCAATCACGAGAGGAAGAATGTTGTGAAATGTGTAACGGTTCAAAAAAGATTTATGAAAATGTTGCCAAGGGTTGGATGGTTTGACCTATATAGAGAGGCTGAATAGGCTGTGGCTATTTTCCCTAGAGTGTCGGAGGCTGAGGGGTGACTTTACAGAGGTTTATAAAATCATGAGGGGCATGGATAGGGTAAATAGACAAAGTCTTTTCCCTGGGGTGGTGAGGGAGTTCAGAACTAGAGGGCATAGGTTTAGGGTGAGAGGAGAAAGATTTAAAAGGGTTCTAAGGGGCAAAATTTAAACGGCATCTGGACGGGTTTATGAATAAGAAGTGTTTAGAGGAATATGGGCCAACTGCTGGCAAATGGACTAGATTTATATGGGCTATCTGGTCAGCATGGATGACTTGGACAGAAGAGTCTGTTTCCATGTTGTAGATCTCGATGACTCTGTGAGATCCTGGGGAGTGTTGCTGAACAAAAAGAGACCTTGCAGTGCAGGTTCATAGCTTCTTGAAAGTGGAGTCTCCGGTAGGAAGGATAGTGAAGAAGGTGTTTAAAAAGCTTTTCTTTATTGGTCAGACCATTGAGTATAGGAGTTCGGAGCTCATGTTTTACAGAACATTGGTTAGGCCGCTTTGAAATATTGCATGCAATTCTGGTCTCCCTCTTATCGAAAGGATTTTGTTTGAAACGTGAAAGGGATCAGAAAAGATTTACAAAGATGATGCCAGGGTTGGAGGATTTGAGTTATAGGTAGAGACTGAATTAGCTGGGGCTGTTTTCCCTGGAGCATCAGAGGCTGATTGATGACCTTATAGAGGTTTATAAAATCATGAGGGGCATGGATAGGGTAAATAGACAAGATCTTTTACCTAGGATGGGGGAGTCCAGAACCAGAGGACATAGGTTCAGGGTGAGAGCAAAAAGATATAAAAGGGACCTAAGGATAACGTTTTCTCACAGAGGGTGGTACCTTATGGAATGAGCTGCCAGAGGAAGTGGTGGTGGCTGAAACAATTACAACATTTAAAACACATCTGGATGGGTATATGAATAAGAAGGATTTAGAGGGATGTGGGCCAAGGGCTGGCAAATGGGACTGGATTAAGAAAGGATACTGGTCAGCATGGACAGGTTAGACCAAATAGTCTGTTTCTGTGCTGTACATCTCTATAACTGTTGACAGTTATAACAAGCTTCCTGGCTTTGTGTCTGTGCTGAACAACATGACAGTGCAATGATACAGTGAGCCTGGAATCTCTGGCTGAGGAACAAAGTGTGAAAATGTAAGATAAGGCTGTGACCATCCAGGTAGGCTCTGAGTGTGAGTGCTATTTCTGTGAGTGAACAGACTAGAGATATAGTCCAGTACTGTCCATGAGCTAATTGTGTTCCTGTGGGTACAATGTCCTCACTGCAGCTTTACAGTGACAGATGCTGATGCAGCCGGAGGTGCAGAAATGACGTGTACAAGGGTCCTGTAATTTGGGGACGGTTCTTAGAGATTGGCAGATGTCTGTACCAATATCAATCAATGTGGGTGCATGTAGTGGTTGCCTATGGAGATGCCCTAAGAGACTATTAAATGGTGTCTGACATGATCGCTATCCATAGACAGCAGGGAGCTGCAGCTATTGTGTCATCCAGTCCTACAGCATGAAAACAGGCCCTTCGGCCCAACTTGTCCATGTCAACTAAGTTTTTGAAACGGAATTATTCCCATTTCTCTGCATTTGACCCAAACACCTTTAAACCTTCCTGATCCAGGACCCGACGAAACGTCTTTTAAATTTGTAATTCTGCCCACCTCTAGCACTCCCTCTGGCATCTCATTCCATGCACGCACCACCCTCTGTGTGAACAAGTTGCTCCTCAGATCTTTTTTAAATCTTTCTCCTCTCACCTTAACCCTATGCACTCTAGTTTTGGACTCCCCCACCCTGGGGAAAAAAACATTGGCTATTCATCTTATCTATGCCCTTCATGAATTTGTAAACTTGTATAAATTCATCCCTCAACCTCTTATGGTCCTGTGAGGAAAGTCCCAGCCTATCCAGCCTCTCCTTATAACTCAAACCCTCTCGTCTCAGTAACATCCTCGTAAATCTTCATTGCACCCTCTGGAGTTTAAACCATCCTTCCTATCGCAGTCACCAAATACCCACTCTGACTCCCATGTTGAGAATTCTTGGCATCTAGTTTACTCCTGCAGATAGTTTGATAGAAAGCTACACATTAACAAAGCAAGATAGGCAGTCAGTAAGATCATTGATAAGCAATAAAGCCCCTTGACCTCAAATCGGAACTCTCTGGAGCTTTGTTCCAAAATGCAGTGAGTTGCTGCCGACATCAAGAGAGGCCTTGCTGGATTTCTCACATCCTTCTGCTACATTTCTCCCCATAGCCCACATCATTCAGGCCCAAATAAGCTTTCAGCTGAGGGAAGCACAGTGCTGACACAGACTCCACATTTCCCTGGACAATGGGAGCAAGGCCTGAGGACTGCAGGAAGTGAAGGTCACTCCCTCCCAGTTGGGCGAGGTGACAGTTGCTGTAAACTGCTATTCCACTGAGTTCTTCCAGAAAGCTACATATCCCCTGTGTGGGCTCGCAGCTGTGCACCCACAAATGCATCAGGACAGTGACCATTGCTAATTATGCAAAATCACACCAGTTCATTTTGTTCCTCCATATCAGTGTTGCAGCCTGGGGTATTGGGATTGAAGAACATCAAGATGCTGGGTGCCATTGACTGTGAGCACATGGCACTGAGAGGACCCTATCGCAATGCTGCAGAATTCATCAACGGGAAGGTTCCACACACTTCATGTACTGGTGATGTAGTTGAAGGTGGTGCCTTTCCAGTTTTCTGTGTTTTGATTCCAGACTGAAATACAAAACAAAAACTATGGAAGAATTACTGCTGATTTTAAATGCAAACAATGCAGCATGCATTGTGAGCACTTTTCACACATTTGCTTGTTTGAGCCATATTTAAATTGTAGTTTGCAGACAGACTGGATAGGATGTTTGTGTACAAATTGAGGTTCAACTGGCAATAGGTAACTGATTGGTTATGAGGGATATAGGCCACGTGCTGGTAAATGGGACAAGGTTAATTAAGGATATCTGGTCAGCATGGATGAGTTGGACCGAAGGGTCTGTTTCCGTCCTCTAAATCTCTACGACTCTTTGACTGGGAGCTACCAACAGTGAAAAGTGTTTATCAAGCTGCGTCATCCTTTTGAATCACAACATCATCATGATAAGACAGAGCAATGGCAAAAGAGGAAAGGAAAGGAGGTGGATCCTGCAGTCTGGCTCCCAACATCTTGTGAGACCTCCTGCCCCATGTTCTCAAAGATCTGTTCAACTGTATGAAAACCCACAGCAGAAATTCATGACCCTTGAAGAGACATCATCCACTGACAGAGGGACAACCAATGATAATAATTGGTGGAGCTAGCTTTGGGAGCCTAAATGCTCATTTCCAGGTGACAAATGTTGATCTTGAAGGATTCAAACCAAAGTGTAAGAGTGGGTTCAATGGGTGGCCCTCTTGCTTCACAGTCAGAAAGTTGTGCAGTCATTCATGGCACACTCCAGGAATTTAGGCATATAATTTCGGCTGACAGTGCAGCATGGTAATAGCGGAGACACTGTCTTGTGGAAGACGGAATCACAAAGCTAATACAACAAGGAGGTCATTCAGGCTCATCGTGTCTGCACTGGCTTTTCAAATGAGCATCATGAACATACTGCCAGTTTCCTACCTTCTTCCTATACCATTACACATTATTTCTACCCCAATAATCATCTAATACCCTTTTAGAAAACTTCAACTGAACATGCCTCCCTCACATTTCTAGACAGTGCACTCCATAAGGGACTGTAGTGAAGAGTTCTTTTCTTCATATCACCAAAAGGTCATAAGCAGAAATAGTCATTCAGTCATAGAACCCTTACAGTGTGGAAGCAGATCATTCAGCCCATCAGGTCCACATTAAACCTCTAAAGGAGCACCCCCTTGCCCTATAATCCCATATTTCCCATGGCTGAACCACCTAACCTGCACATCACTGGACACTATGGGCAATTTAGCCTGGTCCATCACATCTTTGGTCTGTGGGAGGAAACCAGAGCACCCAAGGAAATCCACACTGCGAATGTGCAAGTTCCACACAGACAGTCACCCAAGGCTGTGAGGTAGCAGTGCTAACCACCAAGCAACTGTATCTGCTCTGCCAATGTCATCGTGACTAATCTGATAATCCTCAACTCCACTTCCTGCATCTCAATTTCTCTGTTGCAAATCACTTTGAATCTGTGTCCTCTGGTTCTTGATCCTTTAACAAGTGGGAACAGTTTCTCCTATCTATTTTATCAAACCATCCATGATTTTGAAAACTGCTATCAAATCTCCTTTCAGTCTTCTTCTCTCCAAGGAGAACTGTTCCAATTTCTCTAATTTATCCCCCTAATTGAAGATTTTCATCCCTGGAATCATTCTTGCAAACCACTTCTGCACTGTTCAATGTGTTCACATCCTTACTATAATGTACAACCCAGCACGAAACATAGTGCTCCAGTTGAGGTCCAACAAGTAGATAATGATTACATTAAAACCTCCTGAGATAGATGTAAATCCCATGGTCCATCTTGAAGAACACCCTGACCACTGTTTACATCTCAAACACCAATAACCAATTTGATTATATGAACAGTAAGCTCACTACCCTGTTTATTGAATCTTCCAATATGCATATTTGCTACTCTTGTCAATGTATATTTTGCAAAAGCACTTCTTTGGCTGTAAAGGACTTTGATTATGAAAGGTGATAGATGAATATAGGTTACTACCTTCTATCAATAGCAGCACCAGTAGAAAAGTGCTGCACTTAGCAGAAACTGGTGACATGATTGTATGCTGAGCACCATTGTTTCATTTATCATTACACATAAATACAGGAAAATGAAGGAAGTGAAGGAGAGATTCCAAACAAGACTTATTAATACTGGTGTTCGATAAGAATAAATTACAATATCACTAGTTCAAAGTTTGGGTGAAGATTTGTAGCTCGGGTGCTCGTTGTTGTGGTTCTGTTCGCCGAGCTGGAAGTTTTTGTTGCAAATGTTTCGTCCCCTGTCTAGGTGACATCCTCAGTGCTTGGGAGCCTCCTGTGAAGCGCTTCTGTGGTGTTTCCTCCGGCATTTATAGTGGCCTGTCCCTGCCGCTTCCGGTTGTCAGTTTCAGCTGTCCGCTGTAGTGGCCGGTATATTGGGTCCAGGTCGATGTGTTTGTTGATGGAGTTTGTGGATGAGTGCCATGCTTCTAGGAATTCCCTGGCTGTTCTTTGTTTGGCTTGCCCTATAATGGTAGTGTTGTCCCAGTCAAATTCATGTTGCTTGTCGTCTGCGTGTGTGGCTACTAAGGATAGCTGGTCATGGCGTTTAGTGGCTAGATGATGTTCATGGATGCGTATCGTTAGCTGTCTTCCTGTTTGTCCTATATAGTGTTTTGTGCAGTCCTTGCATGGGATTTTGTACACTACATTAGTTTTGCTCATGCTGGGTCACAGGAGGCTCCCAAGCACTGAGGATGTCACCTAGACAGGGGACGAGACGTTTGCAACAAAAATTTCCAGCTCGGCGAACAGAACCACAACAACAATATAACTAGAATAGATTCAGTTTTCAGATTCTCAACAAATTCTGTTTATCTCATATTACGTATACCATTAAAAGGTGTCTCCCAGCCAGTAGACTCCATTTACAGAAGTAATTGGGACAGTGTTGATTTGTAATTTATTCAAAACTGACTAATATTTCTCATGCAACCATTATTCACACTCATAACAGGAGTTCATACATACAAAATAATTGGAGGTACCTGTTGTATTGGACATTCACATTGAGATATCACTACACTGAATACTTATATTTGATTTTTAAAAACTACATATACCGTACATTAATAAATTTGAAATTATGTTAGAAATGTAAATCTTGCTTTTCTTGTTTGAGTTATTGCATACCCCCTACAAGCAAGAATGAACTATTCTCCATAGGAATTTGAGGGATTTTGTTTTTATCTTCCTGTTCTTGGGCCTCTATCTACTTGTCTGGCTGGCATTACTTTTAACATGACACCTCTGATGCTCTACAATGACCTTTCCAAATGTCATTCCCAGCAGATTGCCAGTGGATTCAATCTCACCCCAGATTTCCCACTCTCATCTGCTGTCTCTCAGTCAATTCCAATCAAGAGCAGGAGAGTGTACTGACTTAGCCTAGCATCGCAGTGAAGAGTCTGTCGGTGGGGGGTGGGGGGTGGGGAGGAGGTGGAGTTCCAAACATGCCTTCTTGTTAAAAGCTAAAGTTGTCATTATATTACTGGACTACAGGCTGCTTTCCCATTAGAGAGAGAGAGAGAGAGAAGAGAGTGGGGGGTGGGAAGAGAGAGGAGACAGAGAGAGAGAGAAAGAGAGAGAGAGAACTGGTGCTGCTTAAACTGATGGTCACCACGCCTCAATTAATAGGAGAGTTTGAGAGTAACAGCCCTTCATCACTTGTCATCACCACACTACACTCATTGGTGCTGAAATTGTCACCCATTACATTGTTTCCTGTTGATTTGGCTAATTCAATGTTCTCCAGCTGGTCTTCTGCCTTGCTCCCTCTATAAAAGGGCAGTATAGTGGTTAGCACTGCTGCCTTACAGTGCCAGGGATCCAGGTTCAATTCCCACCTCGGGTAACTGTCTGTGTGGAGTTTGCACATTCTCCCTGTGTCTGCGTGGGTTTCCTCCCACAGTCCAAAGATGTGCAGGTTAGGTGAATTGGCCATGCTAAATTGCCCATAGTGTTAGGTGAAGGGGTAAATGTAGGAGAATGGGTCTGGGTGGGTTGCTCTTCGGAGGGTCGGTGTGGACTTGTTGGGCCAAAAGAGCCTGTTTCCACACTGTAGGGAATCTAATCTAATCTAAAATTGCTCATACGCTGAATTGTATAAAGTCTTGTTCACCCAGAAGCCCTGTGCTCATTGACTATTGATGGACATTAAATAATTCTCCTTATTTACAAAAGATGTCTCTGTTACCTCCTCTAGCCCTGCAAACCTCAGAGACATTAGCATTTCCTCATAGTTTCTTCTCCAATTTCAACATCCTGCATTCCACCATGAGCTACTTAAGCCTTAAGCGCTGGATTTCCCTCTCTAAACCTCTGCACCTCTCAGGACCCAGCCTAATACAGGTTTCTGCATGCCTGCCCCAATATCTCCTTATCTGGCTTGTTGTAAAATCTTAATTGCTATCACAGAAGCTAAACACATCACAGACATTGATATAGCTTGATCTCAAACTTTGTGATTAAAAAACTTTCCCAGTGGATCACAGCAGCTGCTATGATACCTTTATCACATGAAATTATGTCACACTGATGTCATTATTTAATTCTCTTAAAGGTACATGCTTGTCTGATCATACTTCCAATATAACAACACCAAGGACAAGACTTCTGGTGCTCCTTAGGGAATGGTTCTCGACCCTACCACCTTCAGCTACTACATCAACTACATTCCTTCCAATATCCAGGCCTAGGTTGATAAATACTAATCAATATTCACACCAGGTAGGCAATGACCATTTCCAATAAGACAGAATGCATCCATCTCCTTTTGATATTTAATAGTATTTCCATTAATGAATCTCCTACTACCAATTTCTGGAGGCTACCATTGATCAGAAATTGAACTGCAACAGCCATATAAATACAATGGCTCCAAGAGCGGTTCAGAGGCATTTGTGATAGGTATGAGAGTATTACATCAAGTGAGATAAGAAGATATTGGAGCAGGCATCCAAAAATCTATTTAGGATGGGTCTTGAGAACTGAAGAGGTTTAGAAAGGGAAATCCAGAGCTTATGTAGCTAATCCCATGATCACCAGAATTGCCGAAGAAGCTAACTCCTCAAGACCTTTCTATATTCTATGAGACACAAATCAGGAGTGTGTTGGAATAATCCCCACCTACCTCAATAAGCCTAGCTACCACAACAATTGAGGAGCCTAATGCCCGAAACGTCGATTTCGAAGCTCCTTGGATGCTGCCTGAACTGCTGTGCTCTTCCAGCACCACTAATCCAGAATCTGGTTTCCAGCATCTGCAGTCATTGTTTTTACCATCTAGGACTAAGCAGTCCACTTCAATAGCACAGAAACAGAAGTTGCTGGAAAAGCTCAGCAGGCATGACAGCATCTGGGAAGAGAATTCAGAGTTATGAGGAAGGGTCACTGGACCTGAAACGTTAACTCTGATTTCTCTTCACAGATGCTGCCAGATCTGCTGAGCTTTTTCAGCAGCTTCTGTTTTTCTTTCTGATTTACAGCACCTGCAATTCTTTTGGTTTTCAATTGATTGGCATCACATCTGACACCTTCAATATTGACACCCTCCAGCACTGACACACAGTGGTACCAGTGTGCACCATCTACAAGATGCACTGCAATAACTCATCAAGGATCCTTCAGCAGCAGCTTTCAAAATTGTGATATTTGCAACTAGAAGGACAGCAAACACATGGGAATATCATCAGGTGCAGGTCCACCCGATGTGCTGCAGACCATTCTGAGTTGGAACTATTTCACTGTTCCTTCTTTGCAGGTGGGTTAAAATTGTGGAACTACCCCCTTAACCGCACTATGAATGTCCCAACAAGCCAAGGACTGCATCAGTTTGAAAAGGCAGCTCACCATCACATTCTCAATGGTAATAATGTTAGACAATAAATGTTGGCCTAGCCAGTGACAACCACAGCCCGTGAATCCCAGAATAGTTACAATACAGAAAGAGACCATTGACCTATCATTCCTATACCAGCTGTCTGAGCATTTTGAGTTTGTGCCAAGTCCTTCTTTTTTACCCCCATAACATTGAATATTGTTGCTTTTTCAATAAGTATCTAATGTTTTCTTGAAACCTCCATCATACTTCCAGGCTTTGCATTTTCTAAACATGTTGTGCAAGAAAAGGTTTTGTTCTCACATCACATTTGCTTAGTTTACAAAACACTTTAAAACTGTGATAATAAAACAAAGAACTGCAGAGGTGGGAAATTAAAAACAAAAATGGAAATAGCTGGAGAAAACAGCAGGCCTTTCAAAATCTGTGGACAGAAAACAGAGTGAATGTTTCAGGTCTGCTGACCCTTCTTCAGAACTTTAAAACTGCATCTATTGGCTCTCAATCCTTTTATCTGTTTCTCCCTATCAACTCCTTCTAGAACCTTCTTGATTTTTAAAATCCTATTAAATTCTCCTCCAATGAAAACAGTTTCACCTTCTCCAATCCATCCTCATAAATGCAGTGTCTCTGATTTGGAACCATTCTCATAAACTTATCTATACTTCATTTAATGTGCTCACATCCTTCTGACGTATGGTGTTCAAGACTGTACACAATATTCTAGCTGTAGTCTAACCAGTTGTTATAGATACTTTCCAACCTATATACAGCTGTTATTACACACCCCTACATCTCTGGAGCAGATGGGGCTTGAACTCCGCCCACCTAGCCCACAGATAGGAACACTATCACTGTATCACAAGAGCCCTTAACTGGTATCTTGTATAAGTTCACCATAATCTTCCTAAACTTGTACTCAATAGTCATTTTAATGCAACTTGGATATTTTAGGATTCATTATCTGCTCTCCCTCCCTGTCCTGCCTCCCTCAATGCCTTATCCACATGTGCGCCAAGGTATTTCTGCACATGCGTTTGAATTGCCGCCTTTATTTTATGCTGTCTCCCCATAATCTTTGCACCAAAGTGCACAGTCTCACAGTTCTCTGTATTTAACTTCATCTATGACATATCCACCCAATTCAACAACTTATCATTGTCATTTTGGAGCTCCACACTGTCTTCCTAACAGTTTATAATTGCTCTAAGTTTTGTGTCATCAGCAAACAAAATTGTCTCTGACATAGCAAGACCTAGATCATTTAAGTCATTCAGGAAAAGCAAGGTTTCTATACAAACTCCTAAGAAATCCAACTACAAACCTTTCTTTGAGAGGGGAAAGATATAAAAGAGACCTAAGGGGCAACTTTTTCACGCACAAGGTGGCGCATGTGTGGAATCTGCCAGAGGAAGTGGTGGAGGCTAGTACAATTGCAACATCTAAAAGGTATCTGGATGGTATATGAACAGGAAGGGTTTGGAGGGATATGGGCCGGGTGCTGGCATTTGGGACTAGATTAGGTTGGGATATCTGGTCGGCATGGACGAGTTGGACCGAAGGGTCTGTTTCCATGCTGTAAATCTCTATGACTCTATGCCTCTAAAAGAACCCAAACTGTTCACAGTGTTCCAGCTGTGCTCTGACTAATGTCTTGTATAGTTTTACAAGACTTGTTTATTTTCATTCTCTTTAAAACAAAGACGAACACTCCATTTGCTTTCCTTATCATTATTACTCATTCTGTTTATTGGATAGTTTTATAAATTTGCGCATTTATTCAAAAACTGTGACCCAGTAAATAGTACAAACAGGAATGTAATCTGTCCACCCACTCTAGCAGAACCATTACTGATTGTGTAAATTGCAACTTGTCTCAAATCATGTACTAATTCTACAGGGAGCTTTAAGGGCAAAGTCCTTTTGTAGATTTAAGGCTGAGACAGATAGGGTGGCACAGTGGCTCAGTATAGTTAGCACTGCTGCCTCACAGCACCAGGGACCCAAGGTTGATTCCCACCTCGGGTGCCTGTCTGTGTGGAGTTTGCACATTCTCCTCGTGTCTGCGTGGGTTTCCTCCCACAATCCAAAGATGTGTAGTTTAGGTGAATTGGCCATGCTAAATTGCCAATAGTGTTAGGTGCATTAGTCAGGGGTAAATACACAGTGTGAGTGAGTTGCTCTTTGGAGGGTCAGTGTGAACTTGTTGGGCTGAAGGGCTTGTTTCCATACTGTAGGCAATCTAATCATTAAAAGAATCAAGGGTAATGGGGAAAGGGTAGGAAAGTGGATGTGAGGAGTGTCAAATCAGATACTCCTCACATCAGATATGATTCTACTGAATGGCAGAGCAGGCTTGAAGGGTTGGACAGCCTCCTCCTGTTCCTATTATAGTCTTATGGTCTAAATGTTGCAGAAACACATTGTATTGCATTAATACCACCCATAATACATGTTCTAACATGCAGTTTGAATACTGATCAAAACGTTCAACATGCAATTAGGATCATAATATTCATCTTTTTCATGTGAAATAAATCTGTGATTGTATGGAAAGAACTTTTATTTGTCCAACTGCACTATATTCATTTTTGAAAATTAATTGTGGGGAATGGGGGAGAACAGCATAGGCTGAAGCTTTCTTCAGAATTCCTAATTACTCATAGTTCTGGGTCTTCATAGTTACAGTGGATGACCCATTTGTTAGAGTTCTGGTTAAGCCAGTCTTTAATGCTATCTAGGTCCACCTGAAGTTCATGGATGCTTATATTGAGTGAGATGTTGGTGCTAATGATGCTAATCCCATTCATGGCCTTACCTTGTAGAGTGTATTTGGCTGGAGAAAAGGAGAAACATGAGGTGATTTCCCTCTGCCTTCCACATGTGTTTTAAGGGAACACAAACTTTCTTCCCTGATGACACTCTACAAGAAGCCATTGCCCGAGGTCATAGCTCCTCCACCTTCATTGCCATAGTATCCACCAGTCTCACTGATGGCCATACAATGGTAAAACAGGTTTGAGGACTGAAAGGCCTCTGCATTTTACTAACTTTAGACACTGAGTTAAAAATCACACAACACCAGGTTATAGTCCAACAAGTTTATTTGGAATTACTAGCTATTAGACTGCTCCTTCATCAGGTATCTGTGAAACAGGATCATAAGACACAGAATTCATAGCAAAAGATGACAGTGCTATGCAACTGAGATGATATATTGAACAAACTAGATTGCTGTTAAGTCTTTCACCTTTCAGAATGGGTTGCAGGTTTTGGTTTATTAATATGTAAATGTAAGAGCTTCTTTTAAGTCACATTCTCAAGATAACAATGTTTTATAAAAAAGAAGTTGACATCTTGGCTCAGACAAGATGTGAGAGAAAGTGAGGGCTGCAGATGCTGGAGATGTGAGGTTAGAGTCTGTTCCAATCGAGTCAGACTGATTGTATTTCCAAAGTAGGAATTTACAAAATATTACATGGATTGCCTGCCTGCAGGTTGTGAGCTTTTTGAGCAAAAATATAACTCTGCAAATGCAAATTCACCCATAGACTTATATGTGTGTGTGTGTGCATGTATGGGAGAGAGAGAGAGAAAGTGTGTGTGTGAGAATGTGTGCATGTGAGTGTGAGTGCGCGTGAGAGAGTGTGTGTTTGTGTTTTTGCATGCTTGGTCGAGTGTATGCATGAGTATGATGGAGTATAAACCCATGAGAGCGTGTGTGCATGGATGTGAGTGTGGGGCTGTATGTATGTGTGTCTGAGAGAGAGCGTGTGTATGAGAGAAGGTCTGCGTGATTGTGTGGGTATGTAAGAGTGTGAGAGAGAGTATATAGTGTAGTGGGTCACCTGTAGTGTCACATGATCGCAAGGTCCTGACTGAAGCCATCCTCATGAAGTGTTTCCTGACTGGGAGGGAACACCCCTATCTGGTAATTGTTGCACCACGTTTAGACACTGAGGCAAGGCATGGAAATATTTAATTTTTAAAAAGGCTAAAGAAAGTCCAATTAATCAGAGCTACACTCAGCACATACAAAAATAAGATGAAAGTACAGTGAATGTTAGATTTAAGATTAACCAAGGAAAGATGCTGAATGTACAAAGGAAAGACAAATTTCCAGACAATACTAATTTGCTGCAGGCTGACGGATTCTGGCAGATGAATAATAGGCAAGTTGACAGAATATAGGACCTTGAGTTTTAATATTGCTTGACTACAACTGAATTAAATAGAATTCACAGGTGAAGTGCTCTGGAATAACTCCACAGTCCCTTTAGGAGATGGCGATGTCTAGAAATAATGCAAATACAAAACAAAGCTGTGATGACATTGCAGTGCTCTTCAGGGATGGCCATGAAAACTAACACCTGACAAGGACGGAGATTATAATTTGCTAGTAGCAGGTACTGTTTGTGTGATAAATCAATTTGCAAGACAGAATTTCACATGCAGCGACTCTTCTAAATATTAGGGGGAGAGGAGGCAAATTTCAAATCCTTTATCTCCAGAGAATGCCAGAGATCTTGCTGAGAATGTCACAGCACCATTCTGTACTGCTGAAAGGAAATGAACTCAACTAGAGAGAGAGAGAAAAAAAAACACCAGACTGTATGGGCTACTTCATCAAAGCTGTAAAAATTTCATTACAGAGACTGGCGATGGTAGACAGATAAGAAGAAATGAATTCCTGGTCCTCACAGTGATATACTGCATCCACTCTCATTGCCTGGCCTGTCATTTTGGAGCAGTTTCCAATTTATACAAGTTTATTTTCCAGCCAGATTGACACATATTAGCCGCCAGCATCTCACTCAGTGGCATGAGACTGTTTGACTGGATCACTAGCTGTACACTGAAGAAAGCTACCTTAAAGCCGGTGCTTACAGCATATATGGGATGCACACTGAAACCTGCGACCTGTGCCAAAAAACCTGAGAAATATTAACTTTAGCCATTGCCAGAAGGTGGGGAGGATGACAGATGAAGCTTTCAATGTGTTTGTTTTGGTCTCTTGTTGAATTGTCATCTCTAAATGAGCTCTGAAAGACAGCAAACCAAAAAGGAGATGTGCACAACAGCTGAGCCAGCAAAACTTAAGGGTCAAGTGGCAATTGATTATGGTTTGAGGGCACAGTCTCTGAAGAGTCATTTGCAGATGAAATTTAGCTGTGATGTTTCTGAAGCAGCTTTTTCAAAAACTCATTGTTTATGCCAATCAATGCTCAAAGCCTGACGTATGTAACCCTCACACAATGCAGATATTTTCCCAGGCTCTGATATTGTGCAGGATCCCGATCTTTCTCATTTTCAGCCTTGGGATGTGGGTGTCACTAACAAGGGTGGAATTTATTATCCATCTCTTATGCCAGCTTCTGGAGCCACTGCAATCTACTCACACAACACTGCTGAATTACCCATAACGATGAAGGATAATACACGGGGAACTGCAGAAGGTTATTAAATGTGAAGGGTACACCTTTGCTGGATACAAGGTACAAAGACACAAAGCAGTTATTTGCAAACTGTAGATTTTTTCTATTTGCAATCATCTCATCGCCAATTTGCAAAGCATGCAGAGTAAAAAAAAGATGCTTGAGGATCAGATGCTTTTCATTGAATCCCTACAGTGGAAACAGGCATTTGGCCCATCAAGTCCACACCAACTCTCTGAACAGCATCCCACCCAGACCCATCCTGTAACTAAGCACTTTCTATGGCTAACCCACCTACAGTGTCGAAAAATGTGGCACTGGAAAAGCATAGCAGGTCAGGTAGCATCCGAGGAGCAGGAAAGTCGACCCCTGAGGGCTTATGCCTGAAATGCCATCTCTCCAGCTTCTTGGATGCTGCCTGACCTGCTGTGCTTTTCCAGCGCCACATTTTTCAACTCTGATCTCCAGCATCTGCAGTCCTCACTTTCTCCTAACCTGCCAAAAGACAAATTAGCTTGTCCAAACCACCTAACCTGCATTTCTTTGGAATGTGGGAGCAAACTGGAGCACTCGGGGGAAACCCACACAGCCATGGGGAGAATGTGCAAACGCCACACAGACAGCTGCCGAAGGGTGCAATCAAACACAGGTCCCTAGTGCTATGAGGCAGCAGTGCTAACTAGTGAGCCAACATGTCATCGCCTTAGGCTGGTCATATGTAATGCTCAATGTATATTTGTAAACTGAATATGAGCATCTCAGTTTTGCTGAGATTAGCATCAATGATATTATAAAGGCCAATGCTGATCAAAGATGTACTATTATTCATGCAATTTCCAAAGGTGTTGTGCAAGCTACACAACATCCCTTCATTATTTGTGATATACGTTTAATCATGTACTGAATATAATAAGAAACTGAATGATTGATGTACATGTTGAGTCTGAATGTAGATAGATGATTTTGCCATGTCCCTCTTAATCAGGGTTCAATATGTTTCACTGTGTGGTGAAGTATATTCAGCCCTTCTTTGCACCATCTGCTACTGATAACTGTTCTGAGATCTCAGAATTTCTTTTGTGGCTTGAGTTCCTAACATAAGTTGTAGCCAATGAGAGTCCTGCCCCCAGTTGGGATATTGAATGCTATGGATGCTTTCCGAAGAAGATGAAGGCAAATGCAGGAGGACCAGGCCCTATGACAAACTTACAAAAGCAGGAGGCCATTGCAGGGGATGAAGAGCACTCAGGTCAGGGAAAAGTTGCAGCCACAGGGCCTGCTGGGATGTGTCAGTTAGACAGGAGGACCAGAGTTTTCCAGGGGAAGAGCAAGGCACAATGTTGGGACATTGTTATGGAACTGCATTGATGTTAGAGCAGAACCTGACAGCTGCAGGACAGGGAGGTCATCCTCTCCCACGAACAATGGAAGTGATAGTCTATGTGACTGGCTTCTTCCAGGGAGTAACAAATGAGCTGTGTGGGATCTCTCAGCCACAGTGCATCAGGACAGTGACTGATGCCAACTTTGCAACATCACACCAGTTTGTTTCATTGCCTGATGACAAGGTCAGTCTGACAGCCCAGGCAGGAGAATTCGGGAACATAGCTGCATTCCCCAGATACATCATCAGGTTACATGTGGCACTGAGAGGGCTTTATCATAACACTACAGAAATCAGCAACAGGAAGGTGTTCCATTCCATCATGGTCTGTAAAATATTTGTGGTCATGATGCAAAACTCTGCTTTGAATTGTCGGAACAATTTCAGCCTCGATTGGTTTTATTTGGATTTGCTTTTGATGTCTGTAAATAAAAAAAATTATGTTTGGAATTATCTGATTGCTTGCCCTTAAGTGATGATCCCCTAGTGGACAATGACAAGCTGTGGCTTCACAGTGGGCATTGGGAACAGGGCAGTGCTGACTTAGAGGATGATCAGTGATGGTGTAACTAAGGACAAGGAAATTGTGTGGCGGGGTGGTTAAATTGTGACTAGGGTGAGAGAATGGAGTCATGTGAGAGGGAATGTCAGCCCCCGGCTATGTACTGTTGGCAGCATGAATTTGTCACTTCTGTGGCATTACATTGCCAGTGAGGGCCAATGGTAGACTGCCAACACTTTGTCGAGTTGGACAGCAGCCTTTCCAATATGGCATAAGTATAAAGGATGCCAGTCTTTCTGAAGTAATCGGCTGAGAGGGGAGATGTTCAGGGAATCATTCATGGTAGGATGATGCTGGAATCAGATGTGAAGAATGCCATGCATATGGGTAGTTCATTAATGAGGTGAGAACATGTAATATTTGATGAAAACATGTGCCCGGTTTCAAGGCAGAAATCCCTCCAAAAGTCCCGATGCAACACAGTCTGAGCCAAAAAAGGCCAGAGTTAACATTTCATGTTAGATATGAATCTTCTTCAGAACTGAAGGGAGCTGGAAAAATGATGGGCTTCGTGCTGAAGAAAAAGTGGTGAGGAGGAGCAAATAGAACAAGTAGTGGAGGCAACAATGATCAAGAAGGTATAGAGATGAAAACTAGATATTAATAGTAGGTGTTGTAACATGAACTATATTAATTCTGCTGAGAGTAAATCCATGCGCATTCAAATGTAAAATGCCTAAGTGGGAATTGAGGAGCTGTTCCTCCAGCTTGCATTGGGACTAACATGGAAATTTCACCACAAGAGCTCAGTAACCTCAGACAATGAAGTCTGACCTTAATGACCACTTATTCTGTCCACCCCCTCTCCCACCCCCAGTCACTTCCTTCTCTACTTCCATGAGCACTCCCTCTGCATTTTCCTCTGGGCGCCTTCATTAACGGTTTCTCTTGCTCCTCCATTCCCCCCTCCCCTTTCTATTGCATAAATCCCATCACTTTTCCAGTTCTCTTCAGTTCCGAAGAAGTGCCATATTGGACTCAAATCATTAACATTGTTTTCCTCTGTTTCCACGGATGTTGACAAACTGAGTAAGTTTGTCCAGCACCTTCTGTTTTTCCGACAAGCTGAACACTGTACAGTTCAAACGTAACTTCAACGTATATTCTTATCCAGTCATTGATACTTTACTCTAAATTTATACTATTCTTGCTGTACTCAAAGTGATGTACTCCTTGAGGCAATTTTCATAATCCCCTGAATCGCTCTGATTGATCATAAATTGAGAGATTAAAGCACTTCATACTTTCACAACAAGTATTGAATCCAACCTGTCCATTCCTCTTATGACAACGACTGTTTGAGAACCATTTTTAGCCAGCATGTAATACCAGACATTGATTCTTCTAAACAGCTTTTAAGTCATTTATTTTAAATAATTGACAGGAGAGGTATGGCTCAATGTTGCTCAGAGAAATAAGCCCACAGAATCTTGAAACATGGGAATAGGGGTCTGCCATTTAGCCCTGTTGAATCTGATCCACGATTCAGGGAGATGATGCCTGATTACTGTCTGAAATTCATCTATCTTGATTTCATAAATAACCTCTGGTACCTTTGCCAAACAGAAACCTGCCAATTTAGAATTGATCAATTGATCTAGCCTTAATAGCTTTATGATGGAGTGAGTTTCAGATTTCCAATATCCTTTTGAGAAGAAATTATTTCGCACAGACAGCTTAGCTCTAATTGTAAGGTTATGACTCCTGCTTCTCAATTCCTCTACCACAGGAAATAGTTTCCCTTTTTGTCATAGAGCCATAGAGATGGACAGCACAGAAACAAATCCTTTGGTCCAACCTATCCATGCTGACCAGATATCCCAACCTAATCTAGTCCCATTTACCAGAACTTGGATCAGATCCCTCTAAAACCCTTCCTATTTACATCCCCATCCAGATACCTTTTAAATGCTGTAACTGGACCAGCCTCCACCACTTCCTCTGGCAGTTCCATCCATACATGCACTCCCCACCTGCTGCATGAAAACGTTGCCCCTTAAGTCCCTTCAACTTTTTTTCCTCTCACCCTAAACCTATGCCGTCTAGTGCTGGACTCCCCCATCCCAGGGAAAAGCCCTTGTCTATTTATCCTATTCATGCCCCTCATGATTTTATAAGCCTCTATAAGGTCACCCCTCAGCCTCTGATGCTCCAGGGAAAACAGCTCCAGTCTGTTCAGCCTCTCCCTATAGCTCAAATCCTCCAAACCTGGCAACATAAATCTTTTCTGAACCCTTTCAAGTTTCACAACATCATTCTGATAGGAGGGAGACCACATTTGTATGCATTATTCCAAAAGTAGCTTAGCCAATGTCCTGTACAGCCATAACATGACCTCTTAGCTCCTAATGGCGCAAGTGAGAAATGCAGCTGCTGGAGATCAGAGTCGAGAGTGTGGCTCTGGGAAAGCACAGCCAGTCAGGCAGCCATCCGAGGGGTGGGAAAATTGATGTTTCGGGCATAAGCCTTTCACAGGAAGGGCTGCCTGACCAACTGTGCTTTTCCAGCACCACACTCTTGACTCTCAACTCCTGTACTCAATGCTCTGACCAAAAAAGGAAAGCATGCCAAACGCCTTCTTCACTGTCCTATCTACCTGCAACACCACTTTCAAGGAACTATGAACCTGCACTCCAAGGTGTCTTTGTTCAGCAACACTCCTCAGGACCTTCCCATTAACTGTATAAGCCCTGTTCTGATTTGTCTTTCCAAAATGCAGCACCTCACATTTATCTAAATTAAGCTCCATCTGACACTCCTCAGCTCATTGGCCCACCTGATCAAGATCCCATTGTACTCAAAGGTAACCTCCTTCGCTGTCCACTACACCTTCAATTTTGATGTCATCTGCCTCCTATACCTGTCATATGCTTCCTTCTTTTTCTTAACCAAACCCTCAATTTCTCTAGTTATCCAGCATTCCTTACACCTACCAGTCTTAACTTTCACCCTAACAGGAATATACTGTCTCTGAACTCTTGCTTCTCCTTTCTGAAGGCTTCCCATTTTCCAGCCATTCACTTACCTGCGAACATTTGCCCTCAATCAACTTTTGAAAGTTCTTGCCTAATACCGTCAAAGTTAGCCTTCCTCTAATTTAGAACTTTAACTTTTAGATCTGGCCTATCCTTTTCCATCACTAATTTAAAACTAATAGAATTATGGTTGCTGGCCCCAAAGTGCTCCCCCACTGACACCTCAGTTACCTGCCCTGCCTTATTTCCCAAGAGTAGGTCAAGTTTTGCACCTTCTCTAGTGGGTACGTCCACATATTGAATCAGAAAATTTTCTTGTACATACTTAACAAATTCCTCTCAATCTAAACCCTTAACATTATGGCAGTCCTAGTCTATGTTTGGAAAGTTAAAATCTCCTACCATAACCATCTTATTATTCTTACAGGTAACTGAAATCTCCTTACAAACTTGTTTCTCAATTTCTCTCTGACTATTAGGGGGCCTATAATACAATCCCAATAAGGTGATCATCTCTTTCCTATTTCTCAGTTCCACCCAAATAACTTCCCTGGCTGTATTCCCAGGAATATCCTCCCTGAGTACAGCAGTAATGATATCCCTTATCAAAAGCGCCACTCCCCCTCCTCTCTTGCCTCTCTATCTACCCTTCCTGTAGCATTTGTATCCTGGAACATTAAGCTGCCGGTCCTGAGCCACATTTCTATAATTGCTATGATATCCCAGTCTCATGTTCCTAACCATGCCCTGATTTTATCTCCTTTCCCTGTTAGTCCTCTTGCATTGAAATAAATGCAGTTTAAATTATCAGTCCTACCTTATTCTCTGCTTTTTCCTGCCTACCCTGAGTGTTTGACTTGCTCCATTTCTCGACTGCACCAGTCTCAGATTGATTTCTTTCCTCACTATTTCCCTGGTCCCACCTCCCCCACCTTGTTAGTTTAAATCCTTCCAAGCATCTGTAGCATATTTCCCTGCCACTATATTAGTCCCCTTCTAATTCAAGCGTAATCCATCTTTCTTGTCCTGGTCACTTCTACCCCAAATTCCAATGATCCAAAAATATGAAACCTTCTCCCCTGCACAAGCTCGTCAGCCAGGTATTCACCTGCTCTATCCTCCTATTCCTATTCTCATTAGCTTGTAGCACCAGGAGTAATCCAGATATTACTACCTTCGAGGACCTCCTTTTTAACCCATCTATCTGTGGCATTTCTCCCTTCCTATAACTGCCATCTATCACATCCTCTCACTCTTGTAAATTCCTTATTGCCTCTAACTGCCACTCCAACCAATCCATGCGATCTGATAGGATTCAGAACCAAAGACACTTCCTGCAGAAATAATCATCAATAACATTGAAACTCTCCCTAAATTCCCACAGTGAACAGGAAGAGCACAGTACTCAACTAAAGGCCATCTTTGCTTCTTTACAATCTACAGACTCAGAAAATAGCATCGTGTTATTGCTCTAAAAACAGTGCTCCAGGCTAACTTAGTACTTTTAGAAAATTTAATCAAAAGACAGCTCTCAATAAAAACAGCAAGGTTACATGTAAAATCTATGTACTTGTCTGTTCCTGTGTTGTGAGTGCTCCCACACAGGTTCCTCTAAGATTAGCTGTGAATTTCGCTGTTTGTTAATTTTCCCAGACGTACTCCGATGTCCAGAGATACATGAACTCAAACACCAAAGGCAGTAACTGCACAGGTTCACTGCTGTGTCAGTTAGCAGTGTAGGTTTCTTTCTCTCTTTCCCTTCCTGACCATGTGGTTGCTGCCTTTGTCTGTCTTCCTCCTTTTAAAACTGCGATTGTTTTGATCTTTGTTCCCCAAAGTTCCCCAAACAATGCAATAGCGTATAAAAAAATTTTGCTGCTTCCGGAATTTGAGGAAATCACCTGCAACACCTAAAATAGGTTAAAAAAAAGAGCAACTCTTACAGCCACAATTTTTTTCCCATCCTCCACTTTGGATTACCCAGAATCTTTTTGTTACTTTACTATTAATTATTTTAAAATACCTCCACTAGATTAACTTTTGACCATCTATTTGCAGGGGAGTAGAAGCCTCGTCTATATAATTTATCCTCAGAACGTAACCCTTATAGTCCTGGCATCATTCTTTAAAGAGGAGAAAAAGAAAGCAGGTGCAATTAAGGAAGTTGTTGACTAAATCAAGTGGCAGGAGAGAGTGAGGTCTGCAGATGCTGGAGATCAGAGCTGAAAATGTGTTGCTGGAAAAGCGCAGCAGGTCAAGCAGCATCCAAGGAGCAGGAGAATCGAAATTTTGGGCATAAGCCCTTCTTCAGGAATGAGGAGGGTGTGCCAAGCAGGCTAAGATAAAAGGTAGGGAGGAGGGACTTGGGGGAGGGGCGTTGGGAATGCGATAGGTGGAAGGAGGTTAAGGTGAGGGTGATAGGCCGGAGAGGGGGCGGAGGGGTCGGGAAGAAGATTGCAGGTCAAGAAGGCGGTGCTGAGTCCAAGGGTTGGGACTGAGAAAAGGTGGGGGGAGGGGAAATGAGAAAGCTGGAGAAATCTGCATTCATCCCTTGTGGTTGGAGGGTTCCTAAGCGGAAGATGAGGCGCTCTTCCTCCAGGCGTCGTGTTGCCATGGTCTGGCGATGGAGGAGGCCAAGGACCTGCATGTCCTTGGTGGAGTGGGAGGTGGTGTTAAAGTGTTCAGCTACGAGGCGGTTGGGTTGGTTGGTCCGGGTGTCCCAGAGGTGTTCTCTGAAACGTTCTGCAAGTAGGCGGCCCATCTCCCCAATGTATAGGAGGCCACATCGGGTGCAGCGGATGCAGTAAATGATGTGTGTGGAAGTGCAGGTGAATTTGTGACGGATATGGAAGGATCCCTTGGGGCCTTGGATGGAAGTGAGGGGGGAGGTGTGGGCGCAAGTTTTGCATTTCTTGCGGTTGCAGGGGAAGGTGCTGGGAGTGGAGGTTGGGTTGGTGGGGGGTGTGGATTTGACGAGGGAGTCGCGGAGGGAGTGGTCTTTCCGGAACGCTGATAGGGGAGGGGAGGGAAATATATCCTTGGTGGTGGGGTCTGTTTGGAGGGGACGGAAATGATGAAGGATGATATGATGGCTTCCTTCTTCAAAGACCAAAATTTCCCCTCAGACGTAGTTGACGATGCTATCCACCGCATCTCCTCCACTTCCCGCTCCTCCGCCCTTGAACCCGGTCCCTCCAATCGCCACCAGGACAGAATCCCACTGGTCCTCACCTACCACCCCACCAACCTCCAGATACATCGTATCATCCTTCGTCATTTCTGCCACCTCCAAACAGACCCAGGGAGATAGTGAGGAAAGAGATCAATCTGAGACTGGTACAGTTGAGAACAGAAGCGAGTCAAACAGTCAGGGCAGGCAGGGACAAGGTAGGACTAATAAATTAAACTGCATTTATTTCAATACAAGGGGCCTAACAGGGAAGGCAAATGAACTCAGGGCATGGTTAGGAACATGGGACTGGGATATCATAGCAATTACAGAAACATGGCTCAGGGATGGACAGGACTGGCAGTTTAATGTTCCAGGATACAAATGCTACAGGAAGGATAGAACGGGAGGCAAGAGAGGAGGGGGAGTGGCGTTTTTGATAAGAGATAGCATTACAGCTGTGCTGAGGGAGGATATTCTGGAAATACATCCAGGGAAGTTTTTTGGGTGGAACTGAGAACTAAGAAAGAGATGATCACCTTATTGGGATTGTATTATAGAACCCCTAATTGTCAGAGGGAAATTGAGAAACAAACTTGTAAGGAGATCTCAGCTATCTCTCAGAATAATAGAGTGGCTATGGTAGGGGATTTTAACTTTTCAAACATAGACTGGGACTGCCATAGTGTTAAGGGTTTAGATGGGGAGGAATTTGTGAAGTGTGTACAAGACAATTTTCTGATTCAGTGTGTGGATGTACCTACTAGAGAAGGTGCAAAACCTGACCTACTCTTGGAAAATAAGGCAGGGCAGGTGACTGAGGTGTCAGTGGGGGAGCACTTTGGGACCAGTGACCATAATTCTATTAGATTTAAAATAATGATGGAAAAGGATAGGCCAGATCTAAAAGTTGAAGTTCTAAATTTTGATGGTATTAGGCAAGAACTTTCAAAAGCTGACTGGGGCAGATGTTCACAGGTAAAGGGACGGCTGGAAAATGGGAAGCCTTCAGAAATGAGATAACAAGAGTCCAGAGAAAGTATATTCCTGTTAGGGTGAAAGGAAAGACTGGTAGGTATAGGGAATGCTGGATGACTAAACAAATTGAGGGTTTGGTTAAGAAAAAAAAGGAAGCATAGGCAGGATAGATCGAGTGAATCCTTAGAAGAGCATAAAGGCAGTAGGAATACACTTTAGAGGGAAATCAGGAGGGCAAAAAGGGGACATGAAATAGCTTTGGCAAATAGAGTTTAGGAGAATCGAAAGGGTTTTTACAAACAGACTCATAGAGTCATTGAGATATACAGCGTGGAAACAGACCCTTCGGTCCAACCTGTCCATGCCGACCAGATATCCCAACCCAAACTAGTCTCACCTGCCACCACCCGGCACATATCCATCCAAACCCTTCCAATTCATATATCCATCCAAATGCCTCGTAAATGTTGCAATTATACCAGCCTCCACCACATCCATTGGCAGCTCATTCCATACACGTACCACCCTCTGCGTGAAAATGTTGCCTCTTAGGTCTCTTTGATATCGTTCCCCTCTCACCCTAAACCTATACCTTCTAGTTCTGGACCCCCGACCCCAGGGAAAATACTTTGTTTATTTATCCCATCTATGCCCCTCATCATTTTGTGAACCTCTATAAGGTCACCCCTCATCCTCCGACGCTCCAGGGAAAACAGCCCCAGCCTGTTCAGCCTCTCCCTGTAGCTCAGATCCTCCAACCCTGGCAACATCCTTGTAAATCTTTTCTGAACCCTTTCAAGTTTCACAACATCTTTCCGATAGGAAGGAGATAAGAATTGCACGCAATATTCCAACAGTGGCCTAACCAATGTCCTGTACAGCTGCAACATGACCTTTCAACTCCTGTACTCAATACTCTGACCAGTAAAGGAAAGCATACCAAACGCCTTCTTCACTATCCTATCTACCTACGACTCCACTTTCAAGGAACTATGAACCTGCACTCCAAGGTCTCTTTGTTCAGCAACACTCCCTCGGACCTTACCATTAAGTGTATAAGTCCAGCTAAGATTTGCTTTCCCAAAATGCAGCACATCGCATTTATCTGAATTAAACTCCATCTGCCACGTCTCAGCCCATTGGCCCATCTGGTCCAGAACCTGTTGTAATCTGAGGTAACCCTCTTCACTGTCCACTACACCTCCAATTTTGGTGTCATCTGCAAACTTACTAACTGTACCTCTTATGCTCGCATCCAAATCATTTATGTAAATGACAAAAAGTAGAGGGCCCAGCACCGATCCTTGTGGCACTCCACTGGTCACAGGCCTCCAGTCTGAAAAACAACCCTCCACCACCACCCTCTGTCTTCTACCTTTGAGCCAGTTCTGAATCCAAATGGCTAGTTCTCCCTGTATTCCATGAGATCTAACCTTGCTAATCAGTCTCCCATTGGGAACCTTGTCGAACACCTTACTGAAGTCCGTATAGATCACATCTACTGCTCTTCCTTCATCAATCTTCTTTGTTACTTCTTCAAAAAACTCAATCAAGTTTGTGAGACATGATTTCCCACGCACAAAGCCATGTTGACTATCCTGAATCAGTCCTTGCCTTTCCAAATACATGTACATCCTGTCCCTCAGGATTCCCTCCAACAACTTCCCCACCACCGAGGTCAGGCTCACTGGTCTATAGTTCCCTGGCTTGTGTTTACTGCCCTTGCTAAACAGTGGCACCATGTTTGCCAACCTCCAGTCTTCTGGCACCTCGTCTGTGACTATCAATGATATAAATATCTCAGCAAAAGACCCAGCAATCACTTCTCTAGCTTCCCACAGAGTTCTCAGGTACACCTGATCAGGTCCTGGGGATTTATCCACCTTTAACTGTTACAAGACATCCAGCACTTCCTCCTCTGTAATCTGGACATTTTGCAAGATGTCACCATTTATTTCCCTACAGTCTATATCTTCCATATCCTTTTCCACAGTAAATACTGATGCAAAATACTCATTTAGTATCTCCCCTATTTTCTGTGGCTGCCCCTTGACATTCAATGGCATTATCATTACTGAATCCCCAAATATCAACATCCTGGAAGTTAACATTGACCAGAAACTTAACGGGATTAGCCATAGAAATACAGTGGCTAAAAGAGCAGATCAGAGGCAAGGAATGTTACAGTGAATATCTCACCCTGTGACTCCCCAAAACTGTTCACAAGGCTCAAGTCAGGAATGTGATGAAATACTCTCCATTTGCCCAGATACGCGCAGCCCCAGCAACACTCAAGAAAGTTTTATCCCTATCAAAACAAAGCAGCCCACTTAATTGCCACCACCTCCACAAACGTACACTCCCTCCACCACCAAAGCTCAGTAGCAGCAGTGTATATCATCTGTAAGATGCACTGCAGGAATTCATCAAAGTTCCTGAAAGAGCAGCTTCCGAACCAACAATCCCTAACATCTAGAGGAACAAGGGCAGTGATTCAAGGAAACATCACTACCTGCAAGTTACCCTCCAAGCCACTCACCATCCTAACTTGGAAATATATTGTCATTCTTTCAGTATTGTTGAAACAAAATCCTAGAATTCCCTCCCTAACCGCATTGTGGGTCTACTATATGGCCTGCAGTGGTTCAAGAAGACAGCTCATCACCACTTTCTCAAGGGCAATTAGTGTTGGGCAATAATTGAAAATACAGTCAGTGGCACCTACATTCCACAAGTGTATTGAAAAAATAAGTGTTGCTTATAAGTGTACTCATTTAATTCAGGGTCAGTGAATGTTTAATTTTTCAAAGTTATTGTAGGATCTTGGTTAAGAAAACACCCGCACAGTTAACATTAACAAACATAGGCAGTACACCTGAATGCACATTTAACCGAAGTACTATCAGGAATATGCAACAATTTTTCTCTCAAGGAGTTTCCCTGGATATGGTCCAAAAATTGAGAATTGGACTTGGAAAAAAAACCCAGGATTATTCATTAATATTAATCTATTTGATTTCATGTGAGTACCATGGAAAAGCTAGCTGGAACTAGAGTCAGAGATGCATTGAGTTTGGATGGTATCCTGCCTCAGGCTCTCCCATTATAATGTAAACAGTCGTCTATTCATTCAATGGATTAGTTTTTAGGTTACAATCAGATTAAGGAGTCAATTAATATTCCAGTTTCAATTGGAAATATGTGAACCATTTCCAGGGCTATAACTAGAAGTTGGCAAAGTGTGTTTCTAGTGGTAGCTAAATCATTTGACTTCAAGCCTTCATATCACAAAGTGTAAGAGAGTTCTAAATTCCTCTACACTATTTCTAATCCAGTATTGCATTATTGTATATAACTGAAGTGAATTGGGAGTGAGATCTCCAAATGTGAAACATCTGTATTTCAGGCATTCTGTACAACTTGAACGTTGCCACCAATTGGCTCTTTCATTTCCTCACTATTTCAAGAGATGCAACACACTGAAATGAAATATCTGTACAGTATGATACCAACACACTATAGCATGGTGATCAGAACCTTTCAGACGCCACACGATTGTATGTGAAACAATTCAAATGTTTTCATGCTTTGGGGAGATAATCCACAGCAAGATAATAAAATGTGTTTTCCAATTTCTTTCCTCCTTCCCACCTTCCAATAAAAAGTCCAACACTGCAAAATAATTTGTTTTCTTCTTGGCAATAACATGGGCTAGCAATGGTATGGAAATTTTCTAAATGACATCCTTCAACTTTGTTCTCATAAGTTTCCATTTGCATCAGCATTTACTTATTTCAAATGCCCAGTCCAAACCATGCAAGCATACACACGTCTAACCAACACCCATTTTCATTCTATTGCAGATATATACTTTGAATATTTGAAGTTCATGGTTTATCTTATTGCAATTCTAAACATGACTAAGAAGTCAATTTTATTTCAAAGGTTTAACTCCCTTTGTGAGTTGCCGTTCCACAAGTTCCAACAAATCCCTTGACCATGCTTTGCGCTGTCAGATTATTGAACTGTGGAAAGCTGAACAATTGAATCTCATCCTGATCCTCACCACCTCAGCAAAATCACTTTGCTACACTGGTAAGGCACAGTCACGTGTTAACAATCAACAGCAGGAGGGAATGGATCTTTCTTGTCTCTAAGTCAGAGGTATTGAAGTTACTGCAATAATCAATGACCTTCCTCTTCAGTATAGCATAGGTCCAGATGGTGCATTTACTTCTGAGCCATCTGTGGACTCTACTGTAATCATTTACATTAAGCCACATTGCTGCATTCATGACAAATATGGGAAATAGGATTGCAATGTTGCTTAGGAAAGAGTCAACAGTGTGATGCTGGAAAGGCACAGCAAGTCAGGCAGCATCTGAGGAGCAGGATCTGCTGTGCTTTTCCAGCACCACACTGCCGACTCAGATCTCCAGCATCTTCAGTCCTCACTTTCTCCTGCTTAGGAAAGGTGCAAGATTGGTCTTACCTCATAATATAAAGGGATAATATGAACTCTGTAGTCCATTTTATATGCAGTCCACTTTTTTCTTTTGACTCAACAAAACTCAGGAATAACAGTGACACACCCCGCCCTAATTCAGGGATACGAAGACTACCACAGCCTTAGCTGAGATCAGCTAATTCCTGATGAAGGGCTTTTGCCCGAAACGCCGATTTTCCTGCTCCTCGGCTGCTGCCTAACCTGCTGTGCTTTTCCAGCGCCACTCTAATCTAGACTCTGATCTCCAGCATCTGCAGTCCTCACTTTCGCTCAGCTAAGTCCACGTTGACCAGGGGATTCAATCTGCCACCTTCTGGTTAATGTTGTAACCAGAACATTGGTGAAACAGTAGGATAGCCAAGAAAGGGTAATTGACTTCATCTTGCCAAAAATTATGGTTTGTTAACAATGAACAGCATGACTATTGAGCAACTGGCCAAGAATTCAGCACTGCTGATGAGACATGCTCTGAGTGTGAATCTTCGAAAGTAGTTAGTTCAGGGCTTCCCAAATTGGGGATCTGGATCCCAAGTGGGATTGTGTGCTGAAAGATCAAAGGTAGCAATGACTGCCATGAAGCTCCACTCACCTTCTGCCTTCTCTTAGAGATCCTCACTTCGTCCAGCTCCCCATCTGCCAGTTTCCACCAAAGAATTATGACAATGAGTCAGCCTCAAAATGGGGTCACCGTGGGAAGGGACAGGGGAAGTACATTTCCACCAGTTTTGGCTTGACAAAAGCAGTGTCTCATCCTCCCACCCCAGAATGGGAATAATTTAAATCATGGGAACATACATCTTCAGGTCGTGAATTATTCTTTAGAAATTTTAATAGCTCAATTCTTTTTTCATTGTCTCTTTGTTCTTACTTCTTCTTAACCAATCTTTTGATCCTCTCTGTATTTCTTTTTCACTACCTGATTTGATTCTAATTGATCCACTCCATACACCCTTGTGCTTCACTTTACCTCTATATGTTCTTGAACCTTAAATACTGTGAGTTAAGGGTGTACATTATTGTTTCCACCAGATATTAGATTAGATTACTAACAGTGTGGAAACAGGCCCTTCGGCCCAACAAGTCCACACCAACCCACTGAAGCGCAACCCACCCATTCCCCTACATTTACCCCTTCTACTAACACTACAGGCAATGTAGCATGGCCAGTTCACCTAACCTGCACATTTTTGGACTGTGGGAGGAACCCAGAGCACCCGGAGGAGACCCACGCAAACACGGGGAGAATGTGCAAACTCCACACAGTCAGTCGCCTGAGGCAGGAATTGAACACGAGTCTCTGGCGCTGTGAGGCTGCAGTGCTAACCACTGTGCCACTGTGCCACCCACTATAGTTTTACATTTTATCCAATGACTTTATTGAGAATTATTTTTAAAAAGCTGTTTCAATAAAACCACAGTATTTCCTCAGGTTGCCTGAGATAACTGTAAAATGTTTCAGAGTGAGTTTTGGTTGAGAACTGCCTGCTTACACTTACTCACACTATTCCCATTGATACATATTTGCCTTCCTTCTTTGAGCACTCTTATTGATATATATCTTCTAACAACCTTTATCACAATGAGTGGGACTTTTTTTCCGGGGTTTGCATAAAGGATATAATTTCCTGAAGGAGATCATACATATTTCTACTCTTGATGCAGCTTGGTTAGCTGGGCACATGATCAAGCAAATTGGTTGGTTGAAGTATTTGCAAGTTATTGTCCATTGGCTGAGCTATTTGAGGATTTCTTCCTGTCCACCCGTGACCCAGTCCTGAAGAAGGGTTACACCTGGAATTTCGACTTCTCCACCTCCTGATCCTGCCTGACTTGCTGTGTTTTTCCAGCCTCCTGCCTGTCTACCTTGGATTCCAGCATCTGCAGTTTCTTTGTCTCTCACCAACTGTGATTACCTTTCTGCTTTCAGTCAGTCTCTAATGTTCACAGTCAGGTTGCTGTGATTAACTGCTTCAGATACTTGCTGGTCTTCCAGTGCAAAGAGTTGATCTTGACTGAATGTTGGAGACTGGCACATTCCAACTCTATGACTACATGTTGAAGAATGCACCAAAGCTTGGGGCAGCTGCTGCAAGGTGCAGTAGGGAAAGACTACTGTTTAAGATCTTTCAAAGTACAATGGGGGTCCATTCAGTTATCACATTCTCTCAGTGCCTCAAATGTCTGTAAAAATTGTCTTCTGTAAGTAAGAAATGCCTTGGGTTTTTTTTTTGCAACTTCAGGGAATTCCAAATTTCCAATATTTGTTTGTTTTATCTACAAAAACTGTACAGAAATACTTCATTAACTGTATGTTTATTTTATGAATAAAGTATATTTGTGAAATATTTTTTTTTAAAAAACTGCTTTAGCTCTTTTCTTAATCATCTTGTTCGGAAGTGTTATTATCTACATCCAGAGCACATGAGACATGAATCCAGGTCTCCTGGCTCAAAGGTAGCATTCTACCACAAGAGCCATAGTTAACCACCTGAATTCAAATTGAGATTTTCAGTTCAGCAGTACCACTACAAGTAATACATATCAATCTAATTGACAAATATCACACCCATCCAGTTTCCATATTGCAATCTTGGCTCTGAACACTTATCCAAGCCATTAACCCTTTCATTGTGTTAATACCATCTCTGTGAGTTATCCAAACCTGAAACCTGTAGCCCACTACATTACTGATTTTGACAGTTATGATGATAAACTTAATAGCTTTCTGCAGGCAACCAATTTATATAGTGAAAGACTTGCAACCTGAGAGAAAATGCATTCCCGGTTGCTCGCATGCTTTGGTAACAGTTACTCCAACCTACTGAATGTATCTGTATCTCATGTCAGTTTACTGCAGTGCTATACATAATAATGAGTGTCAGCATCTTCAATAATAGATATATCTCAATTGATTACTTGCCTTCCTTCCTTCCTTCCATTACTCCACAAAATGCAGTCTGCAGAAAATGAAAGATTTAGTTGGCCTTTGAGAATATCCTGGCTCACATTAATGATTCACAGTATATTAGGCCTTCCCAGATTGTGATTCATAATTCATTATAAAGAAGCAACTTTGAATAACTGGCAATTTTAAACACAGTTTGCTATGACGACTTTAAGTAAAAGAGGAATTTTCTTGCTGTTATTTTAAATCTCCACTTCAAGCGTTGCTTAAAAATTGTCTTGTTCAGAGAAAGTTAATTTTATATATTAAAGCAAAGTGAAGGTGGACTTCGAAATTTTTTATTTAGCAAAAAGAATGACTTCAGCTTTTCGATTTCAATTTCCATTTCCAAATGTTTTTTCCATGTTTGAATGGATGCAATATAATTTGAGCTGAATGAATAATTTCTCATCTTACTTAAAGAAAACAAGGATAAAACAAACAAGGTGAAAAGGCTTTGTTGAAATATTGAAATGGTGTTTCATTGAAAATTTCCAGTTTTCTTTTATTTCATCATATAGCTGTAGGAGGATTTTTTTAGTATTCTAGGCTGTGGTTAGACTTTATAGGACCGTTTCAAAATCTTATAACATTTCTAATACTTTATCATCCATAGCTCAAGTATCTATTGACACCATTGCTCTTTTATCATGAAGCTTAGATGCTGAAGTAGTAGAGGAGCTATGTGTAGCTATAAGCCACCACTTCAAATTCCTTTCAATTCCACAAGTGCTCTGCCTGAAGGCAGGTCATTTGGTTTGTTGCCAACTGACGTTTCACCCTGAGCTGTATTCCTTTGCAGTTTTTATTTTGTCAGCAGTGGCTTGCTGTTACCCTCAGGGAGATGAGGCAGGTCACACATCCATCTTAGTTGGGAGAGGTTTTGAAAGTAGGCTGTTGGTGATTCTGAATCACACACTAATTATTAAACTAACTGAGCCAACCAGAGCCTCCACTTCAACTATCATGCTGAATACTAATGTGTGACCAAAAAAAGTTCACTTTCCCACAAAGTCATTTTAGTGGCTGATGATGATTCCTGTGGTTTGGTATGTAGAGCATGGCAGAGTAGGATTGTTCTACGGAAGTACCCATTCCGGGGAATGACAAGTCAAGTTCAAATGTTAAGATTGCCCAGCTACCACAATCTACTTTCAAAGGGGAACTCTTCATAGCTGCCAAAGTGACAACCAATCACAAGTATGGGTACAGTTTGTTGAGCTGATAAATATGTTGCTGGAAAAGCGCAGCAGGTCAGGCAGCATCCAAGGAGCAGGAGAATCGACGTTTCGGGCATAAGCGCTTTTCCAGCAACACATTTTTCAGCTCTGATCTCCAGCATCTGCAGTCCTCACTTTCTCCACAGTTTGTTGAGCGGATTGATCTGCCTGTAATCTTTTATTACCCATCCTTCACCTATTCTTCTCCTGACACACAGTGATCACAATTTCATGAGCAACACCTTACCAGCAGCATACAGCAGAATGCATAGCTGTTGAAGGCCTTTCATGTCATGGACAGCAAAGCTTCAAGAAGAAGGTTCACTATGACTTTCTTAAAGGTCACTGGGGCAGGCTTCCAGACGTCTTAAAAATAACTACAGTCCACAAAACGGGTCGTTGTAAGTTTGTGTAAAGGATAACCCAGAAGGAAAAGCCAGTAAAACTAAGAGCATATACTGGTGTGACCCATCTTGAAATCTTCAAATAGAGTTTTAGTATGACCAGTACATTCATTTCCAAGTATTACCAGTTTCCAATTGATTTTTCGCTTTGGGAGGGACTCAATAAAATCCTTCAAACAAGCTCTTCTCTTCTCCAACCTACTTGTTGGAAACACACAGCATAGGACTGCTCTGCTGTTGTGGAAAAGGATTTCCACTTTGGTACTCCCTGTTAATTACCTCCATAATGTGTGTAATGTCTGTTCTGCCTCATCAGTGCTCATCCCAAGTCTTCACCAAGCCTCCATGGGAAAAGATGGAAGAAGGAAGGAGCACAGTGGGATACTGACTTTTTGACAATTTCTCTGTCCCTTCCACCTTCAATCCCAACTCCAATAGCCTGATTACAATTTTCTTCTGTGGATGGTTCTCATAGAGATATGTATTGCACATCTCTGATTAACCAAATGAATTACTTGTTCCAAATTTCAAAAAAATAAGTCAAAGGTTTGAATATACACCCTAGCAATTTTTAAACACACACAGAACATCTTTTTGAAAGGAAAATCATAAAGAGCAGTATGTACTGAGTCAGCAAGCAAAGGCCTTGGTAGCCTTGGCCGCATCTCCACTGCTCAAAATGGTGGCAGTGACGGGTTTGGCATCATTTTGCTCCTGAACATGGAGCTCAACTGCTCATGGTTCATGCCACGTCCATATGGTTTCAACATTGCCTTTCCAGCTAGGTAATATTTTTATTTTGGTTGTCCTGGGGCATCATCCTGTGGTGGGCCAGGCCCCTGTGTATCTTCATCCCAACTTTGGTCATTGAAACACAAGCTAGGAGCCCATCGGTCACCTTGGAGCCTGGCCCATCAGTCGGTGTCCAGCATCGGAAAAGGTGCAGGGCCCATGTGACCGTCTCCAGCTAGGTGGCAGTCGAAAAGGAGCACATTGCCAGGAGCCCAGGGACAGTGGCGACTGGAGAAGCAGGGAGGGTGAAGTCTATGGAGGGGGAAAAATGTCTTTTTGGAGCTTTTTCAGTTTTAGTAATATCCATGTAATATTAATTTATTCAGTATTTTACCATTTACGCAATTTATTCAGTAATTCAAAATAGCGTCCGAAAGTGGCAAATTTATCCACTTTTCACTGTATCGAGGCATAAGTGACAATATATTTCATAAATAAATGAATGAATATTGCTCCTAATTGGAAAAACTGTTTGATGGAGCTACTCCAATAGGTATCTTCAATTCTGAGCAACTCTTATTGTGGCTGACTTGATTGCCATTGTGCTTGAGAACAGTGTAACAAATGGCTCTGTAACAAATAAGGAGGGTTGGTTTCCAGTATTATTCTTGGAGTATAATTGGCAGGGGAAAGGATTGTTAAAAAATTCTTTCATGAGAGGGGAGCATTACTGATAAGGATAACAACATTTATTGTTTTTTCCTCATTGGTCTTGAACACCTGGTCCTGAGACTCTTTCTTCAACTATTGCAGCTCATGTTCTGTAATTAGACCCATAACAGTAAACAGAGAAAGTTCCAGGATTTTCACACAGTGAAGAAATTATGATATATTTCTAAGTCAGGATGGTGAGTGGCTTGGAGGCGAACTTGCAGGTGGTGCTGTTCCCATATATCTGTTGAAATTGTACCTCTAAGTGGCAAAGGTCGTGGGTTTGGCACTTGACCTGACCAAGCAAGTGAGGTACTCACATTATATTTTGTTGAATTCAAGTCAGTGTGAGATACTAGTGTCATATCACACCAGCCAGTGACAATAGCTAGTTTTGCTGCAAAGGGAGATGTGCTACATTTGTCTGAGGTCTAAAAGATCATGATTTTATAGTTTAACTGTAAACAAATTCTGGAGGATATCCATTCTTACATTTTATAGTATCATTGCAGGATAAATATGAGGCCATTTTGTAGTTTAATTGTCAAAGCAAGTTGTGTGAAGTAAAACAACTTTAGGTCTCAAGCCAAAATTCTTATGTTCTAAACTTGCATAGCCTTTTAACTGAAAGTTCCTTAAAGAGAAACAGTCACTTTATTTTAATGTATGTGAACATTACTTTGGAATTAAGTTTCATAATTTTTCTGATTTGCTGTTTTTAAATTTGCATTGGCCTCTGGTTACTTTATGTTATTTACTCTCAATTAATTATATAATTGGTTATAAGGCAACCCAGGCTGTACAAATCTGTTTCTAGGTTTCTTCGTGGAGTCTTTTGGGCCTTTACAGTGATAAGGTTTGATTCCTAGCAATCATGTGGTCTGATCTAATGAGAATTCCAGCAAAACATGTGACCCCTATATCTCTGGAGAACAAATGAAGACCTGTAAAAGATCTAATATCTTTTCAAAGAGACTGATACCTTAGGGAACTAGTCAGGATATAACAGAAAGCGATATTTGTAAAATGACTATCACTCTTAAGAAACCAATCAGGAATTAGTCAAGCATCATTGAGCTAATTCGAGACTGATCATGTGCTTTCCATGCAATGGCAAACTCATCAGAACTTGGGGATGACCATGCAGAGGTAATGCTTTGTAAGGGTTATTGTTTTTAGCAACCATCCTTATTAAGTATCCCTGTTTTGTATTTATTGTGATAAACATAAATTCTGAAACTGGTGAAAACATACAGGGATATGGAGTGATCATGCAGTGGGTCAGAAATAAAAGTCATGATTTGGAGATGCCGGTGTTGGACTGGGGTGTACAAAGTTAAAAATCACACAACACCAGGTTATAGTCCAACAGGTTTAATTAGAAGCACACTAGCTAGTGTGCTTCCAATTAAACCTGTTGGACTATAACCTGGTTTTGTGTGATTTTTAACTCAGAAATAAAAGACTGTTTTAGAACAGCACTCCAACATCGGTTAATAGTTGTAATTGACTTATGTCTTACAATTAAAGTTAAAATAAATGCCATGGCTTATGCATATCTTGTCGATGGTATGCACTGCATATTGTTGGTGGAAAGGATGAATGTTAATAGTGGTTGATGGAGGTCCAATCAAATTTGCTTTCCTCCACTGGGTGGAACAGTGGACATACACCAGGCAGACAGCCATGCCAAGAAAGTGCTAATTTCAAGCTAGCTGATTTGATTAGATTACTTACAGTGTGCAAAAGGCCCTTCAGTCCAACAAGTCCACACCGACCCGCTGAAGCGTAACCCATCGAGACCCATCATTTACCCCTTCACCTAACACTACGGGCAATTTAGCATGGCCAATTCACCTAAACTGCACATTTTTGGATTGTGGGAGGAAACCGGAGCACCCGGAGGAAACCCACGCAGACACAGGGAGAATGTGCAAACTCCATACAGAGAGTCGCCTGAGGCGGGAATTGAACCCGGGTCTCTGGCACTGTAAGGCAGCAGTGCTAACCACCGTGCCACCTACAAACTAGCTTCAGCATTCCTCAACTAGCTTCAGCATTCCTGCTTTGTGAATAAAAAAGCTGGCCAACATGTGTATTGTAATCTAGTTGAACCTGCTGGAAAATGCAAATATCACATGAAGAGAGGATTAGACTTGACCAGGATGATTAACACCAACCCATCCCTAATGCTCAACACAAAACTGTGAAAGTATAGATAGATTACTTACAGTGTGGAAACAGGCTCTTCCGCCCAACAAGTCCACACCGACCCTCTGAAGAGCAACCCACCCAGACCCATTCCCCTACATTTACCCCTTCACCTAACACTACGGGCAATTTAGCATGGCCAATTCACCTAACCTGCATATCTTTGGACTGTGGGAGGAAACCGGAGCAAACCCACGCAGACACAGGGAGAATGTGCAAACTCCACACAGACAGTTGCCTGAAGCAGGAAATGAACCTGGGTCTCTGGCGCTGTGAGGCAGCAGTGCTAACCACTGTGCCACCATGCTGCCCACAAAAGCTCCATACATCTCTGGAAGATCCCATTTACAGCATTCCAAATCCTGGGAATGGTGTCATTTCAAATTTTACAGCAGGTTTGCAATATAAGAGAAAGAGTTCTCCAGGGAAGCTTCATTTACAGTTTACATCCTTCAGACGAAAAGAGACAGAGGAGAAAAGAAGCAGAATGTGAGAAAAAAAAGAGAATAAGTCAATACTCATTAATTTATGTTCAGGCAGCACTGAGAAATAAAGATTGTGTGTATTCTGTCAACTGCTACCTGAATGTAAAGTATAAACTTACTTAATAAACCTTCTCTCTGATTGGAATAGCTATGTTATCTGTGGACACTTTGTCCGACACAATAACAGTTGTTTTAAATGGGCAAGTGTCTAAGGACTTCTGTTTTAAAACTATTACCCCTCTATGAAGTTATAACAGGTCTGAATACCTCGAATCAATTCCAGGAAGTCCAGTCAGTGTCTTCCTGTCTGTGGGAGATTACAAAAGGAAGTGGATTTCTGCAGCAACTGCCATACTCTTGGAACTTCCTAAAGGGCCATATGACGAACAAAGTGTTTTGAACATCATCTCTGTTGCAAAGTTGATACAGTATATGCTCTTCTTTCTCTCCATGCAATTGGCTCCTTTAATAAGATGGAGAAAGTGAGGTCTGCAGATGCTGGAGATCAAAGTTGAAACTTTATTGCTGGAACAGCACAGCAGGTCAGGCAGCATCCAGGGAACAGGAGATTCGACGTTTCGGGCACAGGCCCTTCTTCAGGAATGAGCAGAGAGTGTTCAGCAGGAGAAGATAAAAGGTAGGGAGGAGGGACTTGGAGGAGGGGAGTTGGAAATGTGATAGGTGGAAAGAGGTCAAGGTGAGGGTGATAGGTCGGAGTAGGATGGAGGCGGAGAGGTCAAGAAGAAGACTGCAGGTCAGGAAGGAGGTGCCGGGCTGGAAGGATCCGGCTGAGACAAGGTGGGGGGAGGGGGGATGAAGAAACTGGTGAAGTCCAAGTTCATCCCCTGCGGTTGGAGGGTTCCCAGTCGGAAGATAAGACGCTCCTCCTCCAACCCGACGGTCGGAGGAGGAGCGTCTTATCTTCCGACTGGGAACCCTCCAACCGCAGGGGATGAACTTGGACTTCACCAGTTTCTTCATCCCCCCTCCCCCCACCTTGTCTCAGCTGGATCCTTCCAGCCCGGCACCTCCTTCCTGACCTGCAGTCTTCTTCTTGACCTCTCCGCCTCCATCCTACTCCGACCTATCACCCTCACCTTGACCTCTTTCCACCTATCACATTTCCAACTCCCCTCCTCCAAGTCCCTCCTCCCTACCTTTTATCTTCTCCTGCTGAACACTCTCTGCTCATTCCTGAAGAAGGGCCTGTGCCCGAAACGTCGAATCTCCTGTTCCCTGGATGCTGCCTGACCTGCTGTGCTGTTCCAGCAATAAAGTTTCTCCTTTAATAAGATGACAATGTCAACATTTGTTTATTTTATTTAATATTTTCCTATGCACCTCAGTACAATGAGAAGTTTTGTTTTGCATGCAATACAGGCAGATCATGCCATACAAAGTGCATTAGAGTAATAGAACAGAGGGAATGTTACAGGTTCAGAGAAGGTACACAAAGAGCAAGATCAATATTAAGTTAAATTTTGAGAGGCCCAGAAATCTAATAACAGCAGGGAAGAAGTTGTTCTTGAATCTGTTGGTATGTGTGTTTAAGCTTTTCGGCCCAACGGAAGAAGTTGAAAGCAATTATAACTGGGGTGGGAGGGGTCTTTGATGATATTGGCTGCCCTTCCGAGACAGCAATAAGTACAGATGGAATTATTGGGTGGAAGGTTGGCTTATATGATGGACTGGGCTGTGTACATAACTCTCTGGAGTTTCTTACAGTCCTAGAAAGAGCAGTTGCCATACCAAGCCATGACGCATCCAAACCGAAATGTTTTCTATGGCGCATCTATTAAAATTGGTCAGACTCTTTGTAGACAATGCTGAATTTCCTTAGCCTCCTGAGAAAGTAGAGGCATTGTTTAGGTTCAATATTGGAATTTACACTCATCTGAAGATTCAAGTGGACCCTACTTGTATGTATTCATGGAGCTGAAAGTCAATTTGTTTTCAATTGTCCAGATATTTGAGTGCAAAAGAAGTCATGGAAATTTCAACAGGGGAGAACATCCCTCTGGCCAGACTTATTTCTCCATTACTAACTTTGAATTGGACGGATAAGAATTTTGTCAAGATTAGAGTGGTGCTGGAAAAGCACAGCAGGTCAGGCAGCATCCAAGGAGCAGGAAAATTGATGTTTCAGACAAAAGCCCTTCATCAGTTTCCAGATGAAGGGCTTTTGCTCAAAATGTCGATTTTCCTGCTCCTCGGATGCTGTCTGACCTGCTGTGCTTTTCCAGCACCACTCTAATCTTGACTCTGATCTCCAGCATCTCCAGTAATCACTTTCACCCCAGATAAGAATTTTGCCAATCCCAGCCCCCAGTGAGAAGTGGCAATATTGCATCTTGAAGACCAAGAGCAGCATTGGCACCCAGCCAGGGCTTTTTCAGCCTTGCCAGCTCTCCTTTCACCTGCTTCATTCTTATCCTACGCTGAGGTCTTGAGGAACTCAGTCTTCATTGAGCAAATATCAGGGAGCTGGATTTTACAGGACACCTCTGTTTTCCCCTCTCATCCACTAAATTATAAGCGGGGATCCTGACCTCAATCCAAATGGCTACATCACGTAAATATAATGGTGGGAATAATGTTAACTCTTTTAAAATGAGTTTTCCATTTTAACTCAGGAGGAAAAGCACATTTTAAAGACCAGCTGCCTGACTGTATAGGAGCTGGGAAATCATGCTGAGGTTGTACAGGACCTTGTGAGGCCCCTTCCTGATTACTGTGTCCAGTTCTCATCACCCTGTTATAGGAAGGATACAATTAAGCTGGACAGGTTCAGAAGAGATTTACAATGTTGCTGGGAAGGGAGGGTTTGAGTTACACGGAGATGCCTGATAGGCTGGGAGTTTTTAACTGAAGCGTAGGAGATTGAGGGGTAAGCTTGTAGAGGTTTATAAAAGAATGAGGGGTACAGATGAGGTGAATGACAGGTGTCTTTTCCCTGGGGTGGGGGTTATTAAGACTAGAGGGCATATTTTTTAAGTGAGAAGAGAAAGATGTTTAAAAAAGATGAGGGGTAAATTTTGTTTACACTGAAAGTGGCTTGTGTGTGGCATGAACTTAAAGGGAAAGTGGTGGCTTTTGGTTCAGTTATGTTTATAAGACATTTGGGTAAATACATAAATAAGTCATGTTTCAAGGATATGGGCCAAACTTAGGCAGGTGGGATTGGTTCAGTTTGGGTTTGTGTTGGCATGGACTGGTTAGAGTCGAAAAGTCGAAAAGCTGGAAAAGCACAGCCGGTCAGGCAGCATCTGAAGAGCAGGAGACTTGAAATTTCAAGCATAAGCTCTTCATCAGGAATGGGGGGGTGGGGGGCAAGGGAGCTGAGAGATAAATGGGAGGGGGTGGGGCTGGGGGGTAAGGTAGCTGGGAATGCAATAGGTACCTGAAGGTGGGGGTGATGGTGACACGTCGAAAAGGAAGGTAAAGTGGATAGGTGGGAAGGAAAATGGACAGGTAGGACAGTTCAATAGGGCAGTGCCGAGTTAGAGGGTTGAATCTGGGATAAGGTATGGGTAGGGGAAATGAAGAAGCTGGTGAAATCAGCATTGATCCCATGGGTCCCAAAGCAGAAGGTGAGGCATTCTTTCTCCAGACATCGGTGGCTAGAATTTGGCGGTGGAGGAAACCAAGGACTTGCATGTACGTGGTGAGGTGGGAGGGGACGTTGAAGTGTTCAGCCACAGGGCAATGGGGTTGATTGGTGCATGTGTCCCAGAAATGTTCTTTGAAATGTTTTGCAAGTTGGTAATCTAACAGTTCCTACTAATAGCTATTCAGTCTCCTCACCAGATCATTACCCATTCCTTTTCTGTCCAGCTGTTCTTCTTTCTCTTTGGGCTCTATCTCCATCTATCATCTACTCCATACCCCATCCCCCCCACCCTATCTTCTGCATAAAACCAACATTTTCCTAGCTACCATCAGTTACCATGGATCCAAAACATTAACTCTGATATCTCTATGCAGCTGCTGCCAGGCCTGCTGAGCTTTTCCAGCAATACCTGTTTTAGTTTATGACCATAAAGATGGCATCCCTCCCAACCAACACTAGCTCCCTTCCCCCTCACCACCCCGAGTAAAATACCAATGGGGGAAGGCTGATGCTATTAGTTGGATGCCTCTTGGCCATTGAAGAGTCTCAATGGGCCCAAGGACTGGCAGTACCACTGCTGTTGGTGAGAGAGTGTAACATTCTGCCCATGGATTCATACAGCATAAAATGAGATGATTGAGGTCTGATAAACTACACAATGTTGGAAAGAAAACGGAAAACTCATTCTAACAAACAGTCTGAATGTTCCAAATCTGATTTTCAAGCAAAGGAAAATAAAAAATAACTGATCACTGTAATTATATTTAAAGGAAGTCTGGAAGAAGAATAGCAATTCAATCAGATGATAATGCACATTGATTAATTTCATCAATTCAAAATTAGATGTTTATAAAGGCCAAGAAAAGGGAAACTGTGTATTTAAATCATTGCATGATGATATGACATGCAAAACATACATTTTTATTAATACTTGTATTCTTTGTTCTTTGCAATGTTGCTGATGAAGGTTTTGACAGTACAATGTTATTCATTGGTCATTGCAATGTTACTGATGAAGATTTTAATAGAACAAAATCTGATTATAAATATACTCTTGAGCGAAAATGAAATTTGGCATGCATCAGTTCCGCTTTATAACATTACATTGAAATCAATCAGATTCTGGCAGGCTGCATCAAAAGGAAGTGTTTGATCATATCATGGTAACTCTAGAGCTTATTGTAAATGGTGCACAAAACCTGAACAGAAATGTCACTCCTCAATAATTTTCCTAGTTGACTGCATTCAAAGAGTCACAATGACAAGATTGGGATTTGTTGTGTGTATTTGCTGCATGATCCTAGATACATCGTCATTCTTGATCAACTGCTGTAAAAAAGGGGATGAAATAGATTATTATGTTTTAACTTGATTCATTCAGTATAAAAAGCTAGCTTTTTGCAATTATCCTGCATGTGAAACCCAGGGAATGCATGCTCTATCATAACTTTACCCACTTTGTTCAGTTCTAGTTATTATTGGCTGCAGCTGACAGTGATGTATTAACTGACAACTTGGCTCCGCTGGTAAGACTCCTGTCTCGAAGTTGGAAGGTTGTGGTTTTTACATGCAGAGGATTGCTGAAGTATGGAATGCCTTGCCACAGAGACTGCTTGAAGCCGGTACTACTGCATCTATTAAAGGGAAACTATGGAAATATTTGATGTGGAGGCAGATATTGGACCATAGCAAGATTGGGCTTAATGAAATTAGTTTGTGATTGGTCTATTGAAGAGAAGGTGTAATGGACTCATTGGCCTCTCTCGCTTTTTGACACTTGTACAGTTCTGCCAGTTCGCTCCATCCTACAGATTGCAGCATCTAATATTGGCTGCTACTACTGTAAAACACGAAGTCTATTCTGTAATGTAAAGATTTAAAAGAATGGTGAAGACACCCAAGAGAGAGAATAGCTGGGGACATGTGGTGTGGGCATGTAAGAGCGATTTAATAAAGGGTGGAAAGTAGAGGTAAGCAAAAGGCAGAGATGAATAGTCTGATGGTGGGGCTCGAACACATATCATCAGCCTGATTTTTGTGGTTTAATAGCCAGTAATGTTACCACTACACCACTGCCTCCCTATGCCTGTATACAATGGGTCATAAACCTTGGAATTTTCTACTCCAAATGGTTGTCTCTCTTCCAGCATTGAGTACATTGAAGAATGAAGTAGACAGATTTTTGATCATTCAGGAAACAGCAGGAAATAGAGAAAGCAGGGAAAAGTTGAATTGAGAAACAAGATTGCATTGAATGATGAGGCTCAATCTGCTGTGTGGTCTGCTCCTGCTCTTCTCTCTTGCACAAATGAATAATTGTCAGTGAATTAATGCAGACACTTGGGAGTAAAAGGGGTTCCCACTTTACACTTACCTGCTCAGTGCTACCACTGAAGATGGATGAAGGAATCTGTGAATATTGATTTGGAAGAACACACTGCATCCAATTACAACAAAAGCATTTCGAAGGAGAAACAGAGACAAAAACAGCCTGAATGAGGAACAAACGTTTTTTTTACACCCGAGTGGTTAGAACTTAGATTGAGAGCCTCAGAAGGTGATGGATACAGCAGCAACAGTAAATTTTGAAAGGGAATGGATGAACACTTGAAGGAAGAAAGTAATTATTGTGATTTGGAAAAAGAGTGGGAAAGTTGGATTGTTCTTTGAAAGAACGAGGGCTGACTTGATGGGCCGAATCATCACCTTCTGTCCTGTACTATGATTCTCTGGCTTTCTAATTCAGTGAGAATAAGTTTTTGGCAGGTTTGGATCAGAAATGTGAACCTGTGCTTTCATCCACTGCAAGAAGAATAGAAAGAAACTGTTCAGCACTGACAACCTGGTTTTGTCCTCTTTATTATATTGTTTGGGGGTGCTGCTTATCAGGTGACAGGTGAATCCAACCTGTCTGCTCAGGTGGGATGTAAAATGTCAATGACAATACGTGGACAAACAAGCAGCTCCACTGTGTCTCCCTTCAGTCCACAACATGGAAATGTTGGATTAAAGTATACAGTGGCAGGTCTAAAGAAGGGTCACTGGACACAAAACATTAATCCTACTTTTTCTCCATGATTCTGCCAGACTTGGTGAGCTTTCCAGCGATTTCTGGTTTTGTTTGTGGCCTCAATATCTGCTGGATGTAACATTGAAATGATAACCCAGATTCTTCTACAATGTGAAAATGCTACAGAACATAAAACTCAGCAATGGCCCAATGAAACAAATGTCCATTAAATGTGTTTTGCTGTCAACACCACAGTGCATGACTGCCCAAGATTTTACAGATTCACCAAAAATTCACTAAGATGCCAATGTTCCCACGCTGAGGAGCAACATGTGTAATCGTAACATGGAATCAGGTTCAGACAATATCTGTGAGACCCCCACCACCCTGTGCCACAAACCCCACTTCCTTCTACCCTCAACAATCTAATACCCACTGGAACTGGTAGATAATATCACAATGGGAGGATAACAGCCTAGCACCCATGGGACAGCTCACCAGCAACTTTTAGTAGTTTGAAGAGTAAAAGTGGAATTAAGCAAGACTTCCCTGTATGTTGTCACTTGTGGTCTGGATATGCATTCTCTGAAATTATACACAGATCCAAAACCTGACCAAACTCATTCTTCCTTTGTTGACAATGAGGAAAATGCTACAACTCTTCTAGCAATTGATCCCTTTAAACTGTGTTGTCATGTCATAATCTTGACCTAATATCTTGACAAATTATTTAAAGTGGAATACTGAGAGTATTTTGTTTCTGTTTCTTCATTATTTCATGGCATGTGGGAATCACTGGCAAGCCAACAGTTGTTACCCATAATACCTTTGGGCCATACTTGGCCCTTATAATGGACGGTTAAGAATCAATTACACTGCTGTGGGTCTGGAGTCATTTGTAGGCCAATCTTGATAAGGATGGCAGGTTTCTTTCCCAGAACCACAAAGATTGTTTGTTTCCAAGACAGTGTATCAAAAATCTGTCTTCCAAGGCAATGGAAAAAAGTGCCAAAGGAAATACTCATAGGTCTATCACTAGAAATCTTCAAGAGCCATCTGTTGTGAGGTGGCATGTATCTATCGGAAGGATTTTATGAAACTTGAAAGAGTTCAGAAAAGATTTACAAGGATGTTGCAAGGGTTGGAGGTTTGAACGAAGGGAGAGGCTGACTAGGCTGGGCTGTTTTCCCTGGAGCATCGGAGGCTGAGGGGGACCATATAGAGGTTTATAAAATCATGAGGGGCATGGATAGGATAAATGGACAAGGTCTTTTCCCTGGAGTGGGGGAGTCCAGAACTAGAGGGCATAGGTCTAGGGTGACAGGGGAAAGATTTAAGAGAGACCTGAGGGGCAACCTTTTCACACAGAGGATGTTATATGTAGAGAATGAGCTGTCAGAGGAAGTGGTAGAGGCTGGGACAATTATAACAATTAAAAGGCGTCTGGATGGGTAAATAAATAGGAAGCGTTTAGAGGGATTTGCGCCAAGTGCTGGCAAATGGGACTAGAGTAATTTAGGATATCTGGTCGGCATGGACAAGTTGGACTGAATGGTCTGTTTCCGTGCTGTATGTCTCTATGACTGTAAAAGAGTGAGGTGACAGTGTTGATGTCACATCATGTCATGTGACAATCTTGCAAAATTGGTATTGATTCCAGCTTGAATAGCTCCTGCTGAACTTTATAACACATTAGGGATGTCCATTTATGAGCCAGCTTGAGTCCATACTACACCTATGTCTGCGAAAGAGTGGTGATGTATTTAGTTCATCCATACATACATCCTTTGATACTTGGTAATAACCCAGTCTTGGTGTTCATGTTACCAGAGTTACATAATAACTTAATAGATTACATCACCATCTTTAGATTATTAAAGCTATAAGTTTTCATTGTAACTATCTCAGCAGGTCGTGGCTTCATTACCCATTACTACGCAATATAAATGTTTGAAGAATATGGATATTGGTGTAAAGGAGGGTGATGCTGACCCAAATAAAGCGAAAGTAATGAGCCAGATGGTCTTTCACAACAATAACTTTGTCTCTTAGAATTCAGGCTAAACTGTTAGCTTTACATGAGATGCGACTGCTGTCACAACACACCAGACCTCAGCACTTGTCCTACTAATATCCAGAGCAGGCTATTATGTAGCTGTCGGACATAGGACATCACACACACATGCACACACACACACACATGTTTTCATAATTATTTGAATGCAACAATATGCATTATAACTAGAAAACTTAATAAGCCTCCACTGGTTTTCTGTTCTCCTGAGCATAACTCCCCTCGTGTATTTACAGACTGACAAAAATCCGTAAGCTTGTTGAATACATCACTGTACCTCACTTATCACTCCATGATGATTTGTTGCACCCAACTGCTGCCTTTCTTCCATCTCAGCAACACATACAGAGCAATTTTCCTGAAAGTAACCTATTAGCAGACACTGAGGCCATAAAAGTTGTGACTGAATTTCAGGACCATAAAAGCAACTTAAGAGAGTTGGAGTTCAAGGCTATGAAAGCAGCTGGCAAGCAAGAGTTCGAGAAAAAAATGGTGAGAGCAAAAGTATGTTAGCCTTCATTACAGGGAGTTTGACTAAAAAAGAAAAAAGATCTGACTGCAAACTACAGAGATTTGTGAACACAGCCCACACCATCAGACAAGCCAATCTTCCCTCCATTGTCACCATCTACACTTCTCGCTGCCTTGGAAAAGTAGCCATAATCATCAGAGACCCCTCCTCCTCCGATTATAACCTAGAAGATAAAAAGAGGTTAAACAGTTTCGTCCCCGCTGTCATTAAACTTCTCAAATTTCAAATCTGACGTCGAGCTTGCTTTCTGTGCATCTATTTTGCAGCCCTAACTTTGCATTCCTTATTCTGTTCAGTCACCCTCTGATCTGTCTGTACTGCATGCTAAACAAAACTTTTCACTGTAGCAAGATTTGAGAATAATAAATCAAATCAAATCCAAGTACAGAGCCTTGTTGAGACTTCACTCATGATATTGCTCACAGTTTTGGTCTCCTTATAAAATGAATTGCCATTGAAGGGAGAACAATGGAGTTTCACAGTCTCATCTCTATCTTGGCACCATTGCTTTGAAGGAGAGGTTTAGTTAACTAGGCATGTATTCTCTAGAATTCAGAAGAATGAAAGATGGTCTCATTGAAGCAAATAGTTTTCTTATAATTTGGAGATGCCAGTGTTGGACTGGGGTGTACAAAGTTAAAAATCACACAACACCAGGCTATAGTCCAACAGGTTTAATTGGAAGCATACTAGCTTTCGGAGCGTCGCTCCTTCATCAGTGATAGCGGAGGGCTCAATCCTTACACACAGAATTTATAGCAAAAATTTACAGTGTGATGTAACCGAAATTATACTTTGAAAAATTGAATGTCTGTTAAGTCAAATAATTCAAAGACTGTACACCAACTAGCCATGAAACGACACGACCAGCTATCCTTAATAGCCACAAACACGGATGACAAGCAACATGAGTTTGACTGGGACAACACTATTATAGGACAAGCCAAACAGAGAACAGCCAGGGAATTCCTAGAGGCATGGCACTCATCCACAGATTCTATCAACAAACACATCGACCTGGACCCAATATACCAGCCACTGCAGCAGACAGCTGGAACTGATAACCGGAAGCGGCATAGACAAATCACTATAAATGCCGGAGGAAACATCACAGAAGCACTTCACAGGAGGCTCCCAAATACTGAGGATGTCATCTAGACAGGGGACGAAACATCTGCAACACAAATTCCCAGCTCGGCGAACAGAACCACAACACTGAGATAAAGAGGAATCTCTTCACTCTGAGGGCAGTGAATCTTTTCAGTGTCTACCCAGGAGTGCTATTGAGCATTTTCAAGAAGGGTTTCAATTGATTTTTGGAAACCATTGACATCAAGCAACATGGGGATAGCACAGGAAAGTGACACTGAGTTAGATAATCAAATTTTGTGATGGAGCAAGTTTGACAAGCAGAATGGTCTATTCTTGTTCCTATGTTATGAGTGCAAGGAAAGTGCGTAATTGAGCTTTCCAGGGATTAGAATTGGGACCCTTCCTTTTCCTGACCTTGATTTTGGTATACAATGCACTGTTTTCAAGTTTGCTGATAATATACAACATGGAAGTATTTGTGAACAGTGAGGAGGACATTTAAGAAGTTGGTTGAATGGGTGACAGGTGACAGATGAACTCCATTGCAAAGAAAGTGAAGTGATTCATTTCGGTGGGAAGAACATGGAGAGGGGAGAGTAGCAGAGTGATCTGTGGTATATATGTGTATAAGGTGGCAGACAGGTTGAGAGTGCAGTTAATACATCACTCAGTAGTTGAGGTTTCAATAATGGGGGCAATGTGTACAAGAGCAAGGATGTAATGGTGAATTTGTAGAAGACAATGCAGCCTCGGGTGGAATATTGCATCCAGTTCTGGGCACCTTACTTTACGTGATGTGAAGGCAGTAGAGACAATGTAGAAAAGATTAATGAGAATGCTTCCCAGGATGAGGAACAATAATTATGACATAGATTGAAGAAGTTGGGACCCATTTTCCTTGAAGGAAAAAGGCTGAGAGGAAATGTGATCAAGGTGTTCAAAATCTTGAGGGATCTGTACAGAATAGATAGGAAGAAACTGTTCCCATCCATGAAGGGATAGAGAAGAAGAGGGCATGGATTGAAAATTGTTCACAAAAGAAGCAACAGTATAAAGGGTGATAAAATACATTTTCACACAAGTGGAATGCACTGACTGAAAGTGTGATGAAGCCAGGTTCAATCAAAGCATTCAGAAGGGAATTAGACTGTCTACTGAAAAGGACGCATGTGCAGGGTTTGAGGAAGAAGGCAGGAGAATGGCATTAGGTGAATTATTCCTTCAGAGAGCCAGTGCAGACACAAAACATCAATGCTACCCATTATTGAGGACTATCCTCCCTATAGGCTAAATGGCAATCCAATGCTTTAAACTCATCAAATGAGGAGGCTTCAGGGATTTATATTTGCTAATAAATAACTTCAACCTTTATTATGATACCAGCTGATATTACTATAGGACAAAGCCAGACTGAAATTGGGTTTGATCGATTATTTTTGAGGTGGTCTTTCAATAAAGCACAAGCACGCAATGCTGCAGATCTAGTTGTTTCAATAAAGCAAGTTTATTATGCAAAATAAATTATGATAAAATAGAATAAACCAAGCTATTTGTGCTTAACACAATTTTCAACCTTTTGATATGAATTTTGTGAATATATTCCATCAATTCCAATGGCTTCCTTTTCAGTACTCAAACACCAGAGATAATTCCATATTTCATCTATAGGTTTGACTTAACTTAAGCAGCAAACCTAAGGACTGGGAGAAATTTAAAATTCAGCAGAGGAGGACAAAGGGTTTAATTTGGAAAGGGTAAATAGAATATGAAAGTAAGTTGCAGCAAACATAAAAATTGACTGCAAAGGTTTCTATAAATGTGTGAAGAGAAAAAAACTGGTGAAAACAAATGTAGGTCCCTTACAGTCAGAATCAGGTGAATTCATAATGGACAACAAAGAGATGGTGGACCAACTGAACAAATATTTTGAATCTGTCTTCTCTAAGGAGGATACAGATAATCTTCAGGAAATGCTTGGGGACAGAGGGTTAAGCATGAAGGAGGAACTGAAGGAAATCCTTATAAGTCAGGAAATGATTATGGGGAAATTGATGGGATTAAAACCCAATACATACCCAGGGCCTGATGCGCTGCATCCCAGAGTACTTAAGGAAATGGTCCTCAAAATAGCAGATGCACTGGTGATCATTTTCAGGAATTCTCTAGACACTGGTAGAGTTACAATGGACTGGAGGGTAGCTAATGTAACTCCTCTCTTTAAAAAAGGAGGGAGAGAGAGAACGGGAATTATAGGCCAGTTAGCCTGACATACACGTTGGGGAAAATGCGGGAGCCAAATTATTAAGGGTGTAATAACTGAGCATTTGGAAGGCAGAGACAGGATTGTTCCAAGTCAGCATGGATTCACTGAAGGGAAATCATGCTCGACAAACCCTTGAGGAATCTTTTTGAGGCCAGTAGAGTAGACAAGGGTGAATCAATAGATTTTGTGTACCTGCATTTTCAAAAGAATTTTGACAAGGTTCCCCCCAAGAGATTAGTGAGAAAAATTAAAGCTCATGGTATCAGAGGCAATGTATTGATATGGAGAGAGAACTGGTTGGCAGACAGGAAGCAGAGAGTTGGAACAAATGGGTCCTTTTCAGAGTGGTAGGCAGAGACGAGTATGTGCCATAGGGTTTAGTGCTGGAACCACAGCTATTCACAATAGACATTACTGATATGGACAAAGGAATTGAATGCCATTTCTCAAATTTGCAGACAATACTCAGCTGAGTGGCAGTGTTTGCTGTGAAGAGGATACTAAGAGGCTGCAGAGTGACTTGAGACTAGTTGAGTGGGCAAATACTTGGCAAGTCCAATGTAATGTAGATATATGTGAGGTTATCCACTTTGGTCACAAAAACAGGAAGGCAGATTATTATCTGAATGGCGGCAGTTTAGGAAAAGATGAGGAGCAACGAGACCTTTGTTCTCTAAAGAAACTGATTCATATATTCAACTTCATTCAGGACTTTCAGCAAACTGAAACAAACGCTTTCTATGCTATGGGTATTTTCCCTAAACAAAACAAAAAGGATCAATTCCTGCTCCAACTGAAAACAGACTAATACTCCTTAATTTTTTTTCCATGTACCTCTTATACCTCTCGTATACCTCTTCCAATACAAATAAATTCCTATTCACAGATTAGGATATATCTCTGGGTAAAAAGAAAGGCTCCAGAAATAATGACAGATCAAGCATTAAAGCAGCTCATACAGACAAACCAAAACCCTCATGCCACTACTTCAAAAATCTAAATACTAAAATGAATAATATTGAAATGTGAATACATTTTACATACCTTACATCACATCTTCCTCTTTAAGTGGAAAACCCATATAATGTGGTACAACTGGTTTCAATGAAATTGGCATTTTCTCGTGTGTTAAACTTTGCAACTAAACCCATTGGTTTGCCTGACAATGGATTAAAGTTAATGATGACTCCATTGAATTTTGAACTGCTATCCTGTGGCAGAATATCAATTAGTTTTGAAATCTTATGTGGGGTATTAAATGGGGCAAATGTCACAGGATATCTTCAAAAGTGTTGCAACTATTACTTCATATCAGACCTTTGAACATTTTATGACAGTTATAAAATCTTAATACTGACTTCCTCTATCCCTGCTTGAAAATTGACTACAATTTGCAAACTGACAAATTACCATACAATTTTTGGCAGCATGTGACAGGTGACAGTTTGGAGCTAAGCCCTTAGATACTATCCTTGTGTAAAACTGAGTATGCTACAAATGTGCTTAACAGTGGTGCCTTATCAGGAATTATGACTGACGGCCAACACATAGTTATGCTGGACGTCACTGATACTACCAGTTATTCCATCAGTTATGCTCAGAACTCCCTGGCATGCAGATGGATCAAATTAAGATGGATGTGCCATGTTGCACAGCAACAGATATACAATAGCCTGAGAGGGAAAGGTCATTTCAGGGTATTACACAAATAGATACAGGCAGGCTGCAAGATGGCGACTTCTGGTACATGCCATTGGTTTGTAAGAGGTAGGCATGCTGTATAGTCTCATATTTCACATTTACATTTATGGTCTGAGACTTTAGTTCACAGACATTTCATGGGCCTGGGTGTGGATGGGCAGTGCTGGTGATGGTGATTATTTTAACCTCAGTTTCTAGCCCACTGCCTTGGTAAGCAGTTAAAATCACCCTTACCATTCCAGCTTTGGCCTGGCCCAATACAAATTTAAACCACAACTCCAACCAAAGCCAGCGAGGTCACCTTTAAGTATACAAATTAATTTCAAATGTGTTATCAATTATTTTAAACAGACATTACCAGTGGTAGCAACCAGGTCAAACACTGCTGAGAACAATAGCTGGGAGCTGACCTTCCTCAGCACAGTCAGTCATTATTATTTTTTTGCTAGTTTCCTCGAAAGTTAGGAAGAGCAGCAATAATCCTCAGTAAGCAACCTGGAAACCTTTAAGGGCTCCCTCATGCCTTCAGATGAATTAACTTTCAGAAAAACAATTGGACTATTCTTTGAAGGGGGAGTGAATACAGAGCTACAGGGGAATGGTGAAGACTAATTGAGTTGTTCTATCCCTGAGCAATGGACTGAATAGCCTCCTGCACTGAATCATTCTATGACACTAAGTATAATTGACAGATGGAAAATCAATCAGATTCCCCCTCCCCCATTTCTCATCTCCTTTTAACTTTCATTGGCCTTGACAGCCATCTGGCAGAGTCAACTCTTCAGCATTTCCATACTGGCACCACCCCAAGTAAGCTTAGAACAGTTGTCATCTCATCAATGTTGAAATATATATCCTTTAAGAGATAGATGACATTGCATTTTCCAAGCCTGTTACCAATCCAAATGCATGTGGTGAGTGTATCAAGACTTTTCTCAGTACAAATACTGTTTACATTATTCATTATATTAATCCCATTTCTGGTAATTTCTGAACTATTGGCTCTATGGTAACACTGCTAATCTGGGTTTGGAAATTATGTTTGATTTTGTTTCACCATCATAACTTAGAATTACCAACCCTTGTCACTGCGGTTGGATCAAACCGAATCTGGATAGATGGAATCAGATGTTCAAAGTGTAAAACATTGTGGTCAGAGCACAGCCTAACATTAGTTTTGCTTTTGAATAAGTGTAAAAAAAAAGGCAAGCCACCATTTTGGAGCATTGGCTTCATTAGCATCTTACCAGTACGTTAGAGAAGATGCCAGACTGGCATCCTGATTGACCTCGCCAGGTTGAGGCCTACCAATATCAGCCTGTCTTAGCTGCCAGTCATGTGGCAATGGTCAGTTGGTGGTAGTGATCAGTAAGGTCTGAGATAAGAATGCTTTTATTCTTCCAAAAACAAAAAAATACAAGCCTACTTAGGTCAGATCTCTTTAATTCTGTACCCTATGAAAAATGATTGCACTTTGCATGTCACGGCCTGTTCAAAATGTGGTCAGCCTTCTCATCGATGTTAGTGGGGCAGTAAGGCGACCAACCATTTTTTGGTTGGTGGATTGATGACGGAACTTTAGGGAAGCTGAGACAGGTTGTCGGGCAGGTGGAGTGGGGTAAAGTTGAGTGTGATATTTCCTTCTCATGGAGGTGGGTTCCAATTTAATCTGCTAGCAAGCAGCGAAGATATCTGCCCAAAGCCAGCCATGTGCATGTTTACAGACACATGTTTTGATAGTGTCCTCAAAAGTCAATGGCTGCAAGGTAAAGAGAGTACAGAAGAGAATTGGGTTCAGATGACAGTACAAAAAAGATAATTATTAACTTTCTATTGGAGGAGAGGAGAAGATGAAAAGCTTCAGCTACTACCAGCATGGACTGTTTCCAACCCCCTACCCCAGGCTGAGATGTTCCTGAATGATCACAATAACCAATCCACTGCCTATTTAGCCGAAGTGGATAGCCTCCCTCTCTACTGGTTCACACTGCTTCTCACTGACTTCCTTCCCAAACAGATGGGAGGTTGACCGTCAGGAATGAAATGATAGAGTGTTAAAATGCCTGATTCCTGAAGTGTTGGATATATTTAAAATTCCCACTACTGTTTATTCACCAAAACCTGGCCCAGAGTTAGATCGAGCTTTGGGAAAACTTGAGTTTCCTTCTTTCAGGTGCAACAACTGATAGTTGATTGGATGTAACTTTGTAAAGCAGTAAATTTTAGACAATTACTTCTTGTTAAAAGTGAAAGCAGAATGAGAGGATGGGTTCAAACAAGTAATTGATGTCCGGAGCATTTTCACTGGAAGGAGAATATTTCGATTTTGTGCAATAATGTAAAACGGGTGATTGAGAATGAGCAGGCCAGTTTAAATCTCTCCTGTTTTCTATTTCCCTCAGTCAAAATAAGCCCAAAAAACAGTGAACACATGGAACAGACCTTTAACTTTAACAGTAAAGGATAAAAGCTCTGGAGTAATTTAACGACAGTAATAGTGACTAATAGCACTTTACATTTAGTGTTTGGCTCCAAAGGCTTAGCCAACCACAATATGGCTGTCAATGGTTGAGGGAAAGAAATTGGTAATTTGCAAGAGATCAGAACTGGAGCAGCAGAGGTATCTCGGAGGTTTGTTGAGTTGGAGGAGACTTCAGGGCTACAGCGGGCACACAGAGAGGGGAGCCGGAAGGTAAGCGGAGACCAGTTTAAATTAATGTTTTTCTTTTCGCAGTCTGTGTTTTTTTTCAATTAGGAGCGGGAACCCGGAAGTCGTCAACAAAGGCTTCTGGGAAGGTAAGAAGTTTGAGTGGAGAAGGAACCCGAGACACTACACGTGTAATGTCTCCCACCCTCCCTCCTCCTCTAACCTAAAAAACAGGACTCAGTCAGCTGAACAGGTAAGCTACTTAGTGTTCTTGTTTTGGAGACTAAGTGTAGAGTCATGGCAGCGCAGGCAGTGGAATGTTCCTCCTGCAGGATGTTTGAGGTAGGGGTGACCACCGATGCTCCTGCCGACTTCATCTGCAGGAAGTGCAGCCAGCTCCAGCTCCTCACAGACTGCGTTAGGGAACTGGAGCTGGAGTTGGATTAACTGAGGATTATTCGAGAGGCTGAGAGGGTGATAGATAGAAGCTACAGGGACATAGTTACGTCAGAGAACGGAGGTAGCTGGGTAACAGTTAGAAGTGGGAAGGGGAGGAAGCAGGCAGTGCAGGGGTCCCCTGTGGTTGTTCCCCTAAACAATAAGTATACCGCTTTGGGATACAGTTGGGGGGGTGGCAGCCTAGCAGGGGTAAGCTGCAGTGACCGGGTCTCTGGCACGAGGTCCGGCTCTGAGGCCCAGAAGGGAAAGGGGGAGAGGAAGAGAGCGCTAGTTATAGGAGACGCTATAGTTAGTGGGACAGACAGGCGGTTCTGTGGGCATGGGCGAGACTCTCGGATAGTTTGTTGCCTCCCGGATGCCAGGGTCCGAGACGTCTCGGACCGTGTCTTCAGAATTCTTAAGGGGGAGGGTGTGCAGCCAGAAGTCGTGGTGCACTTTGGCACCATCGACATAGGTAGGAAGAGGGGTGGGGAGGTCATTCAGGAGCTCAGGGAGTTAGGTTGGAAGCTAAAAGCTAGGACAGACAGAGCCATCATCTCTGGGTTGTTGCCGGTGCCACGTGACAGTGAGGCAAGGAATAGGGAGAGAGTGCAGTTGAACACGTGGCTGCAAGGATGATATAGGAAGGAGGGCTTCAGGTATTTGGACAATTGGACTGCATTCTGGGGAAGGTGGAACCTGTACAAGCAGGACGGGTTGCACCTGAACCAGAAGGGCACCAATAGCCTGGGGGGTAGGTTTGCTAGCACTCTTCGGGGGGGGGGGGGTTTAAACTAATTTGGCAGGGGGATGGGATCCGGACTTGTAGTCCAGCAAGTAGGCTAGCTGTTTGTCAGGATGTCCAAGTGTGTGGGGAGGCTGTGGAGAAGGTAGCACTGACAGGGAATACTTGTGGACACAGAGATGGGCTCAAGTGTGTATACTTCAACGCAAGGAGTTTCAGAAATAAGGTGGGTGAACTTAAGGCATGGATCGGTACTTGGGACTACGATGTTGTGGCCATCACTGAAATGTGGATAGAAGAAGGACAGGAATGGTTGTTGGAGGTTCCTGGTTACAGATATTTCAGTAAGATTAGGGGGGGTGGTAATAAAGGAGGGGGGTGGCGTTGCTAATTAGAAGTGGTATAACGGCTGCAGAAAGGCAATTCGAGGGGGATCTGCCTTTGGAGGTAGTATGGGCTGAAGTCAGAAATAGGAAAGGTGCAGTCACCTTGTTGGGTGTTTACTATAGGCCCCCCAATAGCAGCAGAGATGTGGAGAAACAGATTGGGAAACAGATTTTGGAAAGGTGCAGAAGCCACAGGGTAGTAGTCATGTGCGATTTCAACTTCCCAAATATTGATTGGAAGCTCTTTAGATCCTGTAGATTGGACGGGGCGGTGTTTGTGCAGTGTGTCCAGGAAACTTTTCTAACTCAGTATGTAGATTGTCCGACCAGAGGGGAGGCCATATTGGATTTGGTACTTGGTAACGAACCGGGACAAGTGATGGGCTTGTTAGTGGGTGAGCATTTTGGTGATGGTGACCACAATTCTGTGATTTTCACCTTGGTTATGGAGAGAGATAGGTGCATGCAACAGGGCAGGTTTTACAATTGGGGCAAGGGTAAATACGATGCTGAAAATGTGTTGCTGGAAAAGCGCAGCAGGTCAGGCAGCATCCAGGGAACAGGAGAATCGACGTTTCGGGCATAAGCCCTTCTTCAGGACCCTTCTCCTGTTCCCTGGATGCTGCCTGACCTGCTGCGCTTTTCCAGCAACACATTTTCAGCTCTGATCTCCAGCATCTGCAGACCTCACTTTCTCCTTAAATACGATGCTGCAAGACAGGATCTGAGGAGCATAAGTTGGGAGCATAGGCTGTCAGGGAAGGATGTCGTTGAAATGTGGAATTTTTTCAAGGAACAGATATGACGTGTCCTTGATATGTATGTACCGGTCAGGCAGGAAAGTGATGGTCGTGTGAGGGAACCTTGGTTGACGAGGGAGGTTGAATGTCTTGTAAAGAGGAAGAAGGGGGCTTACATAAGGTTGAGGAAACAAGGTTCAGACAGAGCATTGGAGGGATACAGGATAGCCAGAAGGGAGCTGAAGAAAGGGATTAGGAGAGCTAAGAGAGGGCATGAAAAATCTTTGGCGGGTAGGATCAAGGGTAACCCCAAGGCCTTTTATGCGTATGTGAGAAACACGAGAATGACGAGAACGAGGGTAGGTCCAATCAAGGACAATAGTGGGAGACTGTGTATTGAGTCAGAAGAGATAGGAGAGGTCTTGAATGAGTACTTTTCTTCAGTATTTACAAATGAGAGGGACCGTATTGTTGAAAAGGAGAGTATGAAACGGACTGGTAAGCTAGAGGAGATACTTGTTAGGAAGGAAGATGTGTTGGGCATTTTGAAAAACTTGAGGATAGACAAGTCCCCCGGGCCTGACGGGATATATCCTAGGATTATGTGGGAAGCAAGAGAGGAAATTGCAGAACCGTTGGCAATGATCTTTTCATCTTCACTGTCAATGGGGTTGGTGCCAGGGGACTGGAGAGTGGCGAATGTTGTGCCCCTGTTCAAAAAAGGGAATAGGGATAACCCCAGGAATTACAGCCCAGTTAGTCAACGACATCCTTCCCTGATTTATGAGTATCTGGAAAGACACTGCTTGATTAGGGACAGCCAGCACGGATTTGTGAGGGGTAGGTCTTACCTTACAAGTCTTATTGAATTCTTTGAGGAGGTGACCAAGCATGTGGATGAGGGTAGAGCAGTGGATGTAGTGTACATAGATTTTAGTAAGGCACTTAATAAGGTTCCCCATGGTAGCTTATGCGGAAAGTCAGGAGGCATGGGATAATGGGAAGTTTGGCCAGTTGGATAAAGAACTGGCTAACCGGTCAAAGTCAGAGAATGGTGGTAGATGGTAAATATTCAGCCTGGAGCCCAGTTACAAGTGGAGTTCCACAGGGATCAGTTCTGGGTCCTCTGCTGTTTGTAATTTGTATTAATAAGTTCGAAGAGGGAGTCGAAGGGTGGGTCAGTAAATTTGCAGACGATACGAAGATTGGTGGAGATGTGGATAGTGAGGAGGGCTGTTGTCGGCTGCAAAGGGACTTAGATATGATGCAGAGCTGGGCTGAGGAGTGGCAGATGGAGTTCAACCCTGTCAAGTGAGGGGTTGTCCATTTTGGAAGGACAAATAAGAATGCAGAATACGGGGTTAACGGTAGGGTTCTTAGTAAGGTGGAGGAGCAGAGGGATCTTGGGGTCTATGTTTATAGATCTTTGAAAGTTGCCACTCAGGTGGATAGAGCTTGTAAGAAGGCCTATGGTATATTAGCGTTCATTAGCAGAGGGATTGAATTCAAGAGTCGTGAGGTGATGTTGCAGCTGTACAGGACCTTGGTAAGGCCACATTTGGAGTACTGTGTGCAGTTCTGGTCGCCTCATTTTAGGAAAGATGTGGAAGATTTGGAGAGGGTGCAGAGTAGATTTACCAGGATGTTGCCTGGAATGGAGAATAGGTCGTATGAGGATAGGTTGAGCGTGCTAAGCCTTTTCTCATTGGAACGGCGAAGGATGAGGGGTGACTTGATAGAGGTTTATAAGATGATCAGGGGAATAGATAGAGTAGACAGTCAGAGACTTTTTGCCTGGATACAACAGAGTGTTACAAGGGGACATAAATTTAAGGTGAAGGGTGGAAGGTATAGGGGGGATGTCAGGGTAGGTTCTTTACCCAGACAGTGGTGGGGGCATGGAATGCGCTGCCTGTGGGAGTGGCAGAGTCAGAATCATTGGTGACCTTTAAGCGGCAATTGGATAGGTACATGGATGGGTGCTTAAGCTAGGACAAATGTTCGGCACAACATCGTGGGCCGAAGGGCCTGTTCTGTGCGGTATTGTTCTATGTTCTATGTACAGAGAAAGTGAGGTAATTAGGCCATGGAAGGATTTAGAAAGAAAATTTAAAAATCAAGTCTTTGATGAATCAGGAGCCAAAGGGAGGTTGTAGAGAAGTGAGTAATGCAAATTAGATAGGGTTTGTAGAATTTGGGATGAACAGAGTGGGAAGTGGGAGGTCAGCCAGAAGAACATTGAATTGAGAAGATCTGAAATGAGGTTGGAAATTATAGGACCTCACTGAATTTCACTCAATGATATAAGGTAGGATTGCTTACTTTCTTGATCTTATCTGGTTCAATCATCTAAACAATCAATTACATTGGCATGTGACTTTCCCAGCAGCATTGCTATTCTACAGAGCTGCCAGCTGCTGATTGATTGGCATCTCTTGAAGGGCAGGATTGTAACTCCTGACATCCTTTGATCCTGGCAAAGACCATGATAATATCCTTTCAACAGGAGACCTCTGTTGCCTGATTAAATCCTACCCTTTGAAATTAAGTCCAAAACCTTCTAGACCATCACCTGGTCAAACTTCATTTAATTCTCCCGCCGGCACTAGCCCTGAATTTGCATCCTTCCCTAATTTCTCTCCTATATCTTCTCAGGCACTCTCTCCATTTGAGCTGCTCATAAGACTTACCTGCTGTGCCCTCAATCCTATTCTCTCTAAACTTCAGAGCACCCAACTTTCCCTGCTTGTCCTCACATTCGCCAATATTGTTAAGAGATTTTGTCCTTTTAGGCATTGTTCCACTCCTCTTCTTCCTCTAGAGGATAAGGAAATTCGGCATGTCCGTAAAGATCCTCACCAGCCAATGCACCACAGAAAAGCATTCTATTTGAAAGCATCATGGCTTGGTACAGCAACTGCTCTCCCCAGGATCATACAAAATGACAGAAAGTTATGAACACAGCCCAGACCATCCCGCAAACCAACCTTCTATCCATTGACTCCATCTATATTTCTTGCTGCTTTGGAAAGGCAGCCGACATAAACAAAGACCCCTCCCAACCCAGTCATAATCTCTTCAAACCTCTTCCATCATGCAGAAGATACAAAAGCTTAAATACATGTACCAACAGATTCAAGGATAGCTTCCTCCCAGTTATTAGACTTCTGAATGGTCCTCTCAAATTTCAAATCTAATTTTGATCTTACTTTTTGTGCACTCCCTCTGCAACCATAACTTTGTACTCCTAGCTCCATTCAATCACCCTGTGATCTTTGTATGTTATGATCTGCCTGTACTGCATGTAAAACGTTTCACTATACTTGGGTGCATGTGACAATAATAAATCAAATCAAATCATAGAATCCCTATAGTTTTGGAACAGGACCTTCAGCCCAACAAGTCCACACCGACCCTCCGAAGAGTACCCCACCCAAACCCATTCCTCTACATTTACCCCTGACTAACTCACATAAACTCCTCATCCCTGATCACTATAGACAATTTAGCATGGCCAATCCACCTAACCCGTACATCTTTGGACTGTGTGAGGAAACCAACGCAGGCATGGGGAGAATGTGCAAACTCTACACAGACAGGCACCTGAGGCCAGAATTGAACATGGGTTCCTGGTGCTGTGAGGTAGCAGTGCTAACCACTGAGCCACCATGCTGCCCAACATGCAGCTCAAATCAAATCCTTTTATTGTTCTGTCATCAGTCCTCTCCTCAATTAATCAACTCTTGACCCCACCTCCTTGCAAACTATCATGTCCATTACCCCTGACTCCTCCAGCTTTCTTGAACATGTTGTCACCTCCCAAATCCATCACATCTTTCCCAGAACTCCATGTTTCAACCCCACAAATCAAAAAGACGTAAGTTCTCGTGCTGTAGCCTATCAGCAGACTTTGAGTTGGTTGACCTCATGTTGCTCCTCCAACAGTTCTCCACTGTTATCCTGTTCAGTAGGACTGCTCTCGCCTGATTCCATTCTTATCTAGTTAGTTGTAGTCAGGGACTTGCAAAGGCTCTTTTTCTAAGTCTCTCATCACTAGCTCTGGAGCTCCCAAGGATTTTTCTCTTCACCACCCCACCTCCCACCCCTCACCTCCTCTTATGTCACACCTACACACTATCCTTCAACACAGCATTTGATTTTACACATACTCTGATGCCACCTACCTACACTGTCTTGACTCATCCACTGCTGCTAAATTTATCACTTTATCCAACATCGCTTGCTGGATGAGCAGAAATTTCCTCCAACTGATTATTGTAAGACAAAAGTCATTGCTTCTAGTCCCCACTCCTAACTCCCTATCGAAAGAGTCTGTCCTTCTTCCTGACAACAATCTGAGATAAAGCCAGCCAGTTTACCACCCTGGTATTGCCTTAGACCTTGAGCTGAACTTCAGACTGCATATTCATATCATCACTAATACCACCCATTTTCATCTCGACTTGACCCTGTCTCAGCTGATCTGTGCTGGAGCCCTTACACAAGCCTTTTTTTGACTCGATTATTCCAATGCATTCCTGGCTTAGCTGCCCACCTTCTGCCTTCCATAAATGTGAGGTTATGGAAAACTCTGTTGCCTAAACCACCATGTCCTAAACCATGTCCCATTTTTCCTTTCATCTCTGGGTCACTGATCTAAAATAGGTCCCAGTCAAACGACAGCTTGATTTTAAAATTCTCCACCTTATTTTCAAGCCCCTCTATGGCCTTACCCCACCCTATCTTTTCAATCTCCTCCAGCCCCAGAACCCTCAGGGATACCTGCACTCTTGTGAATTCTGGCCTTTTGTCTGTCCCTAATCTTAATTTCCTTACTAATGGTGGCTGCACTTTGAGATGCCTACATCTTAAGCTCCAGAATCCCTTCTCTATGCCTTTCAGCCTCTCCATCACACTTTCCTTCTTTAAAACACTTCCTAATCCTGTCTCTGATCAAATATCTTCTTCTTGACTCATTGTATACAAATGTTTTTAAAATGCTCTTGTGACTCCTGCTACTTTTTTGAACATTAAAGGTGCTATGTAAATACAAGTTAGTGTCGTTTTGTTGCCTGAATAGATCTGATTGTAGATTTATAGCCCTGGAGCCAGTAAAGGTGTTAATGTCTGAGTGGGTCAGAGCAGTAATAAATCACTTTGGTAATTGTTTATAATTATGAATGTTCTTTGTTGCAGGCATAATTGAGATTGATCAAGTCCAGAGCACGAAGCAGAAAATGCATCACATTCTGTACCACATTACAAAAATCACCAGGAGTTTTGTGAAGTTCCACAGCACCAGTTTTACCCGAAGACACAAGTTGAAAAATTGGCCAAGTTTATAATGGGAAAAAATTTCAAACCTCAGAATAAACAGCCTGCCCAAGTCTTCAAACAAGAAAATACTGAAAACAAATTTTGAGCCATATTGCAAGATCCATCTTTACATTTTCCCTTTGACTCCCTCATTTGCAGAAAAGCCCAGAACTTGCTCGAGGCAACTGAACATCAGAAGATGAAATCCACTCCAACCACTGGGCCTCCATTTGTGGAACTGCCAAGGTTATGGCTGGGTTAAACAGAAGCCATGAGTCACCTCTCTGTCTCCTCTTTGCTGTTCCTAAGGATCGAGCATTTCCTCAAACAACAATTTATGTTGATATCGTACCATTTATGTAATGAAACTTCCCAAGGTGCTTTATGGGAGCATTAGAATAACATTGATGCCAAATCACATAATGAGATAGTTGGTCAGATAACCAAAAAATTCCAAAAAGACGTTAGTTTTAAGCAGTGTCTGAAAGGAGGGAAGTGAGGTAGAGAGACAAAAGAGGTATACAAAGGGAATTCCAAAATTTGTGGGGCCTAGGACGCTGACAGCAGAGTCACCAATGGAGCATTCATCACTAGCAATATGCAAGAGGTCAGAACTATTGGAGTGCAGTTAGCCAGAGGGTGGTGATGCTGGAGCAGGGTTAATAGAGATAGGAGATGGGATTTTGGGGAGGGGATTGGGTGGAAGACGTTGGAAGGAGTCGAAAACAAGGATGAGGATTTAAAAGTGGAGACCTGGGAACTAAAGTAACCCAGCCAACACAGGGGTGGTAAGAAATCCAGAACCATACACCATAAATATAATAGGTAGGTAAAAGTGAGGACTGCAGATGCTAGAAACCAGAATTTAGATCAGAGTGGTGCTGGAAAAGCACAGCAGGTCAGGCAGCATCCAAGGAGCAGGAAAATCAACGTTTTGGGCAAAAGCCCTTCATCAGGAATGGAGGCAGGAAGCCTCCAGGGTGGAGAGATAAATGGGGGGGGTGATAATGGGGAGAAGGTAGCAAAGAGTACAATAGGTGAATGGGGGTAGGGATGGAGGTGATAGGTCAGAGAGGAAGGTGGAGGAAGGTAGCAAAGAGTACAATAGGCGAATGGGGTGGGGATGGAGGTGATAGGTCAGAGAGGAGGATGGAGCGGATAGGTGGGAAGGGAGATTGGCAGGTAGGACATGTCATGAGGGTGGTGCTGAGCTGGAAGGTTGGAACTGGGGTAAGGTGGGGGAAGGGAAATGAGGAAACTGGTGAAGTCCACATTGATGCCCTGGGGTTGAAGTGTTCTGAGGCGGAAGATGAGGCGTTCTTCCTCCAGGCGTCGGGTGGTGAGGGAATGGCGGTGGAGGAGCCCCAGGACCTGCATATCCTCTGCAGAGTGGGAGGGGGAGTTGAAATGTTGGGCCATGGGGCGGTGGGGTTGATTGATGCGGGTGTCCCAGGGATGTTCCCTAAAGTGCTCTGCGAGGAGGCGTCCAGTCTCCCCAATGTCGAGGAGACCGCATTTGGAGCAACGGATACAATAAATGACATTGGTGGATGCGCAGGTGAAACTTTGATGGATGTGGAATGCTCTTTTGGGGTCTTGGATGGAGGTGAGGGAGGAGGTGTGGGCACAGGTCCTGCGGTGGCGGGGGGGGAGGTGCCAGGATGGGACGGTGGTTTGATGGGGTGGTGTGGACCTGACCAGGTAGTCACAGAGGGAGCGGTCTTAGTGGAAAGTGGAAAGGGGTGGGAAGGGAAATATATCCCTGGTGGTGGGGTCCGTTTGGAGGTGGCGGAAATGTTAGCAGATGATGTGGTTTATGCGAAGGTTGGTAGGGTGGAAGGTGAGCACCAGGGGCGTTCTGTCCTTGTTACAGTTGGAGAGGTGGGGTTTGAGGGCGGAGGTGCGGGATGTGGATGAGATGCTTTGGAGGGCATGTTCAACCATGTGAGGATGGAAATTGCGATCTCTAAAGAAGGATTCATAAATAATGGACCGTATCTCTGTCATCCATACTAAAATACCATTCTCATTATATTTGCTTGAACTTGTAATTTTGAGCAAAAACAGAAGTTACTCAGCAGCTCAGGCAGGATAGAAACAGACTTAATGTTTCAGGCCAAAGATCCCTTGGAATCAAAACTGAAAGTGCTGGAAATACTCCGGGCCAGCAGTATCAGGGAGGTGAGAAACAACCTTATGTGCAGAATCCCTGATTCTCACTGGTGACGAATTTGGAAAATTCAGCACGACCGATCACTTGCAATGGTAGAGATTTGGAATGGAAACCACCACAGCAAAGGCTGAGAAAAAGAATAGACTGATCATGTTCCATGTGGAATGGGCTGGTGGGAATCTACAGAAAAAGGTATCTGTTCAACTCTAACAATTGTAAAACACAACACTAACCACAAAGACGATTTCCTTCCAAGACAGCATATCAATATCCTTTCTTCCCAAAGGTAATCACACAATGTAACAATAAAATAAAACCGAGAACTGCGAATGTCGGAAATATGAAGCAAAAACACAATATGCTGGAGAAACTCAACAGGTCTGGCAGCATCTATGGAGAGAAAGCAAAGTTAATATTTCAGATCCAGTGACCCTTCTTCAAAACTATTCTGAAGAATAGTCACTGGGCTTGGAGCATTAACTCTGCGTTCTTGCCACAAATGCTGTCAGACTGACTGAGTTTCTCCAGCAATTTCTTCCTTTGTTCCACAATGGAAAAAGCTGCCAGAGGATGTAGTCATAGTTCTGTCACGATAAAGTTTCATGAACCAAATTTAAATCATTTTGGCAGCACAGTGGCTCAGTTATTAACACTGTTGCCTCACAGCACCAGACATCCGGGTTTGATTCCACCCTCAGGTGATTGTATGGAGTTTGCACATCTCCATGTGTTTGTGTAGGTTTCCTCTGGGTGCTCTGGTTTACTCCCATAGCCCAATGATGTGCAGGTTAGGTGGACTGGCCATGCTAAATTGCCCATAGTGTCGAGGGACATGTAGGTTAAGTGGATTAGAACTTAGAACATAGAATGTTACAGCACAGTACAGACCCTTCTCCCCTCAATATTACGCCGACCTATGAAATTAATCTGATGCCTATCTAACCCACACTGTTCCATTATTATCCATATGTATGTCCAATAACCATTTAAAGGCTCTTTATGTCGGCGAGTCTACTACTGTTGCAGCAGGCCGTTCCATGCCCCGACTACTCTCTGAGTAAAGAAACCACCCCTGATATCTGTCCAAAATTTATAACCCCTCAATTTAAAGCTATCTCCCCTGTTGTGGTTCTGTTCGCCGAGCTGGAAGTTTTTGGTGCAAACGTTTCGTCCCCTGGCTAGGCGACATCATCAGTGCTTGGGAGCCTCCTGCGAAGTGCTTCTTTGATGCTTCCTCTGGTGTTTATAGTGGTCTGTCTCTGCCGCTTCCAGTTGTCAGTTTCAGCTGTCCGCTGTAGTGGTTGGTATATTGGGTCCAGGTCGATGTGTTTGTTGATGGAGTTTGTGGATGAATGCCATGCCTCTAGGAATTCCCTGGCTGTTCTCTGTCTGGCTTGCCCTATGATAGTAGTGTTGTCCCAGTCGAATTCATGTTGCTTGTTGTCTGCGTGTGTGGCTACTAAGGATAGCTGGTCGTGTCGTTTCGTGGCTAGTTGATGTTCATGTATGCGGATTGTTAGCTGTCTTCCTGTTTGTCCTATATAGTGTTTAGTGCAGTCCTTGCATGGTATTTTGTACACTACATTCGTCTTGCTCATGTTGGGTATCGGGTCCTTCGTTCTGGTGAGTTGTTGTCTGAGCGTGGCTGTTGGTTTGTGTGCTGTTAGGAGTCCTAGGGGTCGCAGTAGTCTGGCAGTCAGTTCCGAGATGCTCCTGATGTATGGTAGTGTGGCTAGTCCTTTTGGTTGTGGTGTGTCCTCGTCCCGTGGTCTTTCTCTTAGGCATCTGCTGATGAAGTTGCGCGGGTATCCGTTTTTGGCGAATACCTTGGATAGGTGTTCCTCGTCTTCTTTTTGCAGTCCTGGTGTACTGCAGTGTGTTGTGGCCCTTTTGAATAGTGTCCTGATGCAGCTTCGTTTGTGTGTGTTGGGGTGGTTACTTTCATAGTTTAGGACTTGGTCTGTGTGTGTGGCTTTTCTGTGTACTCTTGTAGTGAATTCTCCATCTGGTGTTCTCTATACCATCACGTCTAGGAATGGGAGTTGGCTATCCTTTTCTTCTTCTCTCGTGAATCGGATTCCTGTGAGTGTGGCGTTGATGATCCGGTGTGTTTTTTCTATTTCCGTGTTTTTAATGATTATAAACGTGTCATCGACATATCTGACCCAGAGTTTGGGTTGAATTTGTGGTAGGACTGTTTGTTCTAACCTTTGCATAACTGCCTCTGCTATGAGTCCCGAGATTGGTGATCCCATGGGTGTTCCATTGATTTGTTCGTATATCTGGTTGTTGAATGTGAAGTGTGTTGTGAGGCACAAGTCCAGTAGTTTAAGTATGCCGTCTTTGTTGATAGGTTCAACGTCCTGTTTTCTGTTCTGTATGTCCAGTAGGTTGGCTATTGTTTCTCTGGCTAGGGTTTTGTCAATCGAAGTGAACAGTGCCGTCACATCGAATGATATCATGGTTTCTTCTTTGTCTATGTGTATATTTCTGATGATGTCCAAGAATTCCTGTGTTGATTGTATAGAGTGGGAGTTTGACCCCACCCCACAACTCACCAATAGGATAAATAACACACTAAGGAATCTACAAAAAAACGGACAGATAACCAGGTCGGACCTACAAAGAATGAAACCGGAAAGCAACAACACCCCCAGATTCTATGGACTACCTAAAGTACACAAACCAGACATCCCACTCAGACCCATAGTATCACTACCAGGGACACCATCATACAAACTGGCCAAAGAACTACAACAGAAACTGAACCACCTGGTCAGCGGTTCCAAAGACTCTATACAATCAACACAGGAATTCTTGGACATCATCAGAAATATACACAAACAGTCCTACCACAAATTCAACCCAAACTCTGGGTCAGATATGTCGATGACACGTTTGTAATCATTAAAAACACGGAAATAGAAAAAACACACCGGATCATCAACGTCACACTCACAGGAATCCGATTCACGAGAGAAGAAGAAAAGGATAGCCAACTCCCATTCCTAGACGTGATGGTACAGAGAACACCAGACGGAGAATTCACTACAAGAGTATACAGGAAAGCCACACACACAGACCAAGCCCTAAACTATGAAAGTAACCACCCTAACACACACAAACGAAGCTGCATCAGGACACTATTCAAAAGGGCCACAACACACTGCAGTACACCAGGACTGCAAAAAGAAGAAGAGGAACACCTATCCAAGGTATTCGCCAAAAACGGATACTCGCGCAACTTCATCAGCAGATGCCTAAGAGAAAGACCACGGAACGAGGACACACCACAACCAAAAGGACTAGCCACACTACCATACATCAGGAGCATCTCGGAACTGACTGCCAGACTACTGCGACCCCTAGGACTCATAACGGCACACAAACCAACAGCCACGCTCAGACAACAACTCACCAGAACGAAGGACCCGATACCCAACATGAGCAAGACGAATGTAGTGTACAAAATACCATGCAAGGACTGCACTAAACACTATATAGGACAAACAGGAAGACAGCTAACAATCCGCATACATGAACATCAACTAGCCACGAAACGACACGACCAGCTATCCTTAGTAGCCACACACGCAGACAACAAGCAACATGAATTCGACTGGGACAACACTACTATCATAGGGCAAGCCAGACAGAGAACAGCCAGGGAATTCCTAGAGGCATGGCATTCATCCACAAACTCCATCAACAAACACATCGACCTGGACCCAATATACCAACCACTACAGCGGACAGCTGAAACTGACAACTGGAAGTGGCAGGGACAGACCACTATAAACACCGGAGGAAACATCAAAGAAGTGCTTCGCAGGAGGCTCCCAAGCACTGATGATGTCGCCTAGCCAGGGGACGAAACGTTTGCAACAAAAACTTCCAGCTCGGCGAACAGAACCACAACAATGAGCACCCAAGCTACAAATCTTCGCACAAACTTTGAACGCTATGTCCCCTCATGTTAGCCTTCACCATCGGAGGGAAAAGGCACTCATTGTCCATGCTATCTAACCCTCTGATTATCTCATACGTCTCGATTAAGTCACCTCTCAACCTTCTTCTCTCCAACAAAAACAGCCTCAATTCCCTCAGCCTTTCCTCATAAGACCTTCCTTCCATTCCAGGCAATCTCCTCTGAACCCTTTCCAAAGCTTCCACATCCTTCCTATAATGTGGTGATCAGAACTGCATGCAATACTCCAGGTGCAGTCTTACCAGTGTCTTGTACAGCTGAAACATGACTTAGTGGCTCCGAAACTCAATTCCCCCTACCAATAAGTGGAAACACACCATATGCTTTCTTAGCAACCTTATCAACCTGGTGGCAATTTTCATGGATTTATGCACCTGGACACCGAGATCTCTCTGTTCATCTATACTGCCAAGAATTTTACTATTAACCCAGTACTCTGCATTCCTGTTACTTCTTCCAAAGTGAACTAGCTCACACTTTTTCCACATTAAAATCCATTTGCCACTTCTCGGCCCAGCTCTGCATCTTATCAATGTTCCTCTGTAACCCACAACATCGTTTGGCACTATCCTCAATTCTGCAGTGTCATCTGTAAATTTCCTTCTGCGCCCATATCCAGATCATTTATCAAAATGACAAACAACATTGGCCCCAAAACCATGGAAATGCAGTGTTATGGGGATAGGGTAGGTCAGGTGGGCCTGGGTGGGATGCTCTTCAGAGGGTTAATTGGAAATGTTGAATGGCCTGCTTCCACACTGTAGGATTCCAAGATTTCCATTTACCAAGTTCTCGTTGTGAGGAAGACCATCTCAGCAGCTGGTTGGCTGGTACTACCCATAGGAATGGTGGCAGAATGCAGATAATAGTCAGTGATGCCAATACAACCAGAACCAGAGAAGCAGACAGGAAACTTTGGGCTGTTGACACTCCAATCCCTTTTTTGCTATTAATAGAAATGAGCCCTTAAGATTCAATCCATTTTTAAGCCTATTTACCTATAATGAGCATTAAGAATTGGAATTAAAATACATTGTCCAACACATGTATGAATTATACAGATCATTGAGCTCATGTCCTATTTTGTGTTAAGTTTGCCCATCTTACCCCAGCCTGCATGGAACACTATGATTGGACTTGGTACCCAGATTCGAGAGGGGGAAAGGGTCAAAAATTCATTCTGGTCTCTTTTTCCAAGCACCTCCCTGTGGCAACCACCTACCTCCTGGTGAACCTCCAGAGAGGGCCGAACTGAGTCTGACTGCCATTGCCTTCAGAGGACACTTATAGTAACAAGAACGAGAAAGGAATTGGGACAACCATTTAGGAAACTACCAGAAAGTAAACCAGGCTCAGTGTTGATTTCAGCTCTAGCATGAGTTACATTGTATTAGATTAGATTAGATTACTTACAGTGTGGAAACAGGCCCTTCGGCCTAACAAGTCCACACCGCCCCGCCGAAGCGCAACCCACCCATACCCCTACATTTACCCCTTACCTAACACTACGGGCAATTTAGCATGACCAATTCACCTGACCTGCACATCTTTGGATTGTGGGAGGAAACCGGAGCACCCGGAGGAAACCCACGCAAACACGGGGAGAACGTGCAAACTCCACACAGTCAGTTCCTGAGGCGGGAACTGAACCCGGGTCTCCGGCGCTGTGAGGCAGCAGTGCTAACCACTGTGCCACCGTGCCGCCCACTGTCCATTGTCTTGAAGAAGAGAATGAAGAGTTGAGGGAAACTGGATGGGAAATTCAGGAAGGATGAGAAATTGCATGTCAACAGTGAGGTTCAGAAAAATTCAAAGACCTATCTACCATTCTGTCCAAAATCTTATTTCATTTCATTGGCCAAATGAAAAGCAGCATATTTGGCATTAAGATAATGTTATGAATCGACATATATTTAAGAATTGTACAGGATGTTTGACAATTTGTATTTGCTTTTAAAAGTAATTACAGAGCAGATCCACAGTAGCCATTTTGGCTTTTTATGTGACGCTGCTCTTATTTCATCAAGCTTTGAGCCAGGATAAGTTGCCATCTGATCTCACTTACTGGGATGCAGAGTGAGTGCTATTAATTTATCCTTATGCTATATTTATTTTCAGAGGCACCGTGCAGTGCAAGGTTTCCCTGTAGTAGCCCTTTGACTTCAGCTGGCGTCCGTACAGGATCCAATTATGGCTTTAAAAAATCCGACCGTGTAGAAAAGAAACTCCTGAACGTCCATTTCATTACTAAACAAGGACCTTCTGTCACCCACAGCACGTGCCAGAAGGAAAGCTGCCTAAGGCCATGTGAGGTAATGTCAATAAGGCCACAGACTCTGAGACAGTCTCTTCCAATTCATATCACCTCCATTCCAAGAACTTGTTGTTATTCAAGTCCAAGTGTAAACACTTCATAGTTTAGCGTGACAGTGTGATACAAACACTTGGAAAGCACTTTTCCTCAAAGATATTTAAGTCTGGAGCCACAGGCGGATGATGCTGAAGAAAAACAATTGGTTTAGGTTTTAACTCCTTGCTGACTGTGGGGCAGTTTAACTTTGTCTTTCATCTTTCTTTGAAGTACATTGGACATTTTGACACAAGATGTCATGTGCTCCCTTCTTTTAGACTCTGCAGTGAGCATGCAGGCTGAATAGAGTGAAGGGAAAGATGAGACAGTTCCAGAAGTTGCAACTAGGTGACACCATGATTGCATTTTGTGAAATTATGAGCAACAACTTAAACAGCCTGCGTTTATATACTTTAACCTAATAACTTGCACCAAGGCACTTCATAGGATCATTAACAAAATTTGATGCTCAGTCACATCAGATATTAGGACAGATGGCTAAGAGCTTGGCCAACCAATCAGGTTTAAAGACTGACATCAAGGAGGAGGAGAAACAGGCTTGAGAGGTGGAGAGACGGAATTCCAGAGCTAAGAACCTCTGTCAGGACACGGCTTCCAGCGGAAATTTGAGATTCATAGAAATGGGTAGAAGGAGGAGCATAGGGGGTTGGAGGAGGTTGCAAATGTCAAGAGAGGCAAGACCATGGAGGAATTAAAGATGAAAGAAAAGGAAAGCTATGAAAGGTAAGGACCTCCACCGTTTTTTGTTTAAGTGTCACTGTGTACCAGTGCAATAGTTTCAACAACAAGTTTAACAACTTACATTCATATAGCACTTTTGATGAAGTAAAATGTTCTGAGGTATTTACAAGAATGTAATCAGACAAAAATGAGTACCAGCAATGTACGAAACATTATATTGGAAAAAGGAAGAGAAAGCTATTCAATGATATTTTTGGAGCTCAGTGGAACAAGAAGGCAAATCTCAGGGGAAGCACTGACTGATGTTGGAGGGAAAATTGCAACGGAGATAGAGATATGAATCAAGTTGTAAAAGATAGATCATAATTAGACACTTAAAGTACGATAGATCAACTGTGACTTAAGGGTAACATTCTCAGCTCAGAGACAGGCATTTGTGGATATACTCCCCAGGTCAGACACCTGAGCATGAAATTCGGCTGATACTTCAGTGCAGTGCTAAGGAAGAGTTGCACTGTCAAAATAGCCTTCTTTCAGATGAGGCATTAGACCAAGGTCTCGACTGACCTCTAGGGAAAAATGTAACAGATCCTGTGGCAGAGTGGGAAGTTCACTCCAATGTCCCAGCCAATATTTCCTGCTCACCCAGCATCAAAAATATACATTATTTGGTCATGGTCAATATGTTGCTTGTGGGATCTTGCTGTGCACTGATCTGCTGCCGTTTCGAAAGTATTTCAGTGGCTGTAGAGCAGCTTTGCATACCCTAAGGCTGGGAAAGGCATTGCATAAATGCAAACCTTTCTTTCTTATTTACTCTGTCCAGAATAGATCAGAGTAGCTTGAAAAGTCGTTTTCTTTTTAAAAGGAGGCAGTTTCAGAGAGGCTTGAAATCTCATGTTGTTTGAGACAGTGCAAAACCTCCTGATCTGAAGGGAAAGTCCTCGGGTAGACCATCCTCCTGTAGCAGATACAGAGCAATTCAGTAATTCTAGCTATCCCTTTATGACACCTGAAGGCCTGAATGGTTTGCAAGGCCTGCCTTTGCTTTCATGGTGAGTCATCTAGTCATTAAAAATATTTGGAAGCATATTCAAGTGGGAAACAAGATGTTGGGTATGATCCACTGGGTTTTTATAGGTTAGATGTGCTATTGAGAGACAGAGGGGGACTTGAAATGACTTTAGGCCAGTCATCACTAAGCTTGAGAAACATAACCTCTGTCATTTCTCCAGTTGCATTCTACATCTGCAGAACATCGAGAGCAGGAACTCCATGTTGTAGGGGCATCATGACAAAGGTGTTGATCAGATAAGTATGGTACCAGAAACACAGATTTTGTTTTCCAAGGGATGGCATCAGGATACACAGCCAATAGCAACCCCAGAGGGGAGTTGTCGAGGCGGAAAATGCTCACCTTCACTGCAAGGCATGGCTTTGTTAAAGGAAAGGCATCACTGGACTCACCAGGACAACAAAGGTGAAGTCTTCTCAACTCTATACAAATCACACTATACCATGGGAGGTTTATGACACACCATAATCGCCTCTCCACAACGGCTCCTCCTCAGAGACTTTAAAATTATTCTCCCAGACTCTATAAGCTCCTTCTCCAATCAATAATAATTGGTCTCCTTCTTTGTACAAACACAAACTCACCCACTATATCTCTCCTTGCAACGGTCATAAACAACACTCAGGGTTCATCTCCAACAATGGAAAGCCTTCCTCCCTCTTATTGATTGTATCTATCTTACTTCACTACAGCCACCGGACAATACTTCTCCAAGTTTGTAATTTCTTCCCCTGGTTATGCTTTCTTAACAAAGAAGCCACAGACAGTTGAACGGCAGGTCACAACAAACAATTCTGCAGGTAAAGATGGCGCAACAGAAGGGATGAGGATCCAAACTGTAAAGGAGATGAGTGTAATGTCTGTGACTGTATGTGAAGTTTGCACATTCGCCCCATGTTTGCGTGGGTTTCCTGCCACAGTCCAAAGGCATGCAGGTTCAAATAATCGGCCATGGGAAATGCAGGGTTACAGGGATAGGGTGGAATACTGTTTGGAGGGGAGGTGTGGACTTGATGGGCCAAATGGCCTGCTTACACATTGTAGGGAATTCCATGTTCAGTTTGGGTTCCATGAGAGCTATTCGACTCCTGACGTCATTATGCCCTGGTCTAAACAAAGACAAAAGAGCTGAACTACAGAGGTGAGGTGACAGTGACTATTCCTGACCATCAAAACTGAGGTGCCCAAATGAAACTGAAATCACTGGAAAGTAAGGAGAACTCTCTCTGCTGGTTGGTGTCATTACCAAGAGCTAAGGGAATGGTTTTGGGGTTGCTCAAGGCCAATCATCCAACTCCAGGACCTCTCTGCAGGAGTTCTTCAGGGGAATGTCCTAGGCCCAACCATCTGCTGCTGCTTTATTAATGACCTTCCCTCCAGCGCAGGATTTGAAGTGGAGATGTTTTCTGATGATGTTAGGCACTTTTCATGACTCCTCTGATACTGAAACTATTCCCGCCAATATTTAACAAGACCTGGACAACATTCAGACCTGAGTGGATATTTGGCAAGTAATATTAGTAGCATGTAAGTTCCAGGCAATGATTAACACCACAAGAGACAAACTAAACATTTCCTCTTGACATTCAATGGCATTGCTATCATTGAAACTCAAATATCAGAACACCTGTGATTACCATTGACCAGAATCTGAATTGGATCAGTACCATAGATATGATGGCTACAAGTGCACCATCAGAGGCTAAGAATTCTGAGGGAAGTAACTCAACTCTTGATTCCTCTAATCCTATCCATCATCTACAAAATACGAGTCAGGTGCATGATAGAATACTCCCCTCTTGCTTGGGTGAGTGTAGCTCCAACAGCAAACACGAAGCTCAACGACATCCAAGATAAACATTTACTCCTACCATCACTATAGCAGTATGCACCATTTACAAGATGCACTGCAACAACTCATCAAGGCTCCTGAGACAACTTATTCCAGAACCGGAACCTTTACCCTCCAGAAGGCCAAAGGCAGCTGACAAAGTAGAACATCATCCCCTGCAATTTTGCCTTCAAACCACATATCATCCTAAGCTTGGAACAATATCACCATTCCATTATTGTCTTTGTGTCAAAATCCCGGAACTCGTACCCAACAGCACTGTGGGTTGAACGATATGAGATAGACTGTAGTGATTAAAGAAATCAGCTTATCACCACCTTCTCAAGGGCAGTCATGGATGAGTACCAAATGTTGGCTGAACGTATAATGTCTTAATATCTGTATTTCATGACAGAATAAAAATAAGGCTGTGTAGGCCTGTGGGAATGGTTGGGTTCAAAGGGAAAGTTATACATTGACCTGCCTCAGGGTGACAACACATCTACTCCCATACCAACCACATTTCCATGTCCACCTAGAAAAACAGCAGCAGACTCCTCATTACTAGCCAACATTTTGGAGATGCCTTCTTAGAGCTCCAAGCTATTAGAGGTCACAAACAATTCAAAGGCCCTCATCAGCAGATTTCCAGTAACCTTGATGAAGCCATTGGAGAAGAAAGCTGTGAAAGCACTAGAAATGGTAAGAAAACACTAAAGAAAAATATGATGGGGTTAAACCAGGGTGGAATTGTTTTGTTTAACATTCTGTGAAAACTTAAGAAGCCCTAGTAGCTGTTCGAAGGGTTACATTAAGACAAGGAACATCTGTGGAAACGATGGACTGTATGTGAGGTGAGTGCTTTTCTGCAATTCCGACAGTGATAATAAATTGTTACTAAAGGGCTGTTAATGCAGGAATGACATGAAGGGATTCCAATTTCACTTTTACTGAAAGTACGGTCCATTAATTGTTGCTTAATTGCCCTGTCTGCCCGCTTACTGAGTGGATTTTTCTGTTCCTCAGCCTCTTCTTCACTTGATGGGCACTTCAGATGAGCTGCTGCTAGGTCAGTGTTCAGCTGCTATTGTTTGTTTTTGTGCATCTGGGATTTAACTGCTATTAATCTCTCAAATGCTGGTTCTTCAGTCTTATGGGCTTTTCATAAGAGCTCTTGCAGCGTATCAGATCTATACATTCAATTAAGACTCTGGTAAAGTTTACATAGAAACATAGGAACTTGGAGCAGGATTAAGTCATTCAGACCTTTGAGTCTGCTCCACCATTCAGTATGATCATGGCAGATCATCCAACTCAGTACCCTGTTCCTGCTTTCTCCTCATTTCATTTGATCCCTTTAGCCTGAAGAACTCTATCTAACTCCTTGTTGAAAACAGTCAATGCTTTGGCCTCAACCACTTTCTATGGCAGAGAATTCCGCAGGCTCACCATTGTCTGAGTGAGGAAATTTCTTTCATCTCAGTCCTAAATGGTCTAACCTGTTTCCTTAAACTGTGACCCCTGGTCCTGGACTCCCAGGGCATCAGGAACATCCTTCCTGCCTTTACCCTACCTGGTCCTGTTAGAATTTCATTGGTATCTATGATAATCCCCCTTATTCTTCTGAAACTCCAGACAATGTAGCCCTAAATGAGCCAGTCTCTCTTTATACCTCAGTCCTGCCATCCCAGGAATCAATCTGGTAAATCTTTGTTGCACTCCCTCCGTAGCCTAAAGATCTTTCCTCAGGTAAGGAGACCAAAACTGCACATAATATTCCAAGTGTGATCCATCTCTCTGGCCTTCACTCGTCCCTGGAAAATCTGGATTACAAGGCCACTTTTATCAGACTTCTTTTTATTGACTTTAGTTCCACCTTCAACATCATAATTCAAATAAAACTCATCTCCGAATTCTGAAACCTAGGACTTTGCTCCCCTATTCTGCGACTGGTTCCTCAACTTCCTGACCCACAGACCACAATCACGAAGGATAGGCAACAACACTTCCTCCACGATAATCCTCAACACAGGTGCCCCATAATGTGTACTCAGCCCTTTATTATACTCCTTATACACTCACAATTGTATGGCCAAAACCGTTCTAACTCCATTTACAATTTTGCTGATAACACCAATGTGTGGATCGGATCTTAAGATCAGACAGAGTACAAGAAAGAGATAGAGAGCTTGGTGGCATGGTGTAAAGACAACTATCTCTTCCCTAATGTAAGCAAACAAAGGGGTGATCATTGACTTCAGGAAGCAAAGTGGAGGACACGCTGCTGTCTGTGGTCAAGAACTTCAAGCTCCGAGGAGTAAAGATCACCAACAACCTGGTCCTGGTCCATTCACGTCAATTCTACAGTTAAGAAAGTACACGAATGCTTCTATTTCCTCAGAAGGCTAATGAAATTCAGCTTGTCTACAATGATTCTTACACAATTTTATAGGTACACCATCAAAAACACCTTGTCTGGATGCATCATAGCTTGGCACCACAGAGCACCACCGCTCTGCCCCAGACCGCAAGAAATTACAAAAAGCTGTGAACACAGCCCAGACCATTACAAAACCAACTTTCCTTCTATTGACTCGATCTACGTTTCCCACACCCAACGTAATCAAGGACCTCTGCTGTTCCGGTTATGCTCTCCTCCACCCTTCTCCATCAGGTGAAGTTTGAAAACACATACCGACACATTCAAGAATACCTTTTTCCCTGCTGTTATCAGACTTTTGAACTGACCTCTCATATATTAAAGCTGATCTTTTTCTGCACTTTCTCTGTAACACTATATTCTGCATTCTGTTCTATTACTCTGATGTACTTATATATGGTGTGATTTGTCTGAATAGCATACCAAACAATGTTTTTCACTGTACCGCGGTACATGTGACAATAATAAAATTAAAATCAAATTAAATCAAAATCACAAGGTCCTCTACGATTACAGTAAGACATTCTTGCTCGCATACTCAAATCCTGCAGAGAGTGGTTCATGTGTAGAATGAACTACCAGAGAAAGTGGTGGATGCGGGTACAGTTACAATGTTTAAAGGACATTTGGATAAGTACATGAACAGGTAAGGTTTGGAGGGATATGGGCCAAGTGCAGGCAGATGGGACTAGTTTAGTTTGGGATTATGGTCTGCATGGATTGGTTGGACTGAAGGGTCTCTTTCCTTGCTCTTTGACTCTATGACTTTATCACACAACGACGACATGGGAGATGTTGTGAGGCTCTGTCTTTATGGAAGACAAGGTAACTGAAATGTTGTTTATGCACATTGATGTATTTCTCAGGGACTATCTTTGTCCTCTCATGACTGTCATCATAATAAACACAGAGAGTGCTGGAGAAACTCAGCGGGTTTGGCTGAACATGTGTATACACAAACAGAGTTAATGTTTCAAGTCAAAAATCACACTTCTTCTGAACCGCCTCAGTACCTGCAGAATTCACCAGAATGTTGCCTGGAGTTAAACAAGTTAAATGTTGAGGCTAAATAGACCTGGCCTGTATTCCCTTGCATGTAGAAGGTTGATGAATGATCTAATCGAGGCTTTTAGCATGATAAAGGAATTCAGTAGGGTAGTTATAACTAAACTATTTTATCTGGTAAAAATCAAGTAGGCATGACATTAAAATTAGAGATATGGGCTCTCTCGGAATGAATTCAGGAAGAACCTTTTTGCACACCAATGGAACAACAGTAACCATGTTTCCTAAAACTTGCTGAATGTGGGTCAATTGAAATTTTCAAGACTAGTGATCTATTTTTGTTCAGTAAGAGAATTAAGGTAGCTGAGGAAACATCCCCATTGGTTTTTCAAATATTGTCTGTCCATTCATCTGGTCGGAAGCAGGCGACCTCTGGTTAAAAGTCAGCATACTTACAATGTTGTTGTCTTATTCACAATATATATAAATGACCCGGAAGCAAATACAACGTTTCCAAGATTGCAGGCAGCACAAAACTGGGCAGGATTGTGAGTTGTGAGCAGAATGCAAGGAAGGTTCAAGGTAATTTAGACAAGTTGAGTGATTGGGCAAACACATGGCAGATGCAGTACAATGTACTTCAATATGAAGTCATACAATGCAGAGTGAAAGATGAAGGAAGAGGGTTACTTAAATGGTGAGAGAGTCCCAGACTGGAAATTTCATGGGGGACGTGTAGATTTACAAAGGGATCTCGGTGTCCTTGTACACCTGGTAATGAAAGTAGACAGGCAAGTTCAGCAAGCAAGTAGGAAGGCAAAAGGTATATTGGCCTTCATTGCAAGAGGAGTTGAGTTCAGATGTAGGGATGCCTTATTGTAGTTCGATAGGACCTTGGTGATACCACATCTGAAGTATTGCTTGCATTTTTGGTCTCCCTACCGAAAAAAGGATATTCTTGCCGTAGAGGGAGTGCAGTGGAGCTTCACTAGGCTGATCCTGGGGGGATGGCAGGAGTGTCCTCTGAGGAGATTTGACTGGGTCTGTATTCACCAGAGTTTAATAGGGTGAGTGTGGATCTGATTGAGACGTTTCCCTGGTTGGGGTATCTAGAAAGAGGAGACAGAGTCTCAGGATAAGGGGTAGACCATTTGGGGCTGAGGTGAGAAAAACACTTCTTGCTCAAAGGACAGTCTCCAGTCTGAGACTCACGTCCCCATGACAGTCTCCAGTCTGGGTCTCACATCCCCATGACAGTCTCCAGTCTGGGACTCACCTCCCCATGACAGTCTCCAGTCTGGGTCCCACATCCCCATGACAGTCTCCAGTCTGGGACTCAGCTCCCCATGACAGTCTCCAGTCCAGGATCACCTCCCCATGACAGTCTCCAGTCTGGGACTCACCTCCCCATGACAGTCTCCAGTCTGGGACTCACCTCCCCATGACAGTCTCCAGTCCAGGATCACCTCCCCATGACAGTCTCCAGTCTGGGACTCACCTCCCCATGGCAGTCTCCAGTCTGGGAATCACCTCCCCATGACAGTCTCCAGTCTGGGACTCACCTCCCCATGATCGTCTCCAGTCTGGGACTCACCTCCCCATGACAGTCCCTAGTCTGGGACTCACCTCCCCATGACAGTCTCCAGTCTGGGACTCACCTCCCCATGGCAGTCTCCAGTCTGAGACTCACCTCCCCATGACCATCTCCAATCTGGGATCACCTCCCCATGACAGTCTCGAGTCTGGGTCTCACCTCCCCATGACAGTCTCCAGTCTGGGACTCACCTCCCCATGACAGTCCCTAGTCTGGGACTCACCTCCCCATGACAGTCTCCAGTCTGGGACTCACCTCCCGACGACAGTCTCCAGTCTGGGACTCACCTCCCCATGACAGTCTCCAGTCTGTGACTCACCTCCCCATGACAGTCTCCAGTCTGGGACTCACCTCCCCATGACAGTCTCCAGTCTGGGACTCACCTCCCCATGACAGTCTCCAGTCCGGGATCACCTCCCCATGACAGTCTCCAGTCTGGGACTCACCTCCCCATGACAGTCTCCAGTCTGGGACTCACCTCCCCATGACAGTCTCCAGTCTGGGTCTCACCTCCCCATGACAGTCTCCAGTCTGGGACTCACCTCCCCATGACAGTCTCCAGTCCAGGATCACCTCCCCATGACAGTCCCTAGTCTGGGACTCACCTCCCCATGACAGTCTCCAGTCTGGGACTCACCTCCCCATGACAGTCTCCAGTCTGGGACTCACCTCCCCATGACAGTCTCCAGTCTGAGACTCACCTCCCCATGACCATCTCCAATCTGGGATCACCTCCCCATGACAGTCTCCAGTCTGGGACTCACCTCCCCATGACAGTCTCGAGTCTGGGTCTCACCTCCCCATGACAGCCTCCAGTCTGGGACTCACCTCCCCATGACAGTATCCAGTCTGGGACTCACCTCCCCATGACAGTCTCCAGTCTGAGACTCACCTCCCCATGACCATCTCCAATCTGGGATCACCTCCCCATGACAGTCTCCAGTCTGGGACTCACCTCCCCATGACAGTCTCCAGTCTGGGAATCACCTCCCCATGACAGTCTCGAGTCTGGGTCTCACCTCCCCATGACAGACTCCAGTCTGGGATTCACCTCCCCATGACAGTCCCTAGTCTGGGACTCACCTCCCCATGACAGTCGCCAGTCTGGGACTCACCTCCCCATGACAGTCCCTAGTCTGGGACTCACCTCCCCATGACAGCCTCCAGTCTGGGACTCACCTCCCCATGACAGTCCCTAGTCTGGGACTCACCTCCCCATGACAGTCTCGAGTCTGGGTCTCACCTCCCCATGACAGACTCCAGTCTGGGATTCACCTCCCCATGACAGTCCCTAGTCTGGGACTCACCTCCCCATGACAGTCGCCAGTCTGGGACTCACCTCCCCATGACAGTCCCTAGTCTGGGACTCACCTCCCCATGACAGTCTCCAGTCTGGGACTCACCTCCCCATGACAGCCTCCAGTCTGGGACTCACCTCCCCATGGCAGTCTCCAGTCTGAGACTCACCTCCCCATGACCATCTCCAATCTGGGATCACCTCCCCATGACAGTCTCGAGTCTGGGTCTCACCTCCCCATGACAGACTCCAGTCTGGGATTCACCTCCCCATGACAGTCGCCAGTCTGGGACTCACCTCCCCATGACAGTCCCTAGTCTGGGACTCACCTCCCCATGACAGTCTCCAGTCTGGGACTCACCTCCCCATGACAGTCTCCAGTCTGGGACTCACCTCCCCATGACAGTCTCCAGTCTGGGTCTCACATCCCCATGACAGTCTCCAGTCTGGGACTCACCTCCCCATGACAGTCTCCAGTCTGGGACTCACCTCCCCATGACAGTCTCCAGTCTGGGACTCACCTCCCCATGACAGTCGCCAGTCTGGGACTCACCTCCCCATGACAGTCGCCAGTCTGGGACTCACCTCCCCATGACAGTCGCCAGTCTGGGACTCACCTCCCCATGACAGTCTCGAGTCTTGGTCTCACCTCCCCATGACAGTCTCCAGTCTGGGACTCACCTCCCCATGACAGTCGCCAGTCTGGGACTCACCTCCCCATGACAGTCTCCAGTCTGGGACTCACCTCCCCATGACAGTCTCGAGTCTGGGACTCACCTCCCCATGACAGTCTCCAGTCTGGGTCTCACCTCCCCATGACAGTGTCCAGTCTGGGATCACCTGCCCATGACAGTCTCCAGTCTGGGACTAACCTCCCCATGACAGTCTCCAGTCTGGGACTCACCTCCCCATGAGAGTCTCCAGTCTGGGACCCACCTCCCCATGACAGTCTCCAGTCTGCGACCCACCTCCCCATGACAGTCTCCAGTCTGGGACTCACCTCCCCGTGACAGTCCCTAGTCTGGGACACACCTCCCCATGACAGTCTCCAGTCTGGGTCTCACCTCCCCATGACAGTCCCTAGTCTGGGATTCACCTCCCCATGACAGTCCCTAGTCTGGGATTCACCTCCCCATGACAGTCCCTAGTCTGGGACACACCTCCCCATGACAGACTCCAGTCTGGGACTCACCTCCCCATTACAGTCCCTAGTCAGGGACACACCTCCCCATGACAGTCCCTAGTCTGGGACTCACCTCCCCATGACTGCCTCCAGTCTGGGACTAACCTCCCCGTGACAGTCTCCAGCTGGGACTAACCTCCCCATGGCAGTCTCCAGTCTGAGACTCACCTCCCCATGACAGTCGCCAGTCTGGGATTCACCTCCCCATTACAGTCGCCAGTCTGGGACTCACCTCCCCGTGACAGTCTCCAGTCTGGGACTAACCTCCCCATGACAGCCTCCAGTCTGGGACTAACCTCCCCGTGACAGTCTCCAGTCTGAGACTCACCTCCTCGTGACAGCCTCCAGTCTGGGACTAACCTCCCCATTACAGTCTCCAGTCTGGGACTCACCTCCCCATGACAATCTCCAGTCTGAGACTCACCTCCCCGTGACAGCCTCCAGTCTGGGACTAACCTCCCCGTGACAGTCTCCAGCTGGGACTACCCTCCCCATGACAGCCTCCAGTCTGGGACACACCTCCCCATTACAGTCTCCAGTCTGGGATCACCTCCCCATAACAGTCTACAGTCTGGGATTCACCTCCCCATGACAGTCCCTAGTCTGGGATTCACCTCCCCATGACAGTCCCTAGTCTGGGACTCACCTCCCCATGACAGTCTTGAGTCTGGGTCTCACCTCCCCATGACAGTCGCCAGTCTGGGACTCACCTCCCCATTACAGTCTCCAGTCTGAGACTCACCTCCCCATGACAGCCTCAAGTCTGGGTCTAACCTCCTCGTGACAGCCTTGAGTCTGGGACTAAGCTCCCCGTGGCAGTCTCCAGTCTGAGACTCACCTCCCCATGACAGTCTCCAGTCTGGGACTAACCTTCCCGTGACAGTCTCCAGCTGGGACTAACCTCCCCATGATATTCTCCAGTCTGGGACTAACCTCCCCGTGACAGTCTCCAGCTGGGACTAACCTCCCCATGACAGTCTCCAGTCTGAGACTCACCTCCCCATGACAGTCGCCAGTCTGAGACTCACCTCCCCGTGACAGTCTCCAGTCTGGGACTCACCTCCCCGTGACAGTCTCCAGTCTGGGACTCACCTCCCCATTGCAGTCGCCAGCCTGGCATCACCTCCACATGATAGTCTCCAGTCTGGGATTACTTCTCCACGGCCGCGTCTGTCCAGGATTTACCTCTCCACAACAGCCTGCAGTCTGGGACATCCCTATCTGCAATAGCCTCCAGTCGGCAAATGGACTTGTCTCCATATTTCCAAATCCTGACATTCAACCCCCCATGCATCTTTTGCTGCTTTCTCCATTCTCTTATTGGTTTTGGGACCAGTGCCTACCATTAAGGAAATCAACCTGACATTCATCTTTTTTAAAGTGCCAGCCATTCTTCCAAATATGAGTGCTGAGGCCTCCTGGTTGGAGCTTCTCTCTTCCCCATATCATATTTTTTAAATGCTTAAAATGATATCCCACAGCATTAAGACTCTCTAATATCTTTGCATGAACTTAAGAAAGCTATGTTTTGCTATTATTTTCATTCAGTGGAAAATCATACATCTATATTCACTAAGGAGTTAAATAACAAATTTTCCTTAGCTTAATCAGCTTGCTTTATGATATTATAAAGATATATTGTTCTCAAATGAAAAAAATGCAGCAAGTCTGCACACAAAAAAAAAACACAGGCCTCTGAACAAAACTGTAAGTTCCAGAAAGTAAAGAGTTCCCAAGTCTGTATCCATGTGTATCTATAAGTTAAAACTTTCCACTCATGTTTTATGACTGCAGTCATGTAATAGAAATATTGTTACAGCAGTAAAACATTACAGTGGATAGGTTTACGTTCCGAAAAAGAAACCAGGATTTGCTTTTGGAGACATTCTTCCTCTTACCTCCTTCTCAGAGTCACCCAGTGACGCTTAAGTCTCAAGTCACTTGTTATTGCTTTCAGCTGGAACACACACAGGAGAAGTTGTGATGAAAGGATTTTTTATGCTAACAGTTTTTTATACATTGCCCTGCAAGAGTCGATGCTTCTCATAAAGGATCCGATTGCCACACTGTCCAGCTACGTGGAAGATAATCTGGAAGGGGAGAAGAGTATAGCAGTGTGAATAGCTCTGATGTTCACGTAAAATGGAAAGACAATGGGGATAAGTCCAAAAGAGATTCAAAGGGATGATTCCACAAGTAGGCAGGAGAGGTGGAACAAGACCGTGCACTTTTTCCCAGAAAAGTGAAAACTGAGAGGGTACCAGTTAGAGATTTTTAAAGTTATAAAAGGTTTTTGTTGAGGTTGACATGATTAAGCTGTTAGGTAAAAACAAGGACTGCAGATGCTGGAAACCAGAGTCTAGATTCGAGTGGTACTGGAAAAGCACAGCAGGTCAGGCAGCATCCGAGGAGCAAGAAAATCGACATTTCGGGCAAAAGCCCTTCATCAGGAATGGAGGCAGAATGCCTGCAGAGTGGAGAGATAAATGGATAAGCTGTTTCCATTTCTAGGATGAATCAAAATTAGCTGCCATCTCTAGAGCCATCAATAATTCCAATACAGAATCCAGAAGAAATATCATTCCCAAAAGGGTGATGAGGATGTGAAACCAGTCATCACCAGATGACATTGAAATAAACAGGAGGTGCATTTAAGAGGAAGCTCGGTAGGTAAGTGAGGAAGAAAGGGATAGAATGATAAGCTGGGAGGCTGGGATGAGTGCGAGGTGGTTTCTGTAAATCATAAACACCAGTGTGGGCCAGAGTGTATTTGTATGTATTTGATAAACAATTAACACCAATACAAAATCAGCCTACTATTCAACTGAGAATTTACAGAATTCTGAGGTGCAGACGGATCAGGAGCAGGGATTTTGAGTACAGGAGCAGGGAGGTGTTGTTGCAGTTATGCAGAACCTTGGTGAGGCCAGACCGAGAACATTGTGTGCAGTTTTGGTCTCCTTTCCTGAGGAAGGATACTATTGCTCTCGAGGGAGTGCAGCGAAGGTTTACCAGGCTGATTCCGGGGATGGTGGGACTGATGTCTGAGGAGAGATTGATGAGGTTAGGACTGTTTTTGCTGGAGTTCAGACCAATGGGGGGGGGATCTCATTGGGACGTATAAAATTCTAACAAGACTAGGCAGGATAAATGCAGAGAGGATGTTCCTGATTGTGGGTGTGTCCAGAACCAGGGGTCACAGTCTGAAGATTTGGGGTAGAATATTTAGGATGGAGATGAGGAGACATTTCTTCACCCAGAGAGTGGTGAGCCTGTGGAATTCATTATCACAGGAAGTAGTTGATGCCAAAACATTGAATGTTTGTGAGATTTCGAAACTAGTGAAGTCGATATTAATGCTGTGTGGTTGAAGGGTCCCAAGGTGGAAGATGAGGCATTCTTCCTCCAGTCATTGGGTGGCTTGAATTTGGCAGTAGAGGAGGCCCAGGACTTGCGTGACCTTCGTGGAGTGGGAGAGGAAATTGAAATGGATGGCCACAGCTAGGCAGGGTTGTTGGGTGCGTGTGTCCCAGAGATGTTCCCTGAAAAGCTCTGCGACTTGACGTTCTGTCGTCCTGATGTAGAGGAGACCACATAGAGATCAACGGATATAGTAGATGAGGTGGGTGGATGTGCAGGAAAATCTCTGCCTAATGTGAAAAGGACCTTTGGGGCCTTGGATGGAGGTGAGGGGGGGGAGGCATTGGCACAGGTTTTATACCTCCTGCGGTGGCAAGGGAAGAGGCCAGGTGTGGAGTGTGGGCTGGTGGGGGTCATGGACCTAACGAGGGAGTAGCAGAGACAGTGGTCTCTGCAGAACACGGACAGGGGTGGGGAAAGAAATATATCTCTAGTGGTGGGGTCTGATTATAGGTGGTGGAAATGGCGGAGAATAATGAGCTGTATCCGTAGATTAATGGGGTAGAAGGTGTGGACCGGGGTGGGGGGGAGGGGGGTCTATCCTTGTTGCAGTTGGGGGGGTGGGGGGGGTTCAAGGGTAGAGGTGCACAAAGTGGAGGGGATGCACTGGAGGGCATTGTTGATCATGTTGGGGGAAAATCGTGGCCTTGAAATAGGAGGTCATCTGGAATTGCTCCTCCTGGGAGCAGATACAGTGGAGGTGGAGGAATGTGGAGTTAGGGATCACATTTCTAATAGGAGGGTGGGTGGAAGGAGGTATGGTCCAGGTAGCTGTGGGAAACGATGGATTTGAAATAGATTTCTGTGTTGAGTCGGTCGCCGGAGATGGAGATGGAGAGGTCCAGGAAGGAGAGGGACGTGTTCAGGGTGGAAAGTATTCATGAAGTTGAGGAACTGTTCAACCTCCTCATGAGAGCACAAGATGGTGCTGATACTGTCATCAATGTAGCAGAGGAAGAGGTGGGGAATGGTGCCAGTGTAACTGTGGAAGATGGACATTTCCATGGATGCTACGAAGAGGCAGGCATAGCTAGAACCCATGCGGGTGCCCATGGCTACCCCTTTGTTCTGAAGAAAGTGGGAGGATTCAAAGAACAAGTTATTGAGGGTGAGGACCAGTTCTGCCATTCGAATGAGTGGGTTGGTGGAGAGCTACTGGTTGGTTTGGCTGGAGAGTAAGAAATGGAGGTCTTGGAGGCCTTTGCCATGGTGGATGGAAGTGCATAGGGACTGGACATCCATGGTGAAGATGAGGTGTTGGGGGCCAGGGAAATGAAAGTCATGGAGGAAGTGAAGGGGGTGGGTGGTGTTCCGAACGTATGTTGTGGGTTTCTGGACCAAGGGGTCAGGGCAGTGTTGAGATATGAGGAGATATGTTTGGTGAGGCAGGAGCAGATGGAGACAATAGTTCAACTGGGCAGTCAGGTTTGTGGATTTTGGGTTTTGTGGGTGGGAGGGTGGGTGGGGGGAGTGGTGGTGGAAGGGGCTGAGACTGAGAGAAGGGACTGAGGTTTGTATGTTAAGGTGAGTTTCTCACTAGGCAATGGCAAGTTGCCAATTTAATGGAATTGTAGCTTTTTAAATGCCTTCTTTTAATCCTGTACATCATATCTCACTAATATTAAGTTTCCTCTCTTACCAAATATGCCAGAGCATCTAAACACTCAATTCATGAGCAACAGCCACACGCACCTGTTGTCCATGGATATTGACAGGCAAGATTTAGCACCTCTCTGATCCACTTACAAGTTCTTAGGAAATACTGACCTGTATTGCAGGGCACAGCAGCAGCTAACATTTAAACACTGCAGCAGGAACTTCATGCAGGGAAAGCATCCAGTTCACAGATTGGATCGGGCTACAACTCAGGGCTGCTTGCTTTTTCACTGACCGCTTGCAGCATCCCTGCCTTGGTATACCATGCCTTTTCATGTATTGACGCTTCAGCCAAGCCTGACCACTACAGGAGGAGTGGGCATCATGAAGGCGTAATGTCGGGGTTCCATGGGCTGCGTTGGGGGTGAGGCTGGGTGGAAATGGGCTGTCAAGGTAGAATGAGGCAAAAGGGGGCATACAGGCTCTTGGCGGGGGTGGGGGTGGGGGGGTTGTACCTGGAAACCAGGCAGAGCATCACTTGCAATTCACTAAATACACAGTGCCACTGAAAAATGGCTGAGACAACACATCGGCGGGCAAAAGAGCAGGATTCACATCTACTGGTTACTAGGATATCGAAGGGGCAAAATACATGAAGGAAGTATTTTCAAACCACCAGCTACTCATCATTTGCAAACATTTCTTTATCAATTTGCAATGCATGCAGCGTGAACATATTTAGGATATAAGTGCTAGCCAAAGGCAATTTATACCAGCCGTTGCTGTTGGCAAATCTAACATTGTCATCGCAACAGTATAGAGGTTAGAGGTAATCACTCAAAATGAAACACATGCTGGCCAAAATACCTCATCATTTATGAATTTTCAATACTGTGGTGCGAAGAAAGGAATATCTCTGTATGTATGACGATAGATTTCAATGCTAAGTCTCGTGATTGATGTGAGTCTGAGAAAAAAGGGAGTCGGAGCACAACAGCCACTCCCTTTTCAGTGTTATATGTTGGTTACTTGGCCAGTGTGGCACCTTCACCAAGTTGGTGTGCATGCTGTGATCAGGACCAAGGTGCAGCAAAGGATGGAGCTGCTGAAAAAATAGTTCCACTGCTCAGACTGGTCTGGGGGAGTCCTCCAGTATAAACCAGGCAGAGTGTGCTGAATTACCATGGTACACTGTGCTCAGCACAATTGGAGCAGACAACGATGCGATGTGGTAGATACACAGGAACATGGGGGAATGGGAACAGTTGGCCAAGGATAAGGATGAGGACATTGGGGAGCAGGAACCTCTCCTTGTGGATAACAGATCTCAGCTGCTTCGAATGCTACAAGCCAGAAAGAACGTGATTGACATCTGGTTCCAGTGGAAGAGAACAGGGTGCAGCAGATCATCATGGACTGTAAACTAGTCGCTGAGCATGACACCATTGCATATAGGGGTAAACTGCAGCGAATATACATTTTGTTTGTGTTCACTGTTGCTGTCTGTAAGTAAAAGCTCAGGTTTGGAATTGTCCATTTGTCTATGTGATGTTCCCTTCCTGCACAATTACAAGCCATTGGTCTTCGGTGCACACTTGGGACAGAGTAGTGGAGACAAAGAGAGGATGTTTAGACAGTTAAGCTCTGCCATCACTTTTCTGGAGAGGTGCATCACTGGACTTGCCAGGTTTGGAGGGTTTGAGCTATAGGGAGAGGCTGAATAGGCTGAGGTTGTTTTCCCTGGAGTGTTGGAGGCTGAGGGGTGACCTTATAGAGGTTTATAAAATCATGAGGGGCATGGATAGGATAAATAGACAAGGTCGTTTTCCTGGGGTGGGGGAGTCCAGAACTAGAGGGAATAGGTTTAGAGTGAGAGACTAAAGATATAAAAGAGATGTAAGGGATAACTTTTTCACACAGAGGGTGGTACGTGTATAGAATGAGCAGCCAGAGGAAGTGGTGGAGAATGGTCCAGTTAAAGCATTTAAAAGGCATCTGGATAGGGATATGAATAGGAAGGATTTAGAGGGATCTGAGCCAAGTGCTGGTAAATGGGATTACATTAGGTTAAGATATCTGGTCGACATGGATGAGTTGGACCAAAGGATCTGTTTCCACGCTGTACATCTCGATGACTCTATGACTGTAAGTACACAGCGGCCTTCCAGACATGATGCAGGTGCAAGGGATACCGATCGTTCAGCGAATACCTGGTAAGTTTTCTGGAATCAATGCACGGTTAGATGGGCCTAGGATTGATTGAGAGGAATGCTATAGGGTGGGTTAATTCGCGAATGATGTGAGTTTTGTAAGATATAGTGAGATATCTCACAATGCCTTGTGGTGAAAAGCCATCCAAGAAATACTTGATCACAAATATCTAGGATTCAGCTTCATGAGTTAACTGTTCATCTGTTATAGTGACCTAATTTCTGTATTCACCATCTTTGTCTCCACAAAGTAATTTCCCATGACCCACACTCTGATGTATGACAGCAACAATGACGAGCTTCTCATGGACACCAATTACCTCTATAACATATCCTGCCCCTCCTCTTCTCTCATAGAAAGTGGCAGAAATTCTTAATGTGAAAGATAAAGAAAATTTATATGGGGCTCTCTTCATTAGACACTGTGATTTTTCGGGAAATTGCTGGAAGCCACAGGGAAACACTGAGAAAATTGGGAAAACTGCCATCTCCACCACTGCTTATAAAACCACTGCCATCCATGACCCTCGATGATTTTAACCTGACACTCCAACAATCTGCAGCTTGCCTTTCCAGTTGCAATTATTGTCTCTGAATTCATCTTTGGCTACAGAACTGGCTCAAAGGTAGAAGACAGAGTGTGGTGGTGGAGGGTTGTTTTTCAGACTGGAGGCCTGTGACCAGTGGAGTGCGACAAGGATCGGTGCTGGGCCCTCTACTTTTTGTCATTTGCATCAATGATTTGGATGCGAGCATAAGAGGTACAGTTAGTGAGTTTGTAGATGACACCAAAATTAGAGGTGTAGTGGACAGCGAAGAGGGTTACCTCAGATTACACAGGATCTTGACCAGATGGGCCAATGGGCTGAGAAGCGGCAGATGGAGTTTAATTCAGATAAATGTGAGGTGCTGCATTTTGGGAAAGCAAATCTTAGCAGGACTTATACACTTAATGGTAAGGTCCTAGGGAGTGTTGCTGAACAAAGAGACCTTGGAGTGCAGATTCATAGCTCCTTGAAAATGGAGTTGCACGTAGATAGGATAGTAAGAAGGCGTTTGGTATGCTTTCCTTTATTGGTCAGAGTATTGAGTACAGGAGTTGGGAGGTCATGTTACGGCTGTACAGGACATTGGTTAGGCCACTGTTGGAATATTGCGTGCAATTCTGGTCTCCTTCCTATTGGAAAGATGTTGTGAAACTTGAAAGGATTCAAAAAAGATTTGCAAGAATGTTGACAGGGTTGGAGGATTTGAGCTATATGGAGAGACTGAACAGGCTGGGGCTGTTTTCCCTGGAGCGTCGGAAGTTGAGGGGTGACCTGATAGAGGTTTACAAAATTATGAGGGGCATGGATTGGGTAAATAGGCAAAGTCTTTTCCCTGGGGTCAGGGAGTCCAGAACTAGAGGGCATGGGTTTAAGGTGAGAGGGGAAAGATATAAAAGAGACCTAAGGGGCAACTTTTTCACACAGAGGGTGGTACGTGTATGGAATGAGCTGTCAGAGGAAGTGGTGGAGGGTGGTACAATTGCAACATTTAAGAGGCATTTGGATGGGTATATGAATAGGAAGTGTTTGGAGGGATATGGGCCGGGTGCTGGCAGGTGGGACTCGATTGGGTTGGGATATCTGGTCGGCGTGGACATGTTGGACTGAAGGGTCTGTTTCCATGCTGTACATCTCTATGACTCTGTGATCTTTCCATGAGATACTTCTATTGCTTTTCTGAACCTATCATCACCCAACTTCTTATAACTGAACTAGCTTCACAGGCCGCAATTTTTGGCAGCATTGAAATAGACCCCTTTTCTCATGCACCTAAGCTTTTCATTTCAAAACGACCATTATTTCCTCATTAAAATGCTAAACAATATGGTGGTACCTCACTGCCCCTCTGTACTTGATGTTTCTTTTTCAGTGGTAAAGGGCGCAGGTTTGGAAGGTGTTTCCTAGTGAGTTGCTGATCTGAATTTTCTAGATAGCATACACTGCTACCACAGTGTGTCATGGTTATGGAAGTGAATGTTGAAGGTGGTGGCTCGAGTACCATCAACCTGGATTCTGAGTCTGGGATGGTGTGGAGATTCTTGGGTGGAGTTGCATTATGTTGGCGCTGCAATTATCCAGGCATGCGCAGAGTATTCCACAACACTCCTGACTTGTGTCTTGTAGATGGCAGAAAGGCATAATGGAATCTGGTGATGAATTACCAGTTCAGAATTCAAAACCCCTGAACTACTCTTGTGGCCATCACATTTATCTGGTTGGTCCATTTCAGTTTCTGGTCAAGATGAATCGCCGGGGTTTTGATACTCGGGGTTCAGCGATAATACTATCATTGAACTTCAAGGAAAGTTGGTTAATTCATTATAGTAGATCGTCATTGCTTGGCACTTGTGTAGTGTGAATGTTACCTGTCACTTATGGACCCAAGCCTGGATATTATCCAGGTCTTACTGCAAATGGACAAGGATTGGTTCATTCTTGGAGTAATTGCAAATGGTGCTGAACATTGTTCAGTCATGAATGCACATTCCTACTTCTGATCTTATGAGGGAAGGAAGGTCATTGATTAAGCAACTGAAGATGGTCGGGCTTAAGACTCTCCCCTGAGGAACTCCTGTAGAGATGTGCTGGAGATGAGATTATTGATCCAACAACTGCAGTCAACTTCCTTTGTACTAGATATGACTCCAAACAATGTAGAGTTTCCTGTTGACTTTACATTTGCTAATGCTGCTGGTGTCTTAGTTAGTCAAATGCTGGCTGAATGATAAGAGCAGTCACTCTAACCTCACCTCTGGAGTTCAACAGTTTTATCCATGTTGGTCAGGAGCTGAGTTGCCCCGGTGGAACCCAAACTGAGTGTCAGTGAGCAAGTTATTGTTTTGCAAGTGTCAATCCAGAGCACTGTTCCGGATTCTTCCCATCTCTTTGCTGTTGATCAAGAGTAGATTAATAGCACAACAATTGGATAGATTGGATGTGTCCAGCTTTTTGTAGATGGGAAATACCTAGGAACAGTTCCATACTGCTAGCAAAATGTCAGTGTTGTAGCTGTACTGGATTAGTTTGGCTAGGATTGCAAGTAATTGCTTTACTCCATCCCATCCTGATCTGACTGCAACCACTTCCAGGACAGCATTGGAGCCAATAATATGACTGAAGCCAAAATATGTCTGTGTTGCTTCCTGTTGGGTGGAATCCATTTCTGGGGTTGCTGAGTTCTACTTCAACTTGGAGAAATGTAGATATTTACAATTCAGTCTCATTTTGTGGAGCACTTAGGTTTTAATCAGGGGGCAGTTTTATAGTTTAGAGATAAATATGCCAATGTGATGGTCAATATGATAGAGGAAAGATTTTAAAAAGCTTCAGTCTTCCAATGACCTTGCTAGGCATTGTACAGTATCAGCAAGCACAGACACTAAAATTGACAAGGAGTCATTCAAGGGTCCTGACATTAATGGTGATTGCAGCAGAAGTGTCATATTGGACTCGAAACATTAACTTTGTTTCCCTCTCCACAGATACTGCTACACCTGCTGAGTTTCTCCAGTGTCTTCTGTTTTAATTTTGTGATGGTAAGGAATTATTTTAAAACTTATGAAGTCCCCATGCTGAAGATCCGTGGGATATTAGGAGATGGCTCTAAGCTCCTTCTTGTAACAGATGCCTGAAACTGGCATTTGGTTCTACTGGGTAGATTTTCCTTGAGTAGATTTTCTGTAACCAACTCTTCTTGTAATACTAGTCTACAGGGCACACAATCTAAGAGGTCAGGGATTGGCAGCAAATTATTTTTTGACAGAGAGACACATACTTTAGTGACAGGAAATAGTTTATTACATAATAATAAGATAATATGTTAGATTAGTTTATGGTTGGCTAATTACATTGACCTTATGTGTGTGAGCGAGAGAGACATTGTTATTTCCTAAGAGCTAATAATTAGATCTATGCCACACGCCTGACAGTTAAACATCAAAGACTAGACTTTTCAATTCCTCCCTGAGGCTATCTTTTGGATGTCAGTGGGCAGAGCTATTCCAAGGTAAAAACAATGACTGCAGATGCTGGAAACCAGATTCTGGATCAATGGTGCTGGAAGAGCACAGCAATTCAGGCAGCATCGAGGAGCTTCAGCAAAATCGATGTTTCGGGCAAAAGCCCTTCATCAGGAATAAAGGCAGAGAGCCTGAAGCGTGGAGAGATAAGCTAGGGGAGGGTGGGGGTGGGGAGAGAGTAGCATAGAGTACAATGGGTAAAGCCTTCTAAGTTAATCCTTTCAGGCAAAGTCACTTACATGACAGTTTCCTTCCATTTCAACTCATCTCTTCCAATGGTCCTCCAAATAGTCAGCCCCAAAGTTTATGGCTATTGGTGACTGTTTCCCAGATGATGTTATCTATGTCCACCATCTTACTACCTTACTTGCATGTAACCTTGAAGTGGATGAATGGATACTGAAGACTTGCAACTGCTTTACCATAAAAAGGCCTTTGGGTATATGACCATCATCTTTCCAATGAAGATGGTTGAACCAGCACTAACATTGCTGGCTTAGCACTTTTGAGGCAGTATTTGTGAAAATACCTGGGAGAGCTGGGTCATGCCTACAGCATCATACTTAAACATGATGGACATTGCTTAATTTTTTCAGAGGACAATACTATCCCATTTTGCTGTCTGTGACCCAAAAGAAGCTGGAAATTAAAGGGAAATCCACCCCCCACCCCCCACCCCCCTGTATTGTCCCATTTCTAGCTTAAACCTGAATGCAAATGTTGATTTATTCAACAGGCTTTCAGATAAAGGAATACTGCTGTCTCAACACCTTATAAAAGAACAGGATAGGTGTCTGCTTGGGCACATGATGAAAGCTAAGAAGGTTCTAGATAAATATTGATGATGAAATAATCTGCAATAAAGTAATTCCTGTACTTTTTGTACTCAGGGTGAGTCAGTTGCGAAATGTAACTGTTGCTAAACTGGATTATTACCACTGAGGTTATTTCAATTTAACAGCAGGAGTCAGAGCTAAATTTTTATTTATTATCATTCATTGGATGTGGGTGTCTCTGGCAAGGCCAGCATTTATTACCTGTCATTAATTGTTCTTGAAAAGGTGGTGGTGAGCCGCCTTCTTAAACTGCAGCAGTCAATGTGGTGAAGACACACCCCAAGGTGCTGTTAGGTAGGTAGGGAGTTCAAAATATTATGAACTACAAGCTAACATACACAGTAACACTTTGGCACAAATAATTGACAATAAATGAAGACTGGCTCACTTATGTTCTCCTCTGGTCAGCCACATGCAAATCATTCAAAGTACTTTAGAGTGAATGAAATACTTCTTTTGTTGAAATATTGTCATTATCGTGGAGGTCTCCTGGTGCAGTGGGTAGTGTCCCTGTCACTAAACCAGAAGCTCCAGCTTGAGTCACCTCGAACTTGATGGCTAAAGAAGGCGTGTTCATTCTATGGTTCAAACAGATCGATGTCCACTTTTAAATCCTTCCAATGTACACCAACATTATGAGGAAAGAATGGTAGAGATCCTGGTCAGGCATTTGTGGAAAGCAAAGGCAAACCATTATAGTTACTTAGGTAAAAACAATGACTGCAGATGCTGGAAACCAGAGTCTAGATTAGAATAGTGCTGGAAAAGCACAGCAGTTCAGGCAGCATCCGAGGAGCAGTAAAATTGATGTTTCGGGCAAAAGTGCTTCATCAGGAATACAGCTGCCAAGTATTGCGATGCAGAAAATCTGTGGTCACCAATATCCTTTCAGGTGGAGGGAAGGAGGTGTGGGAAGAGACACAGAGTAACCAGGAGCCTGGGAGTTCTCTAGGGTCAGGAAGAACTACTCATTGTCAGGGTAGTTTTGACTATTGTCAAGAAAAGCGTAGTTAAGATAAACATGCGAGGGATTCAGCATCAAAGGTCCAATAACAAGTGCAGAGTAGACAATATTGAGACAGTTTGAAGTTCGAGGTATATGCAATGGTGAGGATCCAGTGCCTGAAGTTCATTTGGATGTTAAATAGGATGTCAGAGCTGTGAACAGTCTGGTATAACCACAGGGGTGGAATGGAATGAATGGAGACGGGTTGGAGTGTGTGCACAAACCGCTAATGGTAGCTTTGGTTTCCTCAGTGATAAATGAGGTAAAAGATATCAATCATAAAAAACTAGAAGTATATAAAAAGGCCATTCAACCCTTTGCATCAATGCTTAAGTACTCCACAATGAATCCCACACCATCTGCCCCCATGACCCCCCCTCCGCCCCGACTTCTCCACAGAGTTGTATCTATGCATGTTTCCAATATTTGTCTAATTTTAATTCAAAAAATCTAAAGGTCTCCACCTCAACAATACCATGTGCCAAAATATTCTTTACTCCAAAAGACTTTGTTGAGCAGAGATGTATTCCTAATACCACTCTCCTTTCAGAAGGGAAGGCTGAGAGAAGATATGGTAATGGGTTTCAAAATACTAACGGGCTTGGTCAGAATAGATAGAGAGAAACACACATATAGAGAGGGTTCCCATTGGCAGGAGGGTCATGAAACAGTGATTGAAAGTGTTTGGCAAACAATACAATGACAACAGTAGGAACAGCAGCCAACCACCTAATGAAGGAGCAGCAGTCCGAAAGCGAGTGCTTCCAAATAAACCCTTTGGGCTATAACCTGGTGTTGTGTGATTTTTTTTAACTTTGTATACCCCAGTCCAACACTGGCATCTCCAAATCACAACAACAGGAAAAGTTTTTTTTGTTGCACAGTGTGTGGGTGGGTTCTGGAATGCACTGCCAGAGGCAAATCTAATCAGGGCTGTTGAAAGAGAATTGGATAAGCACCTGAGGGAGGTTACTGACTGGGTTGCAGGAAAAGGCAGGGAAGTGGGACTAACTAAACCTGTCCTGCAGATAGCCTGCACAGGCTCTACAGGCACAAAGATCTCTTTCTGTGCTATCACCATTCTATCACTCTATGACCTACCGTGTGTGGTCAAGGTTAGTGAATACATCTTTACAAGATATTGTCTACCCATCACACTGCTGTTTAATGCACCACACCCCCATCACTCACCCAGCAGGATACATACCTAACATCCAGAGTCGAAAAGGGTGGCGCTGGAAAGCACAGCTGGTCAGGCAGCAACAGAGGAGCAGGAGAATCAATGTTTCGGGCATAAGCCCTTCATCAGGAATATTTGGGGTGAAGGTGGGAAGGGGGCTGAGAGGTCAATAGGAGGGGGGTGTGGCTGGGGGCAAGGTAGCTTGGAAGGCCTTTGAAGTTCACCGGTTTCTCTCACTGATGATGTTACCTAGTATGGTGACAAAGCATCTGAAAACAAACCTTCCAACTCAGCGAGCTAACTTAAAATACTTATATATTGAGGATAATGGTATGTTCCTGACTTCTTCCCTTTCCTGGCTGTAAGATCAGACTCATCCAGCTATCTGAACACAGCAAGCCAGGCAGCATTGGGTGGTGGAGAAGTCAACATTTCAGCTATTAACCTTTCTTCAGGAAAACGGTTAATACCCAAAACATTGACTTCTCCACCTCCTGATGCTGCTTGGTTTGCTGTGTGTTATCAGCCTCCTGCTTGCCTACTTTGGATTCCAGTATCTGCAGTTTTTATTTTGTCTCATCCAGCTATCTGTCATGTTCAGTTAACCACAAATCATGTGAAAATGGTATCCCTGGTACCGGTATTTTCTTTAAAAGGCCATTGTGCAGCCAGACAAACACTGTTAATTCAAAGCTGCACTACACAATTATGCTGGACAGGGGAAGTTTGGTGCCTTGCTTTGTAGGCAGGAACCTGGAGGTCCTGCTGGAAGAAGTGGTGCAAAGGTGAGATGTCCCTTAACCCCAGGACTAGCAGAGGAGGCCACAACCTCAGACATTGCCAGAATGGTCTGAGATTCCAACCTGGGTCAGTACAGTCTCAGCTACCTGGAGGAATGCCAGTACTGTAGGAAAAAGGTCAATGACCATCTCCATTCTGTCAGTTTAAGTGCCTCCATCTTCTCTCTGCTACCTCACACTTGCTCTATTTCTGCTCCTGTACACAACTCCCACCAAAGTTCATTCTTGATCCCTCTGACTATTGCTTGTAAAACCTTGCCTCACTTGCTGTTACCCATCCCAATTCCTGACACTCTCCCTCTGCATGCCCTCTGCACGGCCTACTCACTTGCACCGTCCCTCCATGTATCAAAAATAACGGCTGTGCTACCCAGTTATACCTTCCTGAATGCCTATCTTACCCACTCAGTCTGGGTGGAAGGCAGTCCCAGTGTGGCTGAAAGACTGAAGACACGTATTAAGCTGCCTGACATTCAGCTCTTTGCCCTTTACATGCAGGGCATCCTGACTCTGACTGCCCCAAGTGACTGGCTGACTATCTCTGGTGTCAGAGGCTGCCCTTGACCTTCTGTTGTTGTGACTCCCTGAATGCACACCATCTCCTTTGACTGAGGACTGCTGACAACACTGGCAAGCTTTCTGGCTTTATGTCTGTGTTAAACACACAACAATACAGCAATATTGTGAACTTGCTATCCCTGGCTAACGGGACAAAATACAGAAAGGCAAAGCAGGGATATCCAATGTATAGATATTTTAAGCATCCTGGTACATTCGGAGTGAGTGAACACTGTGAAAGCAAGTGAAAAGGTCACAGATGCAGCCTAGTTCAGACCATGAGGTGAGTGTGTGTCTCCGAGTGTTCAGTGTCCTCACTGCAGCATAACAATGAGAGTTGTCAGTGCATCCTGCATTGACGTGGAGGAGTGTCCTGTGTGTGGATGCAGGTGTGCCCTGAGAGGCTGGCAAGTGTTGGTTTGGCAATATCCATGAATGGAGGCTGGTGCCATGGAAAGGAGAAAGTAAAATGTTTGTGTTTACATCAGCTGCCCTTTCCAAGTCTGAACAGATTGTGGGATCACTGAGAAGTGGGATGATGGGAAAATTAGATATGCGAATACTATCAGCATCAACTGTTCCAGTCCACTAATGACCACATCGACAGAAATAATTCTTTCTAAGATGCCCAGAATGGTGTCCTCCATTGGGGTTAGAATACATAGGTGCGCATATCAATTCCTGCTACCTGCCGTTATGTACCATCGCTGTCTCTTGAAAGCAATAGGAAAGTATATCAAAAAGCACTGTGAGTATTGAGAAAACAATGATGGACTGTTAACCCAAAGATCCAGGTAATGCTCTGGGGACCCAAGTTCAAAGCCCACCACAGCAGATGGTGAAATCTGAATTCAATAAAAATCTGGAATTAATGATGATCCTGAGTCCATTGTTGATTGTCAGGAAAAACCCATCCAGTTCACTAATGTCCTTTACGGAAGTAAATCTGCTTGTCTCACCTGGTTTGGTTTATATGTGACTCCAGGCCACAGCGATACGGTTAACTCTTCCCTGCCCTCTGGGCAATAAATACTGGTCTAGCCAGTGACACCCTCATCCTGTGAATGAATAAAACAAAACTATTATTAACTATTTTTGTTACTAATAATTGATATAGATCTTCAATTTGCCTGAAGACATCTGCAAAATAAATTTGTTACTCATATGGCAGGTGGTTTGACATTTCAGATTGAATGGCCGCGGGTCATCTTTTTTCACTTATTTACTGCATCAGTTCTAACAAAATACATTTTATCTGATAATCTGCATTTTGTCATAAGTATGCTTCCTGTTTGCTAAGAACACTCCTATATTGACTTAAACATTATAGTTTCATCTATTTGTGCAAAGAGTTAAGATATGCAGGTCAAGCATTAATGAGCAGACTGCAGACAGGTTGCACAAATGGTTTCATGGGAAGTACACTGCTGTCTATATCAGTGATTCTCAGATGATTTTTGGCCACGGCCCCCCGAGGATCTGTTCTCAGGTTTCAGAGTCCCTCCTTTCAAACAGGGGTGCTACACCAACAGATACCCAGAAAATCATTTATTATTGAACACAAAGAAAGCTTGAACATTCCGACATACCGGACAAAACTTAAAAAAAAGACTGTATGGAATTAAACATCTATCAGGCCAAATAGATGTAAGTTTCATACTTCTGCAAATTTCATGATATCGGGCTCCAAATGAGGTTAGGCTTGGGTATTTCATCGGTTCAGTTCCCAGGGTCTCCTTGGGGCTCCCCTTCTCACCGTTTTCAGTCAGTGGCCCCCTTCAAATGTGTCAGGGCCCGTAGGGGGTCATATGACTCAATTGAGAATGGTTGAGCTATAACTGTTCAACTGTGCAAAGCAGAGAATCTCAGATACATTTTCTGGTTGTCATGTTATTTGATCACAGTGTAATGATGATGATGTTATAGTTGGCTTTACTGCTTGTGAAAAGAGAAGAATAAGAAATGCATCCTGATTTCTATCAAGGTGTATCCTTGAGTTGGTCAGGACTGTGGTCAGTTAAAAAACATGAACAATCAGAGGATCTACTGGAAAGATGACAAAGACTCAAAATTCACATGAGTCACTGATCTTCATAGAAGCCAGCAATGAGTCAAAAACTAGGGTGACAAATTAGCACATATTAAACGTGAAAAATATCAAGCTATAATAAATTAATTTAAAATGCATGTAGATTTACATGATGTGTTTTGAAGTAACTAAATTTTCCATTAATAGAAAGGACAACACCAAAGTATATTTTTAAAAATTCGTTCCTCAAAAACATGAACACACAATGCACATGACCTTGCAAAGATTTATACAAAATATTCAAAAGAAATAACAAATGAATGGGCATTTTGTACACAGTTTTTAAGATAAAATTATGGGAGCTATTGGAAAAGCTGTTTCTATCGCCCATCTCCACCGCTCTGAAAAGCTGCTGTTTGACTTTTGAACTTCTGAGGTCCTTATGCTAAAGTTCCATTGCGAAGTAGGAAGTTGTCGGATTGCAATCTGACAACAATAGAGGATTGGTAATATATATACAAAAACATAAGGAGGAGTCTTTATCGTTTCAGGTCCTGACCCCAGTAGAAAGTGAGGACTGCAGATGCTGGAGATCAGAGTCATCAGTATAGTGCTGGAAAAGCACAGCAAGTCAGGCAGCATCCGAGGAGCAAGAGAATTGACATTTCAGGCATAAGCCCTTCATCAAGAATCCTGATGAAGGGCTTATGCCCGAAACGTTGATTCTCCTGCTCCTCGGATGAGGTCCTGAACCCATACATGCTGGAAATATATCAGCTGACACAGCCTTTGAAGTGCCTTTTTTTCCATCTGCCATCCAATTGAGGACAGTAGGTAGCTTCTTCTGACTGCTGGCCCAAGAATAGCTTGCAGCCTAACCTTGAAATCAGCTCTTTGAACATTTTCCTTTTAAAACACATTCAAAACTATTTATGAACAATGAAGCACCAAAAATGCCTAAAATGACATTTAGTACATTTTTGATGACATTTTTTTGTTAAACAATCTAGGTTAAAGGTTGAGTACAGGGTCCAGAAATGTATATTTCTGGTCAGACTTTTATTCCAATTTACACATTCCAAAGTCCAACAATATTGATTACTTTTCCCCATACATACAGATCATATTCTCACTCAATTATCTCTTAATTAATACCTAACCATGACCACTTCTCTAAATCTACTCGATCTCATGTATCCAAGCTAGACCCTACCAGATAAAAGCAATATTTGTCCTGCCATGATTAGTTATTCTTTGAGATAAATCATCACTGACAATATAACATTAGAGTTCATATTTAAGGGTTGAATGCAATTTCAGTTTAGTCACAGGAATGAGTGGGTTCTTGGCTTGATTTCCTGAGTGAAATGATCTTAACTTGGGCACCAGTTTGCAAACTTTCAGGCCGGATAGCCTTAAGGGATCACGCTTTATAGCAATTTCGACCATGAGTTAAACTATTGAGTCTCAGGTAGACTTTCAGCTGGTTGTGACTTTCCTGAGGATTTCTGCTATACTCTTGCCATAACTCCTCTGCTGTTAATGCTGACAGAAGTGGATGAAACTTTGAGGAAGTTTCTGGTTAGCAGATACGTTTCCAGCTCTGTTATGGTGCTGTCAGCCTTACACCTTTCAGGCAATTAGTAATGTTGTAAAACGCACAGGAAACAGCAGGTGAGCAGAGCTTTAAAGCAAGTCTGATGACAGCTGGCAACTGTCAACAGAGGTGCCAGATGGAGTCTGGCACTGTATCATGGTGGTCTGTGGTTGGGAAACATGTGAAGATGTAAACAGGAAGAATAAAGCCCAATATATATGTCTTTATAGTTTATTGAATGAATCGGACTTCCAGCAAGGATTGATGTGTTTTGAAATAAACAGAGGAGAATTTAGCAGCAAAGGAGTGTTTGAGGCATCTGTTTTCCCTGTGTAATAAAGTTACAACCCACACAGTGCCTTTCCTAGTAATCTTTAATGTTATGTTTATCAGCTCAGAGATCCCGGACATACGCAGAGTAAAGTGAAAACAATTATCGAATGGATGGGAAATGATCTCATTTGAAGTGAATCTCTAACTCCTTGACCTATGCTTGACAAGGATTCGGGAAGCCCTTTGAACCTAGAGCAGAGGAAATAATTATGGCAGTAAAGCAATGGAGCCAGATGGACCTCTGTGTGTCATCACAGGCAACTGGAAACAAATCCCATGGTTGATTTCTTTTTAGCTATTAGAATAAGGCTGTTTGTGTTTCAATGTTCCCTTTGTCATTGTTCTCTTTTACATGATTAATCAGCTAATTATGATTTTTCTTCAAAGTGCTTAGCAATTAGTCTCCAGCCAAGTTACAATGAAAATAAATTGCCGTTAATATCCCCCAGGGTGGCTCGGTGTCAAATTTGAACTGGTACCAATCCCATGAAACCCCTTGGGATATTTTGCAGTTAAAGGTGCTATCCAAGTGCAGTTCTTCTACTTGTTGTTGGATACCACAACTGCCTCAGTGCTATGCAGCTATGAAGTGGATATAGTCACTGGAGTTAGTGCTCCTGACTGCTTTCCAGTCATCCATTCAGGAAAGTGAGGGGGTGACTCCATTCCCTGTGTCAAACCAAACAGCAACACTCACTCACTAAAGCTTATGTTGGATCAGCAGAAATCTGAAGCAAAGAAGTGGGAGGATAAGTGAAAGAGAAGCACCACCCAGCAGCAATCAGTGACCTCAGCAAAGGAGAGCATGGAGTGGGGCGGAGGGGGGGGGGGGGGGGGGGAGGTGGTTGGAGGGTGGAGGAGATTGCAAAAGAAATAATTCTGCCGAAATGTCCTTACTTCAGAAAAAACCTTTCCAAGCTACAACTCATTCTGGGATGAGTGTCTAAGGCCCAGCAAAGACAAATTGCACAAGCTCTTTTCATTTTGAAAAGTGAAATAAGTTCTCCATTTTGCAGAATAATATTTTACAAATGCCTGTTGTTTCGGAATACAAAATAAAGGTATGAAACACATGGAATACATCTCAGTACCTTGATGAGCTGAGATTCTTAAGCACATCTGCAATCCTTTTCCACCCTAATTACTTATTCCACAATCAGTAACAATCACTGGGCTGTGACCCTCTCCTCGAAAGCACTATTTAGCTTTTAAAAGGCCTAAGAGCAAGATTTCCTCTTCTCATTAAATGGCTTGATCATCAACAATGATTTTTAAATGCTATTATAAAAGAATTTCCAAGCTGTGTGAAATAATGAGGATAATACTTAGAACTGTTCGTAACTGGACAGGATCTTGTGTGGTATATTGTGCAATCGATGGCATCCAGCATCTGGTAACTCACCAAAGGACCGTTTTAGCATGAGCTGAGAGACTGAAGGCTGGTAGGCAAAGAGGATACTGGCAATGTTGTGTATCCCAGCTAAATTCAGCACAGAGAAGGGCAAGAGATTTGGCCTTTATTTCAAGGGGATTGATAATTAGGTAATGCACTTAGCCATAGCTAGCAAGGGAACACAATCATCTCTCCACACGTGGTTATTGAATTTGAGGAGCATTTGTCCCCATTCAGTGTAGTTTAGGTGAGGAGGTAGGCCTCATTTGAGTCATGATGAAGGGCTCTGCTGGAAACATCGACTCTCCTATTCTTCTGACGCTGCTTGACCTGGTGTGCTTTTTCCAGTTCCACATTTTAACAACTCTGACTTTCCAGCATCTGTAGTCCTCACCATCTCCCCATGAATTATCACAGCCAATATGGAAATTAAATCTGCACTATTGATGTCAGTTTTGTACCACACTGTAACCATCCAGACAACTGACCTAACTAACCCATGAGATGGTTGAAATAGTATAAAAGAATCATGAAGTGTTCTTATAATTGTCTATGGCTTTGGTGAGACCATATCAGGAATACTGTGTGCAGTTATTGACTCCATAAAAACTTTCCTTTCAGGCACACAGCAATTGTTCACTTTATTGGCTCTTGAGATGATAGTTTGAGTAAATTGGTCTAATATTACCCATAGTTTAGAAGAATGAGATGTGCTTTTGGGGAAATGTACAAGATTTTGAAGGAACTTCTGACAGGGTGGACATTGAGACCCTCTTTACCCAGCCTTGGGTATCTAGAACAAAAGGAAAGGCTCGGGATGAGGGGGTCAAACTTTTTAGGAGTGAGATAAGGAGAAATTTGTTCACTCAGGGACTCATGAATCTTTAAACAAGATGACCGTTGAGAATTGTGGATGCTCTGAGGCGGAGGTTATTCAAGGCTGAGACTAATAGAATGTTTTGCACTCAGGGAATCAATATGAAAAGCTGATAATCAGCCATGATTTTAGTGAATTATGGAAGAGAGAATGAGGGAGAATGGTCTATTCCTGCTACGATTTCTCATGTTCTAATGGATAGGGGGCTCAGGATAGGGATATGGAGAGATCATTCGTGATTGAGAGTGGTGGCAACTGTGAGGGCAGTTCGATATAGGACTAAACAGAACTCCACTACTTGTCCTGGTTTCACATATTAGTAACTTGCTACTTGTCTTTTTTGATTGCAGACAAACCCTGAGACTGCTTCTCCCAAATACAGCTTCCAATCGACCCACCAGTAGGAGACATTGGCCCTTGGTGTGCTTATGGGAAAGGACTAATGTTTGCTTCGGGTGATGGAGCAGGATATCTTATGTTTATCCCTATTCAATGTCCCAATGTAGTGTGTGAAGTCTTAGAATACCATCGCTGCTAGAAGATGCTCTGGATTTGATCACTAACAAGTCACTGAATAGATATAATTGGCTCAAAATCAGGCAGAGGAAATGCAAGCAGAAGTTAGTCAGGGACAGACATTGTGCCACCACCAAATTTTTGGCTCTCCCATCAACAAACTGACTCCGAAGGAATCTGCAACAGTCCATTCAAAGCCACAGCATGATTTGTCCAAAACTCCAAATCAATTTCAAAGGAACGTTTTTGCAATTGTATACCAATTTTCATCATCTCAGGACATCCCAAAGAGCCTTGCAACCAATGAATTAATCACGAACTATTGTCACCATTTTAAAATAGGAAACATATCCTCTAGCCAAGCTCTTCCAGTCCAGTTACAACACTGTCATCTACCTGACAATGTGAAAAGTTCCCCAGGTATGCTCTGTACCCAACTCGGCCAATTACTACCCCATCAATCTACTCTCGATCATCAGTAGAGTGTTGGAAGGTGTCATCAACAGTGCTATTAAACAGCTCCTGCTCAGCAATAACCTGCTCAGTGACTCACAGTCTGGGATCTGCCATGCACTCTCAGATCTTAATCTCATTGCAGTCCTGGTTCAAACCTGAACAAATGAACTGAATTCCAGAGGTGAGGTGAGAGTGACAGCCCTTGAAATCAAGGCTACATTGATGTGTTATCAAAAGGCCCCCGGAAACTGGAATCAAAGGGTATTGGGGGGGAACTTCAGCTGGTTAGATTTATATCTGGCACATAGGAAGTTGGTTGTGGTTGTTTGGGGTCAGTCATCTCAGCGTCAGGACATCTCTGTAGGAATTCCTCAGGGTAGTGTTCTAGCCCAACCATCTTCAGTTGTTTCATCAATGACATTCTGTTCATCATAAGGACAGAAGTGGGGACGTTTGCCAACAATTGCATAATATTCAGCGCCACTCGTGACTCCTCAGATATTGAAATAGTCCATTTTCAAATTCAGCAAGATCTGAACAATGTTCCAGCTTGGGCTGACAAGTGACATTCACAGTAGACAAATGCCAGGCAATGACCATTTCCAATAAGAGGCAATCTAATCACTGCCCCTTGACATTCAATGGTGTTACCATCACTGAATCCCCTACAATAAATATCATACTGAACTGGACCCTCACCACATATACACAGTAGATACAAGAACAGGTCAGAAGCTAGGAATACTGCAGTGAGTAACTCACCTCCTGACTCCCCAAAATCTGTCAACCATCTACATAGTATGAGTCAGGAGTGTGATGGAATGATGAAATACTCCCCTGTTGCTTGGATGGGTGCAGCCCCAATAACACTTGAGAAACTTGGCACCATTTAGGATAAAGCAGTTCACTTGACTGGCACCACATTCGTTCCCTCCACAATCAATGCTCAGTCACAGCAGTGTGTACTATCTACAGGATGTGCCATAGAAATTCAACCAAAATCCTTAGACAGCACCTTCCAAATCCACAACCACTTTCATCTAAAAGGATAAGGGAAGCAGATATGGTAATACCACCACCTCAAGCTCTCCTCCAAGCCACTCACCATCCTGACTTGGAAATACATCATTGATCCTTCCTGGTTACTGGAGCTCCCTCCCTAACAGCATTGTGGGTCAACCTACGGTACACAGACTGGAGTGGTCAAAGAAGGCAGCTCGCCATCACTTTCTGAAGGGAAGCTAGGGATGGACAATAAATATTGGCCAGCCAATGAGGGCACATCCCATGAATGAATTTAAAAAGTGTCTAATTTGTGCACAAAAAGCTCCCATAAATAGCATTATGATAATGATTTGATAATCTGTTTGTGTGGTGGTGGTTAAGGATACATATCAGATTTCAGGAAACATCTACAGTGAAATAAGCTCTCTGTGGTTTTAAGAGAAAGTGAGGACTGCAGTTCATGATGAAGAGCTTATGCCTGAAACATTGAGTCTCCTATTCCTCAGATGCTGCCTGGCCTGCTGTCCTTTTCCAGCACCACACTCTCTGTGGTTTTAGGCTGGACAAGAGATTCAGGTGAACTTCTCAAAATATTCAAGCAACAAATGAGCATGTGACTTCTTAACCTACTGCTTGATTTCAGTTTGCTCTTATTTATGGAGCACTATTCGATCCTCATGAAGTAAAAGCTGGTCATCTTTGCTTTTGGTGACTCGAAAATAATGTATCTTTTGCCTTCCAATGGTCATCATTTGAGGCACCGTTAAGCCCTCCCACCTGACTCTGTGATGCCCTCCTCTCCCAGCAGGTCTGCAGAGGCCATGCAACTGCTGGCCTTCTGATGAGAGGCACACACTGTTTAACCTGGACCATAAAGCCAGAGGCAGCTAATCAGGAGACCTCATTCTGAAAAATTGCTGCACTTCGGGTCCATGTAGGTGTGGACTTGTGGCCACTTATTTATTCCAATGCTGAGCTTAAAACACCATGGGAAAAACCTGCCCACTCTGTCAAAAGCTACATTACTATTTTCATATTTCTTCAGGATGTTGCTTCTAAGTGTAAAGTGGGCAGACTCGAATTGCAGTTAGCAGTTCCCTGCAGTGCTATTTCAACCACACCACATGTTAGTTCCTTCTTCCCAGATACCCCTGATGTTTTGAAGGATAATACAAAAAAAATGCTCCTTTGGCAACTTTCTCTTGCGTTTAGTGAAGAAGGAAACCATTTAGAGAAATGTGAGAGGCAGAATTCAGAACACAAATTTGATGGTTCAAAGAGATGAATGGAAATACAGTCACAATTCATGAAAATGGAAAACCAAACAGAAAGCAATGTGGCAAAATTTGTTAGTCTCACATTGTGATGCAACAAAAAGAGAAACCGCTGGAAACACAACAACAGTCTGGCTAAATCACCTCTAGCTCTGAATGGCTCTTCTCAAGAGTCTGAGTAAACAAAGCTTAAAGGAGGAAAGACAGATACAAAGGAGATGAGTTCAGGGTCATGGCATCTAAAGGCACAACCCGCAATAGTAATCTGATTAAAATCAAGGATTTTCAATAAGTAAGAATTAGATAAATATGGATATTTCAGAGGTTACAAGGCTGGAAGAGATTATAGAAGTGGGAAGGGACAAGCCTGGGGAAGGATTTGAAAACAAGGATCAGGATTTTACAATCAAGGCATTGATTAATTTAGAGCCAATGTTAGTCAGTGAGCATAGTAGTGATAGGTAAGTGAGATTAGGTGGCAGTTTAGATAACCTCAATTCAATGGAGATAAGAATACAATTTGCTGGTTAGTAGTGCAATGAGGTCTAAAGGTAATGAAGATGTGGATGAGAGTTTCAGCAGCAGATGAGCTGAGACAGTTACAAAGGTGAAAAGCAACAAACTTAACAATGTTGCATATATGTAGTCAGAAGCTCACCTCAAGTTTAATTGCGACACCAAGGTTGGAAACAGTTTGTAGCAGACCCAGCCAGTTCCAGAGGAGAACGGAGTCAGTGGAAAGGAAAGGAACTTATATTTGTTGACTTCCCAATATTCAACATCTAATGCAAAAGAAGATGTGTAGCACTTAGGGTTGATGACATTTTACCAGAATTGGAAAAATCAGTGGTTGAACAGTTTATGAGCAAGTACAGATTTAGGGAAAAATTATGTGGATGGGAGGAGACTGGGGGAATGTCGTGAATGAGCAGTGAGAAGGCTTGTTAAAGTCAGCAACACAAATCTATCTATTGAGTATTTTCAGAGAAGTATGAACCCGCTGTTTTAAAATTTACATTTGGCACTTTTCTTTCGAATATTCATCTGCTATTTACTTCATCAGGTTGCAACTGGCTCTAACATGGAAGGTATCCATCATCCTGATGTTTAGTGGGAGTGCCCCTACAGGCAAGAATGCTAACTCAGAATGCAGCAACAGCAAAAACCAAGAAGTCAAATTCCCGGTGGGATTAGCCACAGAGCACCTCGTGTTCGCAGAATGAACGGTCTCAGGTTTGTTTTTGTTTGTCAAACTAAAGGACTCAGGCCACACAGTGCTGTCGAGGGATATACATACTGTGTCCAGAGTTATCTAGAGCTGCCTGCTTTCTGTCATTCCCTCATGCTGAGAAACATTGTGGCTGCTTTCTTCTCCCCACAAGAAAGAAGCAGTGAATCTCCACTGACAATTACATCTTGTGCAATGGAAGAAAATGCTTGGTCTAGAACATTTCTGGTAAAGATTACTATGTAATTAGTTACTGTATAATTTAGCAGCAAGCTTTCAGGGGGGAAGACTTTTCAGTTGGAGCCCATATGTTGTCCCAGGACGTCCGTTCACTTAACCTTTTCTTGCAAACGCCATCCTACATTTGAGGATCATAAAACCAACTCGAGTGTTTGTAAACATCTGTCTTTCAGTCGTATTGGCTATTGAACTGATTGAGGCCAATTATCCTCTCTCTGTGCTGTGTCTGCTGTTTGGCCACTGGACAGCTGTGGCAAAGTGAGCTGCTCTCACACCACAGAGAGTTGTCACCTCATTTCAGAAAACTGTTGGTGCTCCTAAAATGCTTTGTCTGTTGTGCTGAGAATCTGAAAATGCACAGGATTGTGGGCCATTTAACAGCAGCAGCTGTTCAAGAGCAATTTCCTGAAAAGCTGAATCAGCAGACGACACAGGGCAATGAACCTTCCCTGTTGATCAAAGGTCTGCCTCCGCACAGATCTTTGGTCTTGCTTACTATGTCTTTCAGGATTGTCTCATTGGTATCATTTAACTAATCTTCTCAAGTGACCCCAAGATGTATGCAGTACAATACACGAACGGCGTATTCTTTCCAGGCATTCAAGTAAGCTGGAATGGCACAGGAAGTCTTTAAGGGCTTAAAAATTGATAATGTTTTACTGAGCATATGGTTTGACTCCTCAATCTGATCCATGGCAGTTTGGAGGACTAGGTTTCTTTTTATTCATTCATGTGATTATGAGTGTTACAATGGTGGTGGTGAGCTGCCTTCTTGAACTGCTGCAGCTCATGTACTGTAGGTTAATGCACAATGTCATTAGGAAGACAGTTCTAGGACTTTAACTCAGTGACACTGAAGAAACAATAATATACTTCTAAGCCTGGATAGTGAGTGGCTTGGAGAGGAACTTACAGATGTTTGCATATATCTGTTGCCTTTGTCTTTCTAGATGGAAGTAGTTGTGGGTTTAGAAGGTGCTATCAATGGAGTTTTGGTGAATTTCTACAGTGCGTGTTGTAGATTATATACACTGCTGCTCCTGACTGTCGCTGGCAAATGTTTGTGGATGTAGTGCTGTTTTGTCCTGTAGACTGTTTTGTCCTGAATATCTGGGTCAAAAATAACTTTGGAGAATGAATGGATTTTGTTGCAGGACAAGCTCCAAAACATGAATCAACATAGTGCAATCAATGAGTATCCCAAAGACCCTTCATGTGTTTGCAGTCTTATTGAATATTGGTGAAAGGCATCAGGTTAAGGTTTGAAATCTCTACAGATACGTGAGTGCAATTTATACCATCCTATAGAACGTAGAACAGTACAGCAGAGTATAGGCCCTTCAGCCCACAATGTTGTGCCGAGCATTTATCTTAATCTAAGATCAACCGAACCAATACATTCCTCAAATTACTGCCGTCCATGTGCTTGTCCAGCAGTCGCTTAAATGTCCCTAATGTCTCTGACTCTACTACCACCGCTGGCAGTGCATTCCACACACCCACTACTCTCTGAGTAAAGAACCTTATGACCCCTCATGACAGCCATTTCTGCCCTGGGGAAAGTCTCTGGCTATCTACTTGATCTATGCCTCTCATTACCTTGTTCACCTTTATCAAATCACCTCTCTTCCTTCTTCTCTCAAGTGTGAAAAACCGTAGCTTACTCAACCTCTCTTCATAAGAACAAGCGCTCCAATCCAAGCAGCATTCAGGTAAATCCCCTCTGCACCCTCTCTAAAGCATCTACATCCTTCCTATAGTGAGATGACCAGACCTGGACACAATATTCCAACTGTGGTCTAACCAGGGTTTTATAGGGTTGCAGCATAATCTCATGGCTCTTAAACTCAATCCCCCTGTTAATGAAAACCAAAACACTATTCACATTCTTAACAACCCTATCAACTTGGGTGGCAACTTTGAGGGATCTATGTACATGGATACTGTCTTTAACCCTGTATTCAGCATTCAAATTTGATCGTCCAAAATGAATCACTTCACATTTATTCAGGTTGAGGATATGTTGGGGATTCCAGCCAAAAGATAGCATTTTTTTGTGCCACTGTTTTTGGTGGAGCTGCAAAGATACCACTCACTTTATTAAAAAAATGCATCTGGTACATGCATGAAAATGGTGATTTATAGATCAGGAGCTGAATTCCAAACATCTGCTGTGACCTGTATAGACACTGTCCTGAAGCAAAAAATCAAAGTAGTCGCCTTGATGTTCTAGATATATATGCTGTAGATGGCAGTTCTGTCACAACCTTTTTCAGAAGGTTGTCTCCTGTGAAATATGCCCCTCAAAGCCTTTGTCAGACATTTCAAATAGCCATTGATTGATCAATATAAATCAATGGTAAAGTAGCTCAGCAAAGTAACACGAAAGAAAGGAATCTCTTCTTCTATGCTAGCCTCTGATCTTCCTCTTCTAACTTCTGCCCAAAGAGAAAGATGCATTTAAAACTAAGTAACAGCAGATATTTTCTAACCACCCTGGAACAGGTGGGACTTGAACCTAGGTCTCCTAATGCAGTGGCAGTATCCATACCACCATAGTCCTCATGAGATGGCAGCATAACAACATTGCTTAATAACCAGAGATGGAGATCTTTAAGAAGATGGAAATCCATACAGTCCAATAAATAAAGTAAAACAGCTATCAAGAAGAGAAATTGACTAATCAGACTACAGGGGGCAAGCAGAGAGATTTAAGACTCTGTCCAAAAATCACTAAAAGCTTGTACAACAAATAACCAAAACAAAAGGTTAATGGAATGCGTGCCTTTACCTTGAATAGTTTCAAATACAGGAGGGTTTAGCATTTTTACAGCTGCCATAAGCACTGGTTAGAGTTCATTTTTATTATTGTTCATTTACAGAATGCAGATGTCACTTGCTAAAACACATTTATTGCCCATTCCTAGTTGCCCTTGAGAAAGCAGTAGTGAGCCACCTTTTTGAACTGCCACAGTCCATGTGCTGTAGATAGATCCACTGCGCTGTGACAGGGGGAGTTTCAGGATTTTGACCCAATGACAGTGAAGGAATGATAAGATAGTTCCAATTGAGGATGATATATGACTTGAAGGGGAACAAAACAAATGGCAAGTTAACTGGTCTACAATTTTTTTGTGTGTCTGGCTCCATCTCTTTTTGAACAATTATGTTATATTAGAAGTTTTCCAATCCTCTGAGACTTTTGCAGAATTTAAGGATTCCTGGAAGATTGCTACCAGGGCATCCAATATTTCTGTAGTCACTTCCTTTAATATCTGATGATGCAACCCATTTTATCAAGGGGACTTATTAGCTTTTACCCTTGTTAGGTTTCTTGTATGTTTTCTCTTGTGACACTGATTATATTTATTTCCTTGCCCCCATTTTCTCTTAATCGCTTAGTATTTTTGGAATGCCATTACTATCCTCTACATTGAACAGTGATGTAACATATCTATTCAACTCCTTTGCCATTCCCTGGTCCTCATGATTACTTCCCCAGACTCATTGTCTAAGAGGAATATGTTCATCTTGGTCCCTCCCTTCCTGTTTGTACATTTAAAGCATGACTTTACTTACATGACTCGCTCATTTGCCCATAAAGATTATTTTCTTGCCAGTTTTTTTGACATTTTCCTTCATCTTTTGTTAGTTTTTAAAACTTTACGAATAATCTTGCTTACCACAAATCTTTGACACCTTTCATAGTTTTCCTTTCAATTTGATACTACCCTTTATTTTCTTGGTTAGCCAAAGTAAGTTTATCCTCTTCCTAGAATATTTCTTCTGCACTGGAATATATCCTGGTTGTGTGATGTATCGGTGTTTACTAATTGCTTGGTAATTGCCAAGTATCGCTGGTAAAATGCAGCGTGCCTTTGTAAATGATAAATTGCATAGATTGAATTTGTATCAATAGTTAAGAAAGGAATTAAAATAGATCTAACTGGATTACTGTGCTTTTAAAATCTTTTTTCACTGCAATTTTTTCAGAATAAGCATCTTTAATCAAAATTCAGTTGCACAAAAATACAACATTTTGCAGCTGATTTTTATGATAAAGAAAGACTTCTAATGACACATTAAGAGTAATTTATTGTCACAGCTATAATAGAAACATTAGTTGCAACAATAAAGCCTGTTTCTTGCTCCAAAGGCATTATTCAGTGCAGTTAAACCACTCAAACAGCTTTATTTGGAGCACAATGAATATTTTTTGTTAAAGTAACCATTTGAAACTATAAAGTACAATACAATGATTGTCATTTTATCCTGACAGTAGAATCACAGCTCTTATTTTTCCTGACTTCAGTTTTCTTTAAGCATTTTTCATGTTAATGCCAACCAGCTTGAAAAGATTGAAAGCCTTAAGTAAGCTGGCAAAGAGTTGCACATGTCTCCAAAGTCACAGGATGCAGAACCCTGGCCTGGTGACCATTAATTGATGGCCTGGCACTTCAGTGGAAGCTGTTCCTGGATCAAAGCATGACGTTGTTAAAATCCTGTGGTCTCAACACTTTGGTCTCTCAAGATGAAGGCATTGTGAAACCAAGTCTTTATTTTATCTAATTACCCAATTTGGATGCTGATTACACTTGTTAAAAGAAACTGCTGTCTTCCCATTCTCATCTTAATACAGTCATAGCCAGTACAAATCCTGCCTGCTATACTCAGACTCTCAAGTACAGAGACTTATTCCTTTTGTAGAGAGTGTAGCAAAACCATTCAACTTGGGTCAGATAGGGCTTCCATTACAGGAAGAGGGATTTAGTGTTTTAAGATGTCCTTTTAAGTCCGGGACTGAGTTTTTTTCTTAAGATCCTGATTGAATGCAGACATCATTACAGAAGGACTGAAAATAACAGTCATTTTGAGATGAGTTTGAGGGTTTGATTACACTGCAGAGGAAGAATGCACTGACAATATTACCAAACTCCAACTCCAGCTGTTATGCATTCCACACCAGCAAGTCAGAGAGGCAGGAAGTGGCACTCAAAACAGCAAATGTCAGAGAGATTGAGGAAATAAATAGAAAGCCTTAGCCATGAAAGAAAAGGAATCTTTCTTCCATTGTCTGCTTGAGCGGTGCTTTTTAAAGAATATAAAATTGATCCTGCACTGTTTGTCTTCATGTTTCCAGGGTTTTAATTGTCTGCATGTTATTTCACACACACTTAAAAAAGAATCAAGAAAAATCTTTGAGTTTGAAATTAAAATTTAAATGGCATGACATTTTCAAAATTTGAATTCCTGCATAACACAAACCTGTCAGAGGATGCCATAAGCAGAGCATTATTTGTTTATTGTTAGCAAACCTGAGAATCTGAACTATCTTTAAGTACAACAAAAGGCAATTGTTGAAGATATGAAGACCAAACAGGAAATACTAGAAACATACAAATCAATCAATTTTTGCAGAATGAATAGACAGTTGCAAGCCCAGATTTTGTGGGAGTAATGATGGTGAAACTGACATTGTTCATTGACATTATTCCTCTGAATGTGATGGCAACTTCTAGAATCTGCGCACACACTGTGGCAATCCAGAAGCTGGTGTCATTGATTCTATTATTTTACAGAAGATACACTGTTAAGCTTCTTCCCAGACTGAAAATCAACTGGAAGTCACTGAACTGACTAGAACTTAACTTTTTGTCACTATTAGCTTCACAGCAAAAGTAAATCAAAAATTTACGTTATTTTGAATAAGGTGCAACTAGTATGTTTCCTCATTGCTGCTGATGAAAGCCATTGGCCTTCTCAAACTGATTTTATATTTCTGGAATGTTAAATTTTTCCATTATGATAAAAAATGTCTGCATTTTAAAAATAAAATTACATTATTTTATAAAACTTAATGCTAGTATTTCACCTTCTACTGTAATTCCATATTTATGTCCCAATTACATATATTTCTCTTCATAAAATATTTAAAATGCTGAAAGATGATCAGTGCATTTTACTTCCTGCTTTGCTGTCTGGATGAATACTTTCCTGTGATTAGCCGCTTAACCGTATTGATGATGTTTCTGCTGCCTGCCTGGAGATCGCTTTAACCTGGTACCATATTTGAAACATGTTTGGAAAGGGATGTCCACACCACTGAGATCGTTTTGCCATTTTTACTTTATTGCTGATTATGAAATAGGTCGTCACTTCAGCCTTTTAAAAAATCATTCACTCATGGGATGTGAACATCGTTGATTGGGCCAGATTAATTGCACATCTCTCGGGGACCTTGGAATAGGGATGGTGAGCTATCTATGGAACTGCTGCATCCCATTTGGTATCGGTAGACCCACAATACCATTAGGCAGAGAATTCCAGAATTTTGACACAGCGACTGTGAAAGAATTATGATATATTTCCAAGTCAGGATAGTGAGTTGTTTGGCAGGGAACTTGAGATGGTGGTGTTCCCATGTCTCTGCATCCCTTATCCTCTGAGGTGGAAGTGGTCATGTGTTTCAAAAGTGTTGTCTACTTTCAGCAGAGCATCATGGAGACTGTATACATTGCTACTATTGCACTACGTCGGTAGTGGAGGGAGTGGATGTGGTGAAAATGTGTTGCTGGAACAGCGCAGCAGGTCGGGCAGCATCCAGGGAACAGGAGAATCGACGTTTCGGGCATAAGCCCTTCTTCAGGAATGGATGTGGTGCCAATCAAGCAAGATGCTTTGTCCTGGATAGTGTCAAGTTTCTTCAGTTGTTACAGATGTACTTATCAAGGCAAATGGGGAGTATCCCAACACATTTCTGACTTGGGCCTAGTAAATGGTGAACAGGCTTTAGGGAGTCAGGAGTTGTGTTACTCACTGCAAAATTCCTACTCTCTGATCTGCTCTTGAAGCCATTGTATGGCTTATCCAGTTCAGTTTCTGGCTGATGGTAACCCTCAGGATGTTCATAGTGGAGGGGACGGGGTATGGAAAGTGGGGGGGATTCAGTGATAATAAAGCCTTTTGAATGTCATGGGACAATGGTTATATTGTCTTTTATTAAGATGGTCATAGCCTGACATTTGTGTGATGCTGATGTTACTTGTCGCTTTTCAACCCAAGCCTGGATATTGTCATGGTTTTGCTGCATTTTAACATGGACTGTTCTGGATTTGAGTGCGTGCAACTGGTGCTGAATATTGTCCAATCATCAGCGAACATTCCTACTCCTGACCTGATGATGGATTGAAGGTCATTGATGAAGCAGTTGAGATGGTTGGACTTTGGATATTCCCCTGAGGAACTCCTGCAGAATTGTCCTGGAGCTGAGATGACTGACCTCCACCAATCACTACCATCTTTCTTTGAGCTCGGTCTGACTCCAACCTGCAAAGTATTTTTTTCCCTGATTCCCATTAACTTCAGGTTTGCTAGGACTCCTTGACACTACATCTGCTCAATTGCAATCTTACTATGAAGGTCAGTCGGTCTCAACTGTGGAAATCAGCTCTTTCATCCATGTTTGAACAAAGGCTGTAATGAGGTCAGGAGCTAATTGGCCCTGGTGAAACCCAAACTGAGTATCAGTGAGTAGGTTATTGCTGAGCAGGTGTAGTTTGGTAGTGCTGTTGATGACGTTTTCCATCACTTTATTGATGAGTGTAACTACTGAAAGGATTACAGTACATTCAAAACATAAATTTGCCTGTTCTATATACTGTCAGTTTATTTTCCAGAAGACTCAGCTCAAACAAACCAGAATGGGATGAGGAGAATTTAATTTTACGCAGCAAGCTTTTATGATTTCAAAGGGACTACCGGAAAGGGTGGTGGAAGCTGATAGTAATGTTCAAAAGGGAATGTATTAATACTTGACTAGGTAAAAATGCAAAGGCCTGGAGCAAAAAACAAGGGAGTTGGACTAATTTGAATTCACTTCTAGAGAGCTAACACAGCACCAGCACAGGCAGGATTGACCCCTTGTATAAATCTGCAAAAACACTGCAGAAAACATTGAGCAACTGCTTGATAAATAACAAACATTCCCAGTCTTATCACATAACATGTCTAAATAATTCTGTTTCATTGTACATGCATTCTCTCTTGTTGCAAGATAAGTAACCCAGTCAGGGCTCCTTTCCTCATTTACTATTCAGTAACTCTTACTAGAGATGGCAAGTATGAATAGTGGAGGACTTGCTTGTGATAAAAGTCAAGAATTGAATTGTGTGCAAACACATTCAGTGGGCTCACAAATGAATCATGGCTATGGTAGGGATTAACTCTGGAACCGTACACCATCATGAACAGCAACTTCAGGCCATGATGAGTTCTGAAGTGACACTGTGGATGATAATACTCGATGATAATTAGAGGTGAGATTTGTATGTGGTGAGTGCTCTGTATCTAGGTAAGTGTTGACATTAGCACAGGTTAACTAGAACAGTGAGGGCTTCACTGCTGAAGACCCAGGTGTGGCATTGATGCATCAGGCAAAAGAAGAAAAATCACAGCTGTACAAAATGAAAAACTTGATATATTAGGAATTCTTCCAGAAAGCCTGTGTTCAACGTCAAGGAGCATGACGGAGTGGCTTCATGGAGCTTGTATCTGTTGTTGTAAGTCAGGATGACCCTCTCTGAGACTTCAGCGGTACTGTTTTAGTTGTTTGTCAGTGAGGCATCCTTGAAATGCTGTAGCGCTTTCTGAGATGGTGCACTTTGAAACCAAACCCCATCATGTCTAATAGGCCCTGGGCTGCCCGACATCAGGCTCTGAGTTGTCCTCTACTGAAAGTCACCAGCTTCCTGCCGCCCTTGCTGGAGCACTGAGGTAGGTGGAAGACAGGTACTAAAGGAGTGCACAGTGATGGTTTGGTGAATTTTGTACGTATCACAGAATGGTTCCATTCTGAAATTTGCTTTGGAACTTCTGGTTTGGGTTGACTTTTACTTTGCAGTGTGGCCAAACAGGAAATGTGATGGTCAGTGACTGGAGGAAGGCAAGGAGTCTGGGATTTCTTGTGACTGGGAGGTTGGGGTTGAAGTTACTGATATTGCACTTGAATTATTAGTTCTTAGATGGAAACTGGCTTTGCAGAGCTGCTTTCCTTCCTCCTTAATATTTTAATAACTAATAATGTGCATTTAAGACATCCATCACCTCCTGCTCTGTAATATTTATTTCCTCAAGTTCTCTAGCTTCCATGTCCATCTCCACAGTAAACATTGATGGAAACTACTCATTTAGTATCTCCCCTATTTCCTGTAGTTCCCAAGTAGGTGGCCTTGCTGATCTTTGAGGGGCCCTATTCTCCCCCTTGTTACCCTTTCGTCCTTAAAGTATTTGTGGAATCCCTTTGGATTCTCCTTAACCCTATTTGCCAAAGCTATCTCTTGCCCTGTTTTTGCTCTCCTGATTTCCCTCTTAAGCATACTCCTACTGTCTTTACACTCTTTTCTGTGTTCACTTGATCTCTGCTGTCTATATCTGACATATGTTTCCTTTTTCCTCTTGATCAAAACCTCAATATCTCTAGTCATCCAGCATTCCCTACACTTATCAGCCTTTCCTTTTACCCTAACAGGAATATACTGTCTCTGGCCTCTTGTTATCTCATTTCTAAAGGCTTCCCATTTTCCAACTGTCCTTTTACCTGCGAACATCCCCCACCCCCATCAACTTTTGAAAGTTCTTGCCTCATGCCATAAAAATTAGCCTTCCTCCAATTTAGAACTTCAACTTTTAGATCTGGTCTATCATTTTCCATCACTATTTTAAAACTCATAGAATTATGGTCGCTGGCCCCAAAGTGCTCCCCCAATGACACCTCAGTCACCTACCCTGCATTATTTCCCAAGAGCAGATCAAGTTTTGTACCTTCTCTGGTAGGTACATCCATGTACTAACTCAGAAAATTTTCTTGTACACACTTAACAAATTTCTCTCCATCTAAACCCTTAATACTATGGCAGTCCCAGTCTATGGTTGGAAAATTAAAATCCTCTACCATAACCACCCTATTATTCTTACAGATAACTGAGATCGCCTTACAAATTTCCTTCTCAATTGCCTGCTGACTATTAGGGGGTTTATAGTACAATTCCAATAAGGTGATCATCCCTTTATTTTTTCTCAGTTACAGCCAAATAACTTCCCTGAACTTACTTACTCCCAGGAAAATCCTCCCTAAATATAGTGTTAATACAATGCCACTCCCCTCCTGTCTTGCCCCTTTTTCTATCCTTCTCTAGAATCTATGCCCTGGAACATTAAGCCGCCAGTCCTGCCCATCCCTGAGCCATGTTTCTGTAATTGCTCTGATATCCCAGTCCCATGTTCCTAACCATGCCCTGAGTTCATCTGCCTTCACTTTTAGGCCTCTTGCATTGAAATAAATGCAGTTTAATTTATCAGTCCCACCTTGTTCTCTTCTTTGTCCCTGCCTGGCGTGACTGTTTGACTAGCTCTTTTTCCCAACTGTACCAGTCTCAGATTGATCTCTTTCCTCATTATCTCCCTGGTTCCCACCCCTCCACCTTACTAGTTTAAATCCTCCTGAACAGATCTAGCCAATTTCTCTGCCATTCCAATTCAGGTGCAATCCGTCCTTTTTGTACAAGTCACTTATAGCCCAGAAGAGATTCCAATGATCCAAAAGTGTCAATCTTTCTCATCTACACCAGCTCCTCTGCCACACATTCATCTGCTCTATCCTCCTGTTCCTACCCTCACTAGCTTGTGGCACCAGGAGTAATCCAGACATTACTATCCTTGAGGACTTCCTTTTTTAAATTCCTGCCTAATTTCCTATATTCTCTCCTCAGAACCTTATCCTTTTCTCATCCTATACAATTAGTTCCAATGTGTACAATGACCTCCTGCTGGTCCCTCTCACCTTCGAGAATATTCTGCACCATCTCTGAGAAATCCTTGATCCTGGCACCAGGGAGGCAACACACCATTCTGATGCCTCATTGTCAGCCACAGGAACATTTGTCTGTGCCTCTGGCAAGAGAGTCCCCTGTCACAATCGATTGCTTGGATCCTGACATACCCTTCATTACTGCTGTGCCCTGCTAGTCCACCAAGCCTGTATACCACTGGACATGATGGGCAACTTAGCATGACCAATCCACCCGGCCTGCACATCTTTGGATTGTGGGAGAAAACCAGAGCACTTGGAGGAAGCCCAAATAGACACGGGGAGAACATGTGAACTCCACACAGACAATTGCCCAAGGCTGGAGCCAAAGCTGGGACTCTGGGGCTGTGAGATAGCAGTGCTAACCACTGAGCCACTGTGTCACCCATCTTTATCATCGATATATTTAAGTCTTGGGATAACATGTCAGTAAGTCATTAAATGCAAATCTGAGGAGTGGCATCTCCAGTTAATATTATATTTGCTGATCTGCAAGTTGTACCAGCAAGCTCCCCTCTAAGCCACTCACCACCCTGACTTGGAAATAAATCAGTGTTCCTTCACTGTCAATGGGCCAAAATCCTGGAATTCCCTCTCTAACACTATTATGGTCTGTCTACAGCGAGTGGACTGGTTAAAGAAAGCAGATTACCATCATTTCTCAAGGGCATCTAGGGATGGGTAACAAGGGCTGGTCCAGCCCTCGATGCCCTGATTCTGTGAATGAATATATCAAACAAAATCCTGTCCTACCAGAGTGAAGCAAACCAACAGTGAAACTGGAGGTAGGCAGATTTCCAGTGGAGTTAAGTTCTGTACATTCGTCCAATTAAACTTTTGCAAGCCCCTCCAACCAATCATGGGGAAGAAACATGGGGATTCAAATGCCCCAAACTTTATGGAGTCTGAAAACCAAGGAAAGACATGACTGACAAGTGACTGAGTCTAAAATAACTCCACAGAGCCAGCATCTGTCACCATTCATTTTACACATGAACTGTCCTAGAATTTAGTTCTGCCCCTTTCAGAGTCAGTTACCTGAGTGGCAGCAGCTCTGACACTCCCCTTTTTATTGTTCAGCCACAGCTCTCTGATTGGACCAGATTAACAGCCCAATCAGGGAACTCCTATTCCAAGAGCTCCAGTTGGCTGACTTTGTTACATTCAATGCAGATGCTTCCTAATTTACCTCAGTTTTCAACTCCAACTTCAATCAATTGTCTATCTCAACCTGGAGATCTATTGATTGCGAAGTATCCAGGCACCAGATGGATGTCTAATTAGCCAATATGATTGACATCACGCACGCACCCGTTCTGCAGTCGACCAGCCTTATTAGTTCGGGCCTGACCTTAGAGCTTTCAAAGTAGTCACCAAAACTATTTAAAAGCACTGAATATTAATCTGTTCAAGAATTGGTCTGATCTTACTTCATGCATAAAACTAAAATGACCCGAGAAAATGTGATAGCAACTGAAAGAAGAAAGTTGTGTCAACAGTGTTTAAAGGACCCATGCACTGCACACAGCTTAGTTGCTGAATTGCCATTTGAAGCCATGATGTCTTGGTAATACCACTAGACAGGTAATACAGGGATCCCAGGCTAATATTCCAAGGTATGAATTCAAATCCCACTATTGCAAATGGTGTAATTTGAATTCAATTTTTAAAAATGGGAATGAAAAGAAAACTAGTCTAAAGGCATCCAAGAAACCATTGTCAATTTTCGAAAAAACTCACAATGTGTTTACTAATGTTCTTCCTTCAGAAAAGGAAAATTGGCATACTTTCTTGGTCTGGCCTACATATGAGTCTGTCCTAACATCAATGTGATTGACTCTTATCTGCCATCTGGGCAATTTGGGATGGGCAATGAATGCTGCTTGAGCCACTGTTGCCCACATCCCATGGAAAAATCAAAAAGCAGCTACCTTGGCCCATTTATCATGCAAATGTATGCACCCTGGATTGAGGTGTGGGTAAGATTGTACATCCTGATTCCTGGTGCCTGGTGCCCGTACTGGGACCTGGAAGTTAGCATCACATTAGCTTGTCAGCCATATATTCTGGAATGTTCCAAATTGTCTACAACCAGAGGGACCACCCTTTAAAAAATGCCAGCTGCTTTTAAAATGCCTCAATCAAGCACAATTCTACACCCACAATCCTAAACCAAGCATGCAGCCAGTGAACAGAGTGGGTGGCTTAATCGTTACTGCATTCAAATAATTCCATAGCATCATTGTTGAAAACTAACTGGAATCTGGCAAAGAGGCAAATAATTTGACAGCTTTGCCCTTTGTACACCTGATATCAAAAACAATGGAATTTCTAGCTCATAGCTCTTTTCACAGTCAATTGAACAATGCACTTTCTCATTTACACCATATCATAACTGTTGGAAAACATCAGTCCATCTTTAAACTGTCATAAAGCAGAGACATTTAAAAAAAACAAGTTTATTGCTTCACCTGCACCATTCAGAACTTAATTCTTCTTCTTGGCACAAAAGTAATCCAAATGTTCTACAAATGTGGCTACATTTTCAGTTGACAGAAATTTTATCTAGTAAATTTTTACCTGGTGAATTTTTGAACTTTTTTTTAGTGTCAGTTGGGATAATCGATGTACTACTTGATAGGCAGTGCCTATTTATCAATCATTAATAGCCCAAATGTATTAGCCAAACCAGAATGGCTTGGGATTATAGATAAATTTTAAAATCTGTTATATTTAGAATGGGCGAAGATTTTATATATATAAAATCCCTGATTGTGCAAGATTAGCAAAAGCTGTTGACCAGGCCTATGACTGAAACCTCTTTCTCCCAATGTTACTAAATTGCGGTCATATGTAACATTGTCCCCAGTAGACTGAACTATCACACATTCATGATGAAAGGCTTATGCCTGAAACATCAACCCACCTGTTCCTGGATGCAGCCTGGCCTGATGTGCTTTTCCAGTGCCACACTTTTCGACTCTGAACTGTAGCACACCCAACTAGGGGGCGGAAACTCAACAAGCATATGGTTCTTAAAGACCTGCTGGTCCACAGTAAAGGGCAAGGTAGAGAAATGGATTAACTGCTTACATGGGGCAAGATTTTAAGATTCCCAGCAGTACATTTGTAAGCTGAGGGTATTGGGGATGGCATGGGTGGGAGGAGGCATAAAGTTCCCCATGTAGCCTTCCTACTGCATTCCCACCTCTCTCCAATGCTTCCAGAGATTGAAGGATGGAGTGCAGATGAGGGTTATCCTCATCTCAGTTGAGGCCCTTAAGTGGCAAGCATTTGTAGCCGGCAGGAAGAGTTCAGGGACGGTATGGGAAAGGCAGACAAATTAGTCTGCTCAGACCACCGGCAACTCTATCACTGCCCCCTTCTCCAGATCACATGACAGCACCCCTGAACCCTGAACAAACATGCCTGTTCACCCAGCCCTGGGTTCACCTTCCCCTTCTGAATTTGCCAACAGAACCCTGACACCTCTCCACAGCCCACTATCCCATCGCCATCTTGGGTCTGAACTGCTCTTCTTTTGGGCTGTCCACCAAGTGAAGGATGACTTTCTTCCGTTCTGGTGTTGTGAGTCCTGCAGTAACTGAACAGTCCAGGACTAAATTCATGTACACTGCCGCAGCTAGGACAGGTGGTAAGTGAGGAGGCAAATGGGGGAGTGGGGGGGGGGGGGGTTGCTGTGAGGGGGTTTTGCATACCACTTCCCTTCTTTCTATTTAACTTGTTGGAGGTGCTCAAAATGGTTGCTACCTTCACAAATGTTTAAAATTGTGAGGTCATTCACTTGGATAGGAGGAACAGATGTGCAGAGTATTTCTTAAATGGTAAGAGGTTGGAAAGTGTAAACATACAAAATGACCTAGGTGCCATTGCCTATAAGTCATTAAAGATTAAGATGTCAGTGAAAATTATTCTGAGGCAGACTGGAGTACTGTGTGCAGTTTTAGTTTCCCTATCTCATGAAAAATATTATTGCCACAGAGGGAGTGCATCGGAGGTTCATCAGACTTACCCCTGGTGTGTTGGGACTGTCCTGTGAAGTGAAATGAGGAAAACTGGGCTTGAATTCTTGAAAGTTTTGAAGAGGGAGGGGTGCAGTCATTGAAACTTACAAAACTAGTTTGGGTTGGGATATCTGGTCGGCATGGACGGGTTGGACCGAAGGTCTGTTTCCACGCTGTACATCTCCATGAATCTATGAATAAACAGGGTAGATGTAATTAGAATGCTTCTCGTGTTTGGGAAATCTAGATCCAGGGAGCACAATTTTAAAATGTGCAGGATTCCACTCAGGCCCAAGAATGAGGAGAAACGATTTTATGCAGAGTTTCACGAACCTTTGGAATTCTCTACACAGAGGACTGTGGAAGCTCAGTCTTTGAGCAGATTTATGGAAGAGAGGATAGATTTCAGATTACCAATGACATACAGGGCTATGGGATGAGTGGGCAAAATGCTTTGGTCAGCCATGAATGGCCGGCCTCAGTGGGCTGAATGGCTTCCTCCTTTTGCCCATGTTCCCATGCTTCTCCTCCAGTTTGGGTGGTCTTGGGCTTGAGATTCGAGGAGTCAGTGATGTGATGGCCAAGGGCTAGAGGATAGGCCTGCATGCAATCCTTATTCCAAAATGCACAGCACGTTCTCTTCAATTTAAGGTGGTTGGTAAGGAACAGGAGAGGGTATAGAGCCTGAGGTGTTAAACTTCCATTGGAGACTTTCACACTGGGAAGTAATGCATGGGTTAATCCTGCTCCCTGTTCCTTCTCCTTCATGAACTGGTTTTCTGGGCTCTCTTGTAGTAGTAATGCGGTATTATGGACAGTGATTAACCTAACTGGGCTTCTGTGGTCAAGTGCTGGCTGAGCCTGGATTGGATTTCGACATGGTTGGATTTTATCAGCCTTCGAAAGACAGGCTGGGAGCTTGCAAGCCTCATAAACTGGAGGTGAGGGACTTGTAGATAGAAGTTTGAAGTCTTCCTGTTGCCATAGGATACCACTAGTGGTGACAACATCAGGACATGGCCACCCACAGACCGGCACTGGGCAGTAAATGAAGCCAATAAATTTGATAATCGTCAGCCAAGTCCTCTCCGATCAACATATTGCTGGTGTTAGGAAGGGGTACTGCTTTGCAGGAGCACTGCTAGGAACGCCGTGGCAGCCACCAAGCAGCTGTTAAGTTTGATACCCTGTGGGCTGAGGTGTGGGACAGCATCCTTTATAGCCAGTACATGATGAAGGAGCAGTGCTCTGAAAGCAAGTGCTTCCAAATAAACCTGTTGGATATAACCTGGTGTTGTGTGATTTTTAACTTCCTGCTGAAAGAAAGACTTGCATGTATATAAGGCACGAGAGGCTCTGCACAACCTCAGAACATTCGAGCATACTCCACGGTCAATGAATTAGTTTTTGAAGTGCAGTCACTGCTATAATGTAGGAAATAGGGCAGCCAAGTTTGCGCTCAGCTATTTAAGCCCCGTAACAGGTAATGTGATAATGAGCAGACAATCTGGTGTTTAAGGGATAAGTATTGATCAGGACTCTTCGCTCCATAAGAAAAATAAGGCAGCTACTGGGCATTACAAGCATTGTGCGTGTTATCAGCTTGTCATACCACAGAATCCCGACAGTGCAGATTGAGGCCATTTGGCCCATCGAGTCTACATCAACCCCATCTCACATAGACCCCCACTTCCATTCTGTAATCTCAAATTTATCAGGGCTAAACCACCTAACTACACATCTTTGGACTGTAGGAGGAAATCAAAGTAGCTGGCAGAAACCCATGGAGACAGGCAGAGAATATGCAAACTCCACAGAGTCACCCAAGGCTGGAATCAAACCCATATCCCAATCACTGTGAGGCAGCAGTGCTAACCACCCTATGTTAATTAACTTAGATCCTCCACCATGATGTAAAAAGAACAGGTAGCGTGGAATTTTTAATGAAGTGATAATCTTCTGGCAATCCTGTTCAAGATTTTGCCTGCAGATCATTATGCATTCCAATGCTGTGACAGCTGAGCTATGTGGCAGAGACAATAATATCAGATCAGCTCCAACAATCTGAGCTCTGTGTAGAGCAGCCTGAGTTAGTGATGAATACAGATGAAACACCACCACGGTAACATTGCACCTGCACTTGTTGTTTCAGGGGCTCCAATTTCTTTAGTGAATCACACGTGTTAATCTTGGAATATTTATCACATACTTAGCCTCGGAGCCAAATGGCCTATATTTGCTCCTAATTTGTAAATCTGTGAGTTTATATGGTGCAATTTAAAGAGCAAGAGCAGCCAAGAACAATGAGAGACTGTATTGGAAAATATCTAAAGTGCAAAAAATAGCAGTGCCCCATAGAGTCATCGAGTTGTACAGCACAGAAAGATATCCTTTGGTTCCACTTGTCCACGCTGGCCAGACATCTCAATCTGATTTAGTCCCACTTGCCAGCATTTGGTCCAAATCCCTCTAAACCCTTCCTATTCATATACCATCGAGATGCCTTTTTTATGTCAGGATGTAGAGGATCTGGTGTTCGACTGGGGTGGACAAAGTTAAAAATCACACAGCACCAAGATATAGTCCAACAGTTTTATTTGGAAGCACTAGCTTTCGGAGCACCGCTCCTTCATCAGGTAACTGTGGAGCAGCATCATAAGACACACAATTTATAGCAAAAGAATATGCATAATAATGCATATATAATGATCTTTTGCTGTAAATTCTGTGTCTTATGATCCTGCTCCACAGTTACCTGATGAAGAAGCAGTGCTCCGAAAGCTAGTGCTTCCAATTAAACCTGTTGGACTATAACTTGGTCATAGAGTCATAGAAATGTACAGCATGGAAATAGACCCTTCGGTCCAACCCGTCCATGCTGACCAGATATCCCAACCCAATCTAGTCCCACCTGCCAGCATCCGGCCTATATCCCTCCAAACCCTTCCTATTCATATACCCATCCAAATACATTTTAAATGTTGCAATTGTACCAGCCACCACCACATCCTCTGGCAGCTCATTCCATACACGTACCACCCTCTGTGTGAAAAGGTTGCCCCTTAGGTCTCTTTTATATCTTTCCCCTCTCACCCTAAACCTATGCTCTTTGTCAATTGACTTTGTCAATTTATCCTATCCATGCCCTTCATGATTTTGTAAACCTCTATAAGGTCACCCCTCGGCCTCCGACACTCCAGGGAAAACAGCCCCAGCCTGTTCAGCCTCTCCCTACAGCTCAAATCCTCCAACCCTGGCAACATACTTGTAAATCTTTTCTGAATCCTTTCAAGTTTCACAACATCTTTCCGGTAGGAAGGAGACCAGAATTGCACGCAATATTCCAACAGTGGCCAAACCAATGTCCTGTACAGCCACAACATGACCTCCCAACTCCTGTACTCAATACTCTGACCAATTAAAGAAAACATACCAAATGCCTTCTTCATTATTCTATCTACCTGCGACTCCACTTTCAAGGAGCTATGAACCTGCACTCCAAGGTCTCTTTGTTCAGCGACACCCCCTAGGACCTTACCATTAAGTGTATAAGTCCTGTAAAGGTTTGCCTTCCCAGGATGCAGTGCCTCCCATTTATTGAATTAAACTCCATCTGCCACTTCTCAGGCCATTGGCCCATCTGATCAAAATCCTGTTGTAATTTGAGTTAACCTTCTTGGCTGGCCACTACACCTCCAATTTTGGTTTTATCTGCAAACTTACTAACTGTAACTCTTATGCTCACATCTAAATTATTTATGTAAATGACAAAAAATAGAGGACCCAGCACTGATCCTCGTGGCACTCCACTGGTCACAGGCCTCCAGTCTGAAAAACAACCCTCCACCACCATCCTCTGTCTTCTACCTTTGAGCCAGTTCTCTATCTAAATGGCTACTTCTCCCTGTATTCCATAAGATCTAACCTTGCTAATCAATCTCCCATGGGGAACCTTGTCAAATGCCTTACTGAAGTCCATATAGATCACATCTACCGCTCTGCTCTCATCAATCCTCTTTGTTACTCCTTCAAAAAACTCAATCAAGTTTGTGAGACATGATTTCCCACGCACAAAGCCATGTTGACTATCCCTAATCAGGAAGAGAAAGTGAGGTCTGCAGATGCTGGAGATCAAAGTTGAAACTTTATTGCTGGAACAGCACAGCAGGTCAGACAGCATCCAGGGAACAGGAGATTCGACGTTTCGGGCACAGGCCCTTCTTCAGGAATGAGCAGAGAGTGTTCAGCAGGAGAAGATAAAAGGTAGGGAGGAGGGACTTGGAGGAGGGGCGTTGGAAATGTGATAGGTGGAAAGAGGTCAAGGTGAGGGTGATAGGTCGGAGTAGGATGGAGGCGGAGAGGTCAAGAAGAAGACTGCAGGTCCAGGAGGAGTCCTTGCCTTTCCAAATGTACACCCTGTCCCTCAGGATTCCCTCCAATACCTTGCCCACCACTGAGGTCAGGCTCACTGGTCTATAGTTCTCTGGCTTGTCCTTACCACCCTTCTTAAACAGTGGCACCACGTTAGCCAGCCTCCAGTTTCTGGCACTTCACCTGTGACTATCGATGATACAAATATCTCAGCAAGAGGCCCAGCAATCACTTTTCTGGCTTTCCACAGAGTTCTAGGGTATATCTGATTAGGTCCTGTGGATTTATCCACTTTTATGCATTTCAAGACATCCAGCACTTCCTCCTCTGTAATATGGACATTTTTCAAGATGTCACCATCAATTTCCCTACAGTCTATATCTTTCATGTCCTTTTCCACAGCAAATAGTGATGCAAAATACTTGTTTAGTATCTCCCCCATTTTCTGCCGCTCCATACAAAGGCCGCCTTGCTGATTTTTGAGGGGCCCTATTCTCTCCCTAGTTACCCTTTTGTCCTTAATATATTTGTAGAAACTCTTTGGATTCTCCTTAATTCTATTTGCCAAAGCTATCTCATGTCCCTTTTTGCCCTCCTGATTTCCACTTAAGTATACTCCTACTGCCTTTATACTCTTCTAAGGATTCACTCAATCTATCCTGTCTATACCTTACATATGCTTCCTTCTTCTTCTTAACCAAACCCTCAATGTCTTTAGTCATCCAGCATTCCCTATACCTACCAGCCTCTCCTTTCACCCTGACAGGAATACACTTTCTCTGGATTCTCGTTATCTCATTCCTGAAAGCTTCCCATTTTCCAGCCGTCCTTTTACCTGTGAACATCTGCCCCCAATCAGCTTTTGAAAGTTCTTGCATAAAAACAACAATAAACAATAAATCGACTACTATACTACTCTACGAAAGAAATCAAAATTACACTTATTACAAATCAATCAATACATAAGTAATGCCGCTCAGCACAGCAAGACCATTGCTCTCAACCTTCGAAAGCATCAATTATTAATCCCACATTTGTTCAAAATTCTTCCTCTTATAGCATTAGGTTTACCAGACCAAACCATCGTGGCTAGACAAAAGCCCTAATCAAAATGGTGGACAGATCTGCTCCAAGTATTTGAAAAAGGGGTGCCATGTCTTGTAAAACTTGTCCATTTTCTGATCCATCAAATTTGTAAGAAAGTCTTCTCACTTTTTGTGTGAGGGAGTTCATTCTGCTGTGCTGGGTGTCTAAGAACCCCCTGGATCTGTTGGGGTGGCGGATGCTGTGATTTTTAACTTTGTCCACCCCAGTCCAACCTCGGCACCTCCATATCATGGCTAATCAATGAAAATATGTGTGCATGTCTTCTTCGCATCCTTGCAAAGTCAATTAATACACATTAACAATAAGAGTCATTTTTAAAAACATTATGCCTCAATTAGAATGGGCAAGTTTTCTAAATTTATATAACTGTGTGCCACGGTGGCATCATAGTTATCACTGCAGTATCACAGCATCAATGACTCAGGTTGATTCCAGCCTTGGGTGACTGTCTGTGTGGAGTTTGCATGTTCTCCCCAGGTCTGCGTGGGTTTCCTCTGGGTGCTCCTGTTTCCTCCCACAGTCCAAAGATGTGCAGGCTAGATGGATTAGCCATGGGGAAATGCATGGGTAGAGGGGAGGGTCAGTGTAGACTCAAAGGGCTGAATGGCCTGCTTCCACACTGTACGGATTCTGTGAACCAGCCATCAAACCTGCCTCTTAGATTTCCAAGTTACACATATTCCACTGTCAACACAGCTCCCTACTCCACTGCCCTGCAAGCTTATCACACCCTAACCTGCCTAATTCCTGTTCCTGCCCTCTCCCTTGCACTCCTGCTACCACAACAACTCCTCACCCACTTTTCACAATTTATTGAAGAAAACAACATGCTTTCTTGAAACTGCAATGCTTATTGAACAGTGAGTTTGGAGTTGCTCAATGTTAGTAGTGGCCCCATTTTTTATTTGAACAGCTATTTGCAGCATCTTTGGCAGTGTCATTATAGGCATGCAACTGCCTGTCAGTGCATCTGCTCCTGAAGCTGCTGTGGCAGCAAATGTCACTCATTAAATTAATTCCAGAGTTGAGAGGGTTGGCTTATGAGGAGATATTGACTAGACTGGAACTATACTCATTGGACTTTAGAACAACGAGGGGGAACCTATTAAAATATATAAAATAAAGATGGGAATAGATAATATAGAAGCAGGGAGGTTGTTTCCATTAGTGGGTGAAACTAGAACTAGAGGGCATTTCCTCAGAATAAGAGGGATCAGATTTAGGATTGAGTTGAGGAGGAAATTCTTCACCCAAAGGGTTGTGAATCTGTGGAATTCTCTGACCCAGTGAAGCAGTTGAGGCTACCTTGCTGAATATTTTTAAGGCAAAGTTAGATAGATTTTTGAACAGTAAAGGAACTAAGGTTTATGGTGAGCGGGCAGGTTAGTGGAGCTGAGGCCACGAAAAGATCAGCCATGATCTTATTGAATGGCGGTGCAGGCTCAACAGGCCAGATGGCCTACTCCTGCTCCTATTTCTTAGGTTCCTATGTTCTCAGAGAGTCATGTGTCTTTACAACTCTCATTCTTAAAAGGTGGTGGAAACAGAGTCTTTGATTATTTTAAGAAGGAAATAGATGGATTCTTGCTAACTATTGTGCTGCAGGTTATTGGGGATGGGCTATAATATGGAATAATCAGATCAGCCAGAATTTTATTGAATGGTGGAAGAGGCTCATGGGACCAAGTGACTACGTCCTGCTCTTGATCTGCATATTTGAATATTAATCAGGTCTTCTCATCAATCGGTGTGCTTACAACATGTTAACTGAAGCAAAAAATCGGGCTCCTCACTGATTTCCCAAAGGATGGACAGTGTCAACTGCACGTGTTTGGAGTGGATCCAAAATAAAAATGCCTTTAAGTTGGCAGAATTGCTCAGAAAAGGCAAAGAATAGGAGGTGAAGGAAGTGCAGGGAAGCGAATCTGGGTAAGTTACATTATCCACTTCTAAGGTTTAAACTACTTTCTCGAAAGGACTAATCCGAAAAAATATCGCAAACAGCTTTTACTGATAAGTGCGGTCAATATAAGAAACTTCAACAAAGTCAGTTACCTTGACAACAGAATGTTGATAACCCATGAATTGCAGAAAATACAATTCAACAGCTGACTGATTATATTTTACAGAAATGTCGAAAACTTGCACCCTCGAGCCCACTCTGCCATTCAATATGATCATGGCTGATTATTTCACCTGTTCCGTGACCTTTGATTTCTTTAGCACTGAAAACTATATCTAACTTCTTCTTGAAGGTATTCAGTGTTTGGCCTCAATCACTCAATGCCAGAAAATTCCACAGATTTACCACTTTCTCCCCATCTCAGTTCATGCCTTTGATCCTTGGTCCTGGGCTCCCTGGTTATTAGGAACATCTTTCCTGCATTTATCCCATCTAGGCTAGTTTCAAAGTTGGGATAAGGACAAGAGCAGGTTGCCATCATCCACCTGGTGTGAGACATGGGAAAAGGCCTTTCGATTAGAAGTTAGCAGAACTTGTTCAGCCCTGTTATGGCATGGGTCAGTCAAATCTGGGAGGAAGGCATAATAGTGGCACAGGTTTTGCCATGTAATTATTCTTATGTTGCTTCCCTTCACTAAATGAATTGCTAGTGCTGTTAACCACAACTGATGAATGTTGGGCCACCTTCCTTTCCACTTTGTAGCTGGCCAATTGGAGTTGCACCACTTTGGAATAGGATGAATTTGGATGCTTTCTCTAACCTTGAGTTGGATGGTTCACTCATTGCAAACTTTTCTGTACTAAGTGTCAAGAGGCATAGCTCAATTTTATCCATGGAAGCTAACTGAGCTGAACATATAACCTTCGCGAGGCTAGACGGTCTTAGACTGATGTACTCATGTACTCTGTACTCATTAGATGCTTCAAGAACAAAAAGTCTAATAAGTCCAGATATAGAGTTCAGCTCAGGCCCATTTTCACAGCATCATTTCAAATTCACACCAGAATGTATTCAAGCAGTAGGCATCAGTTTTGAAAATTATAATAAAATGAAATGGCCTTCTCAGCTATTAGTTGTAAGCAAAAACTAGCCAATTGTTTCTTGTATATTTAAGTTTCTTTTTGTTATTAATATTGCAAAATATGGTTTTGGCATGTTTGTAAGCGTCTGTAATATTCATTGGAATGTACTGACAGTATCCAAGGTATACAGACTCCACCACACCTTGTGGGTTGTGTAATGCTTCATCCTCCCACAGATTTCTTTAGGCAACACAAAGTGTACTCGAGGGAGAAAAATGAGGAAATGTTGTAAGTGTGTGCAGGCTCACAGCTTCTGAAACTGTGAAGGAAAAGGTTGTATTTTCGGTCTAAACCATCAACCAGAACTGAAAAACCAACAGGTAACACTCCACTTCAAAAGCAAAGAGATGGAAGAAAACAACAAATCAATTTAAAGGAAATAATCTTTGCATTTAGTTTATGTAAAGAAAGCAAGGTCTCAACTTCCAATTGAAGATCACAATATACAACTTCTCAAAGTCATGGAGCCATACATAGAGCCAGCATGGAAACAGACCCTTCACTCCAACTTGTCCGCGCTGACCAGACATCCCAGTCTGACCTGTCCTATTTGACAGCATTTGACTGATATTCCTCTAAACCATAAACCTATTCAGGTCACCTTTGATTGTTGTAATTGTACCAGCCTTTGCCACTTTCTCTGACAGTTGGTTCCATATACATACCACCCTCTGTGTGAAAACGTCGCTCCTCGGGTCCTTTTTAAAGCTTTCCCCTCTCACATTAAACCTACGCCCTCTAGTTTTGGACTCCCCCACCCTAGGTAAAAGACCATAGCTAATCACCACATCCATGCTCCTCATGATTTTATAAACTTCTGCACTATAGGTGTTGTCATATTGTTGAAGATCACTTCACAGGTATCCTAGATGTTATTGATTTTGTTGAATTGAAATAGGTGCAGTGCATTGACACGGTCTTTCTGAGCATAGGGTTATTATAGGTTGCTTCTATAGAGTGCACCACACTGCAAACCTCACTGACAATCAAATCAGTTGTCAGCATCATTCTTCATATACTCAGGATCATGCAGTAACTATTGTCCAATTGCAGAGTCAGTTATTGTTGGACACTGTTGCAGATTTTGCAAGCACAGACTGGTTGGGCAAAGCTATTATCTTCAGTCAAGATCAGAGTGGTGCTGGAAAAGCACAACAGGTCAGGCAGCATCTGAGGAGCAGGAAAATCGACATTTCGAGCAAAAGCCCTTCGTCAGGATGTCTGATTCCTGATTCCTGATGAAGGGCTTTTGCCTAAAACGTCGATTTCCTCGGATGCTTCCTGACCTGCTGTGCTTTTCCAGCACCACTCTAATCTTGACTCTAATCTCCAGCAGCTGCAGTACCCGTTTCTGCAAAGTTATTATCTTGCCTGATATGAATAGCCAGACAGAACTGTCCTGATGAGGGCAAAACAAATTTAAACATTGAGAAAATGTGTCTTTTTTTCAGTGATACTCGAAATCTGTAACACCAAATGGTTTCTTGTGATAAAGTTAAGTTAGAAATGGAAACTCAGGAGATCCTGGATCTTCCCTATTTATATGGCAGGCTCTCAACACCATTACTGTTATACCCTTGAAGGCCAACCATTCTGCAATTCCCTGCATCCTTATACTGTGCATTGCTCCGTGTAGGGACTAGCTGCGTGACAACTCTGCTTACTTTTAGGTGGAACGCCAGCGTGGAGGCTGTGGAGCTTGGCTCTAATGTGCATATAGTTTCAAGATTGCAAGCTGCAGTGGGAGAAGCAGGAAGAATCCTCTGTGTGATGCGGTTTACCAATCAAATGGGAAGCAGAGGGCCTAGGCTGACAGATCCCAAACAAAGATCACAAACTTGTGGCAGAGACACAAAAAGAAACCTGGAGGACAGAAGAGTCAGGTTCTAACTTGATCATGACAGCCGATCCTGATTTGATTACAAGACATCTTGCTTCCTACAGTCCATTCTTGCCCCTTGCTCAGCATTCTTATGAACAACAAACAAAAGCATTCAAAGAAAATGAAAACCAACATTTTATCTTGCACCAGTATCCCACTGAAAAGAATAAAATTTAATTCCTAGAGACTCAGGATAGGCCTGGATTGATTGGCAACTCTAGGTGCTCAAGAGAAGAGGGAAAGACAATTTGAATGCAAGTAAGATTATGTTTTGTTTTGGATCAATTAACAATAGGAAAAGTGGTATTTCCTGCTGCAATCCTAATGATATACAATGTACTGTCTTTATCCTGAAATGAGACGCACAATGACCTTGTTTTGATGGCTGCGGGGTTAACTGTTTTGGTGGTTGCTTGTACACCGCCAGTCGATTTTCTCACTCTGCCCCTGAGTGGCAGGTAATGAAGTGTAGCACCATGGGCAGATAATGACTGGATAACAACAGCTCGAGCAGGTCAGTAAGGGACTTTTTCAAGATGAGTGAAATGACCCAAAAATGTTTCACAGTGACTGAACAGGATCTTCTCCCTGGGCGTCTGAACCAGGCTGTCATGCCTCATATGGAGTCAGAAGTCCATACAGTTGAGCTAGCAGTCACTCACCAGTGACTTCCAACAAATTGGCTCATGAAGGATGATAGTGCAGCTTTTGGGATGCGGTGGTAGCTTTGCGAGTCTCCCTGAAGGTCACCTCCACCAACTAAACCCCAGTTGAAGAATTCTAGACAGCTTTCCTCACTGCTATCACTCAGGGAGGAGGAAATGCTTAGAGGTATTATCACTGGACTCGAGAGTGTGGTGCTGGAAAAACACAGCAGGTCAAGCAGCATCTGAGGAGCAGGAAAATCGATATTTCAGGCATAAGCCCTTCATTATCCTTCCTGATGCCCAAAACGTTGATTCACCTGCTCCTCAGATGCTGCCTGACCTGTTGTGCTTTATTAGCGCCACACTCTCGACTCTGACCTCCGGCATCTGCAGTCCTCACTTTATCCTTATCACTGGATTGTTAATCCAGAGACCCAAGTCTTTTCAAGACGCATGGGTTTGAACCCCACTGTGGGAGGATTTGAATTTAAAAAAGGTCTGGAATTAAATATCTAATGATGACCACAAATCTGTTGCTAATTGTCAGAAAAGCCTCTCTTTTTTTATTCATTAATGGAATGAGGATGTGACTGGCCAGGTCAACATTTATTGCCCATCCTTAATTGCCCGCCTTAGTGAACTTGTTGGGTTTTTCTGACAAATGACAATGGATTCATTAGACCCTTAATTCCAGATGTTAAAAAATTGAATTCAAATGCCAACATTTGCCACAGTGGGATTTGAATCCAATCCCCAGAACAGTACCTGGGTCTCTGGATTAACAGTCCATCTGGTTCTCTAAAGTCCTTTAGTGAAAGAAGCTGCCATCCTTACCTGGTCTGGCCTACATGTGACTCCAGACCTACCGCAATGTGGTTGACTATAACTGCCATCTGGGTAATTAGAGATGGACAATAAATGCTGACCGAACCAGCAATGCCATCATCCTGTGAACGAATGAAACCAAAGCGACCTAACACTTGCAGATAGTTAGTCCTGCTATTGCGCTCCCCCCTCACAACCTATTCCAGAGAAAGTGACATGGGCCAATGTGGAGCTAGCGAACTGGCACAGCAGCTGGTGGCATGTAATTCTCTACCTGCCCACCCTCTTGGCTGCTCTCCCCCAAGGATTTACAAGTCAACTCGGTTATTTCTGATTCCAGTCCAGCATGTAGCTTAGCAGCTTGGCAACACTGATTAATAGTCTGCTTTTCCCTGTTTTATCCAATTGGCTAGTGTAGCAGCTAACAAAATGAGGTCAGGACTTTGTCCTCAGAGAGACTGATTTGTGTGACTGCCAGGAATCCCATTTCAGGATGAGTAAAATGATAAGTCTTCTACTAATTCTGGTTTGTCACAAAGACCAGATCACAATCATTTACCCATGTAGTTTTGTATGAGCAGCAATTCTAATTTAAAGGAATGAGAGAAATTTGATATTATAGCTCAAAATGAAACTGCAACAATTTATCTGAAAACTGGTGGTAATGCCACTCTTACAAGTTTCAATCAACTGTAGCTAGTTTCTCAGGATTAGAGGCATCAATAGCAAGCATAAATTAATCTCACATCGCTGATGTGCCAAGGTTGACTCACATCCTGATACCTATTAGTGACATAATGTTAAAAATCATACCCACTCCTTTTGATTCCTGTCAGACATGTCACTTGGCAGTACTGCTTAATAATCTGCTTTGCTGTGCTGCATGCATTAGCAAATTGCACATGGCTCAGTTGCTAGCACTGTTCCCTTGTAGTTACAAGTTTTCCTAGTTCTACGCCCTGCTCTATGATTTAACTACCAAAATCAAAGGTACATTCTGAGGGAGATTTGCCCTCTCAAAGGTGTTAATTTTCAAATGGGATGTGAAACTAAAGCTTTATCTAATTGTGGTTTGTGGAATATCCCATGAAGAAGATCAGGAGAGTTACCCCTGTGTTCTAGCCAATATTTAATCCCTCCATCAACATCACACAAAACAGATTATCTAATCATTATCACTCTGTTACTTGTGGGATTTTGTTGTGTGCAAATTAACTGCTCCGTTTCTTGCTGGCAGTGACTACAAACATACCGTTCCCTCTGGGACACGTTGGTCCACTCTTCCTTCACTCCCAACACTCTTGCCAATGCAGTCTCACAGCCCCTTCTCCTGCAACTGCGGAAAGTGTAACACCTGCCCATTTACCTCCTCCTTCTTCAGTATCCAAAAGAAAAGTTGAGGACTGCAGATGCTGGAGATCAGTCGAAAAGTTTGGCGCTGGAGAAGCACAGCAGGTCAGGCAGCATCCGAGGAGCAGGACAGTCAACGTTTCAGGCATCACCCCTTCATCAGGAATGTTGGGGCGGTGGTGGGGGGGGGTCAGGGAGGGGGGGCTGAGAGAAAAATAGGAGGGTGGGGGTGGAGGTGGGTGACGTAGGTGGGAAAGCAATTAGTAGATACAAAAGGGGGTGAAGGGGGTCAGAGCGGAGGATGGAGTGGATAGGTGGGAAGGAAGATGGACAGGTGCGACAGTTCAAGAGGGCAGTGCTGAGTTGAATTTGGGGTGAGGTGGAGGGAGGGGAGATGAGGAAACAGGTGAAGTTGATGCCATATGGTTGGAGGGTCCCAAGGTGGAAGATGAGGCATTCTTCCTCCAGGCGTCGATGGCTTGGATTTGGCAGGATTTAGAGGAGGTCCAGGATATACATGCCCTTGATGGAGTGGGAGGGGGAGTTGAAGTGATCGACCACACGGCGGTGGGGTTGTTTAGTGCAAATGTCCTTTGCTATCAATGTGGGCTACTCTACATTGGGGAGACAGGACACCAACTTGTGGAACGTTTCAGGGAACATCTCTGAGACACGTGCACCCAACAATCCCACCATCCTGTGGCCTACCACTCCAAATCCCCCTCCCAATCCACCAAGGACATGCAAGTCCTGGGCTTCCTCCACTGCCAAATCTAAGCCACCTGATGCCTGGCGGAACAATGCCCCATCTTCCACCTTGGTACCTTCCAACCGAACGGCATCAACGTCAATTTCACCATTTTTCTCATCTCCCCTCCCCCCACCTCATCCCAGATTCAACACGCCAACTTGGCCCTGCCCACGTTAATTGTCCTACCTGTCCATTTTCCTTCCCATCTCTCCATTCCACCCTTCGCTCTGACCTAACACCATCACCCCCACCTGCATCTAACTATCACCTCTCCAGATACCTCACCATCACCCCTACCCTCCTATCTATCTCTCATCTACCCTTCTACCCCTCCCAATGCCACATTCCTGATGAAAGGCTTATGCCCAAAACGTCGATTCTCTTGCTCCTCGGATGCCTGACCTGCTGTGCTTTCCAATACCACACTTTTTGACTCAGCATCCAAGGGTCGAGAGTGTGGTGCTGGAAAAGCACAGCAGGTCAGGCAGCATCCGAGGAGCAGGAGAATCAACATTTTGGGCGTAAGCCCTTCAACAGGAATGAGGCTTGTGGGCCAGGGCTGTGAGATAAATGGGAGGGTGGTGGGGTTGAGGGTAAGGTAGCTGAGAAAGCGATAGGTGGATGAAGGTGAGGGAGAAGATGATAGGTTGGGGTGGAGTGACGGGCACAACAGTGGTAGTGTGGCGCACCGACCTCTACACCACTGAAGCCAGGCGCCAACCCGCAGACACCTTCTTCTACTGTCCCCTTGATCATGACCTCACCTCACATCACCAAACCATCATCTCCCAGACCATCCACAACTTCATCACCTCTGGAGATCTCCCACCCCCAACCTCATAGTCCATGAACCGCGTACCACCCAATTCTACCTCTTACCGAAGATTCGCAAACCTGACTGCCCCAGTCGACCCATTGCTTCAGCCTGCACCTGCCCATCGAACGGACCTCTTCCTACCTCGACACCGTCCTGCCCCCCCACCCCAGTCCAGGAATTCCCCACCTACGTTCGCAACACCAACGATACGCTTCAACTTCTCCAAAACTTTTATTTCCCTGGGCCCCACCACCTCATCTTCACTGTGGACATCCAGTCCCTGCACACATCAATCCACCATGTCTCCAAGCCCTCTGTTTCTTCCTCTCACCCTGTCCCAACCAGTACCCTTCCACTGACACCCTCATCCGCCTGGCTGAACTGGACCTCACCCTCAACAACTTCTCCTTTCAACCTTCCCACTTCCTTCAAACCAAAGGGGAAGCCATGGCACCCGCATGGGACCCAGTTATGCCTGCCTGTTGTCGGATATGTGGAATAGTCCATCTTCCGCAGTTACATCAGCACCACCCCCTATCTGTTCCTCCTCCGCTACATTGATGACTGTATTGGCACCATCTCACATTCCCACAAGGAGGTTGAACAGTCCACCAACTTCACCAACACCTTCCACCCCAACCTCAAATTCACCTGGACCATCCCGGACACCTCCCTCCCCTCCCTGGACCTCTCCATCACTGTCTCCGGCGACCGGCTAACCACAGACATCTACTACAAGTCCAACAACTCCTACAGCTACCTAGACTACAACTCCTCCCACCCTACCTCCTGTAGAAATGCCATCCCTTATTCCCAATTCCTCCATATCTGCCACATCTGTTCCCAGGATAACCAATTCCACCTCAAAGTCCCAGATAGCCGCCTCCTTCCATGATCACAACTTCCCTTCCCACGTGGTTAATGATGCCATCCAGTGTATCTCCTCCACTTCCCACACCACCGCCCTTGAACCCCAACCCTCCCAATGCAACAAGAACAGAACTCGTTTGGTTCTCACCTTCCACTCACCAATCTTCACATACATCACATCATCCCCCGCCACTTCTGCTAACTCCAAACATACCCCACCACCAAAGATATATTTCCCTCTCAATCCCTATCAACGTTCCAGAGAGACCATTCCCTCCGCGACTCCCTTGTCAGGTCCATGCTCCCCCACCAGCCCACTCCCCACTCCTAGCACCTTTCCCTGCCACCACAGGAAGTGCAACACATTCTCGACTTTGATCTCTAGCATCTGCAGTCCTCACTTTCTCTCAGTATCCAATGGCCCAAACATACCTTCCAGGTGAAGCAAACACTTCACACAATCTAGTCTATTGCATTTGCTGCTCACAATGGGGAAAGGAAGAATAGACTGGGTGAAAAAACCCTGAGCTTCCAGTTGCCTGCCACCCTGTTCCTTGGCCAACATCACTGTCTCAGGCTTGCTGTAGTGCTCCAGTGAAGTCCAGTGCAAGCTGGAAGAACAACATCTCATTTTCCACTTAGGGATCCTACAGCCTTCTAGACTCAATATCAATTTCAATAATTTTAGGGCTTGATCTCTCCCATATCCTAGCCCCTACTCCACACACCAGGCCTTGTCATTCTTAATGAAGGGCTTTTGTCCAAAACATCAATTTTCCTGCTCCTCAGATGTTACCTGGCCTGCTGTGCTTTTCCAGCACCACTCTAATCTTGATTCTAACCTCCAACATCTGCAGTACCCACTTTTGCCTTGTTATCACATCGTCTGCCATTTCACACTACCTATTGTCAGCCACTAACAGTCTCCATTAACAGCTATTCACCCTCTCAGCCAGATCGTAATCAACTCCTCTGTCTGTCCAACTGTTCTCTCTATTTGAGCTCGATCCCTACCAATTTTTTTACTTCTTACCCCCTTCGCCCACCATATCTTCTGCAAATAAACTGACATTTTCCTAGCCACCACCAGTTCTGAGGAAGGGTAATCAGTTCTGAAAATTTGGCTTTGATTTCTCTTCGTAGATGCTGCCAGACCTGCTGAGCTTTTCCAACATCTTCTGTTTTTGTTGCAAAATACTTCATTGGGTATAAATGATTCTGAGATGACTAGGAGCCATCAAACACAAAGTACAGATTTGAAGCAGGAGACATTCCTTGTGCCGGCCATTCAATAAGATTATGCCTGATCTGACTGTGACCTCAGTTTCACATTCCAGCCTACCCCTGATAACTTTCACCTCTTTTAATTAACAAGAAGCTATCTATCTTAAAAATATTCTTGCGCTCTGTTTCCATCACTGTTTCAGGGAGTGTAGTTGGTTAAGAAGGTGTTTAGCACGCTTGCCTTCATTGCTCAGTGCTTTGAATACAGAAGTTGGGACATCATGTTGAGATTGTCCAGGATGTTGGTGAGGCCTCTTCTAGAGTACTGTGTCCAGTTCTGGTCACCCTGCTATAGGAAGGAAATCATTAGCTGGAGAGGGTTCAGGAAGATTTGCCAGGATGTTGCCAGGGTTTGAATTATAAGGAAAGGCTGGATAGGCTAGGACCTTTTTAACTGGCACATAGGAGGTTGAGTGATGACCTTATAAGGTTTATAAGATCATGAGGATCATAGATAAGGTGAAAAGCAAAGATCTTTGCCCTTGGATGGGGAAGTTCAAAACTAGAGAGCATGTTTTTAAAGTGAGAGGAGAAAGATTTAAAAGGGTCATAAAAAGGGCAACTTTATTTTACACAGGGAATGTTTTTATATGGAATGAACTGCCAGGAAGTGGTGGATGCAGGTACAGTTACAGTATTTAAAGGACATTTGGATAAGTACATGGATAGGAAAAGTTTGAAAGGATATGGGTTAAGCGCAGGCAGGTGTAACTAGTTTAGTTTGGGAACATGGTTGGGTGGTCTGGTCTGTTACCATGCTATATGACTCTATGACTCTATGCCTCTGACTTTATGAGAGAATTTCAAAGTATCACAACCAAAGAGAAAAGTTTTCACCTTATCTCTGTTTTAACTAAGTGACCTCTGATTTTTAACAGTGTCTTCAAGTTCTAATTCTTCCATAAGAGAAAATGTTCACTTCATACCTATTCTGTTGCTACCCCTCAGCATCATTTATGTTTCAAATAAATTACCTCAATTTTCCAAATGTGAGTGAATACACGCCCAGCTTGTCCAATCTTTCCCTATAAAGCAACCCTCTCATTCCAGGTATTAGTCTAGAAAATCTTCTATCAACAGCCCCCGATGCATTTTCATCTTTTCTTAAATAAGGAGATCAATATTGTACACAGTATTCTGATGTACAGTATTGATCACCAATACTTCTAATCTACTTCTCACCAATGCCCTGATTAACTGAAAAATAACTTCCCTAATTTGCATTCAATTCCCCTCATTACAGATGGTAATACTCCATTAGCATTTCTAATTACTTGTTGTACCTGCATTGGAACCTTTGGCGATTAATACATAAGGAGAGCCAGATCCCTCTACATACCTCCTCAAAGAACTCCAACAGATTGGTCAAACATGATTTCTCTTTCGCAAAGTTGATTGATGCTGCCTGATTATCATGAACTAATCCAAGTGCCCATCTTTAATAATAGTTTCTAACATTTCCCTATGATATTCCTCTCTTGCACTAATAACATCAGTAATTAACTGAGCCACCTCTCCACATTTTCCTAGTTTCCTGTTCTCACCGAGTGCCTTGTAGCTTTCAAAAATCTGCTCCAAATCTCTGTTGTCCTGCAGCCATGTCTCTGTAATAACGATCAGATCAGACTTGTTTATTTCTTTAATTATCTGAGAGATGTATCTTTCAATTCTTCTCCCCATTCCTCCTTTGATCCTCTGGAAGGAGCAGCTCTTACTAAGATATGAAAGCTTTATTAATGGTACTCATGTCATGTATGAGTGGTCACTCTTTGCATGTCAACTTAAAGGTGGATCATTTATGTAGTGCATGACAGATCAGGTCAATTGTGTTTTCACTTTAGTCCAGGCAGACTTCCAATCTCGCAAATCATAAGGTCAGCAAGATTGATCAGATTGTTGTGGTCATAAAATGGTAAATGTCTATAAAGTCAATGAAGTGGGAGACCCTGCACCCAATTCACTTTAGCCTAACAAATCAGTATAGAGTGGAAGGGAAAAGGTGCTGGTGAGAAAAGAGCTTTTCTTATATTCTTGATTTAAATTAATCTGGATTAGTCTTTACTGCTTCCAACCAACCTGAAAATTAAAGCATATATTACGGCTAAACTTCTTACTATATCTCAGAAAGTCTCAAATTTGATCCTTATTTTTGTGCCATGTTAGCTGAGGTCATTTAAGAGCAGCACAATTGAACTTATTGCTTAGATGGGAAATTCAGGATGTCAATCTGAAATCTTAGCTCCATTATCCTTTCGCTACAGTCCTGAACTGCTGCATGTTTCTGGTAGTTGCCTTTTTCAGATTTCAAACACCTTTTACGTTCCACTTTCTGTGATTATTAACTTTTGAAAAGTTTAGTAGGGACTGGATTAGCTGTGTCTGAGAAGCTTCCCATTGTCAAATAGCCAGCAGGCATTCACCTACATAGAAAACACACACATATATACACACAAACACACACATGCCTTCAGGAGTGAAATGTACTGAAAGCTCAAACTAAAATTCATGCAAATGAGAAAATATGACTAAAGCATATTTAGCTCCATGAAACATTGCCACCATTGCATTTAAAATGAATTTGCTGCCATTTCAAAAATGTTTTGTTGAGAGAGCTTTGATTGGTCAAGCAGGCAGTAAAGGAAATAGTTGTTGTATAACAGTATTTGTCACCTCATTTGAGCAGAGCAGGTTAGATTCGCAAGTTATATAGCCATTCACAACTCATGTTAGTGAACAAACTGTGCTCTGAAGAAGAGTTACTGGATCTGAAATGTTAATGCTGTTTTCTCTCCACAGCTGCAGCCAGACTTGCTGAGTTCCTCCAGCAATTTCTGTTTTTAGCTTTAAAAGGTGTATTACATCTATTGAGTAGAAGATATTTCTGCACGACAACGCGCTTTTTTATAATATCCTTGCTGCTGAAGAATTCACTCGGGCACTTCACAGAATCAGTTCTCAAATGACAAACCAAAGAATTATAGAAACATGCAGAACAGAAGGGGGCTAATCTTCCTATCTTGCTTGTCCTGCCTTTTAAAGAGTTATCCAATTTGTCCCACTTCCTTGTATTTTCCTGATAGCTCTGCAATTTTGTTTATTTATTTAAAGTAAGCGTGCACTTTTGAAAGTCACACTGAAATTGCTTCAACTACATTTCAGGCATTGTATTCCAGATTATAGCAACTGTCGTGCAAATACGTTTCACCTCACCTCTATTCTGGCTCCTTTTTCAAATTATTTTAAATCTGCAAGTATGCAACATGAGTCCCATCTGCCAGATTCACGTTTTTATTTCCAATGTGCTGTGTTAAATCTTTAGATTTCTCTACTCTGAGGGTTATGGAAGATCTGCCATTAATTAAATTTATAACAGAGATTGGTAAAATTCTAGTTACCAATGACGTGAAGGGAGGGGTATGGGGATATCGAGGAATAATGGCATGAAGGTAGATGATCAGCCGGGACCTAGAATTGCGAAGCAGGCTTAAGGTTGAAAGGCCTAGTTGTGCTCCTACATACGAGGAGAGGAGAGGAGATGGGGAACTAAGATGAAGGCATTCACAGCTGCAGGACTTCGATGACTGAATGCACAACCACCAATGGTGGAGAAGTGAGTGGGTGATAAATGGGAGGCCGGAGTCAGAGGAAAGCAGCATTCTCAAGGAGTTTTAGAGCCAAAGAAGCCTCCCAGATATGTAGGTTACCCAACTAAGAATGAGAATTTAAACTATAAGGCCTATGTCAGTCAGTGAGTCCAGGAGTGATAGTTAAGTTGGAGAATGGTGGGGGTGGGGGCGCAGGATGAAAAGTGAAAGTGTGCGATAATATGTGGACAAAGTTAAAAATCACACAACACCAGGCTATAATCCAACAGATTTATTTGGAAATACAAGCTTTCAGAATGTTGCTCCTTTGTCAGGTAGCTAGTGGGGAAGAGTCATAGGATGCAGAATTTATTGTAAAAGACCAAAATGTCATACAACTGATGCGATGTATTGAACCAACCGAGATTGCTGTTAAGTCTTTAGTCACTTAGAGTGAGTTGCAGGTTTCGATCCATTAATGTATAAAGCCCAGAACTTCTTTCAAGTCACATTTGGGGCGGCACGGTGGCTCAGTGGTTAGCACTGCTGCCTCACAGCACCAGGGTCCCAGGGTCGATTCCAGCCTTGGGTGACTGTCTGTGTGGTGTTTGCACATTCTCCCCGTGTCTGCGTGGGCTTCCTCCGGGTGTTCCGGTTTCCTCCCACAATCCAAAGATGTGCAGGTTTAGGTGAATTGGCCATGCTAAATTGCCCATAGTGTTAGGTGCATCATTCAGAGAGAAATGGGTCTGAGTGGGTTGCTCTTTGGAGGGTTGGTGTGGACTTGTTGGGCTGAAGGACCTGTTTCCACACTGTAGGGAATCTAATCTAAAAAAAAAATTCCCATGATAATTTAAAGTTTTATCAGAAGAAGGTGACATCTCAGCTCAAACACTGCATTAAAGGTGTGAATCAACTAGGAGAAAGTGAGGACTGCAGATGCTGGAGATCAGAGCTGAAAAATGTGTTGCTGGAAAAGCGCAGCAGGTCAGGCAGCATCCAAGGAGCAGGAGAATCGACGTTTCGAGCATAAGCCCTTCTTCAGGAATGAGGAGGGTGTGCCAAGCAGGCTAAGATTAAAGGTGTGAGGTTAGAATCTGGCTGTATTCCAACCTCAAGTCAGATTGGTTCTATTTCCAAAGTAAGAATTTATAAAATGTCACAAGGACAGCCTACCTACAGATTGTGCACTTTTTGAATAAAATAGAATGTATCTGCAAATGCAAATCCCCATAGACTTAGATATGGACAGCAGAGCATTGGTTGAGTATGCGATGATGAGAGAGTAAAGTATGGAAAATTGGCAAAGAGAGAAGTAGGCAAATCGTAGAATCCCTCCAGCGTGGAAGCAGACCATTCAGTCTTTCAAGTCCACACTGATGCTCAGAACAACAGCCCACCCAGACCCACTCCCCTACCCTATAACCAGGAATTTCCCATGGCTAATCCATCTAGCCTACACAACCCTGAACACTACAGACAATTTAACACGGCCAATCTACCTAACCTGCACATCTTTGGACTGTGGGAGGAAACTGGAGCACCTGGAGGAAATCCAAGCAGACAAAGTGAGAATGTGCAAACTCCACATGGTCAGTCACCCTTCAGTGGAATTAAACCCAGGTCCCTCAGCTCAGTGCTAACCACTGAGCCACCATGCTGCCCACTGTGGGTCAACAAACTGAGAGAGGAATCAATGCATTTTCAATCATGATATCCCAAAGTATTTCACTTAACTGAAAAGGTACTTCTAAAAGTAGTTATTGATGTCATTGAAAAAGTTGCAGCGGCCAATTTTGCAAGCTGTCAGCTCCTACAAACAGCAATGTGATAATAACCAGGTCATCGAATTTAGAAATATCGGTTGAGGTGTAAAGATTGTCCCAGCCACCGGGGGAAACTCCCTGCTCTTCTTTAAATCATTCCAGGAAGTCTTTCACGTTTGCCTGGTGAGAACACGGTTTAACATTTCTTCTGAGAGACAGCACCTCCAACAGAGTAGGATACTTTCAATACTGCACCAGAATATCAACTCAGGGAACAGTGAGACTTGAACTCACAACCTCCTGATTAAGAGGCAAGAGTGCTATCATCAAGTTGGCACCAGCCTTTGTAGGTCTTAAGGGATACCAATGATAGTAGCGCAGGGGTCCAAATAGAAGCTATTCCTATTGATGCTATGTCCATAACTGGCCAGGAAAGCATAATAACTAAAGGGGACAGTTCCATTCAGTTGGACATATCACTGCATCAAAATCTTGCAAGTCCTTCCCTAACAATACCATGGGTCAACCTTAAATGAACAGATTGTAGCAGTTCAAGAAGACGGTTTACTAACACTTTCTGAAAGGGATCTAGGGATAGTTCAATAAATGCTGATCCGGCCTGCAACACATGCATGTCATGAATGGAGAGGATCAGACAATATTAGAGTCATTAAATTTTCATAGTACAGAAAGAAGCCCTTCAGTTCATGGTGTCCATGCCAGTCATCAAATATCAATCTATTCTGATCTCATTTTCTAGCTCTTGGACCATGGCCTTGCATGTTGTGGCATTTCAAGTGCTCATCTGAACAGTTCATAAATGTCTTGAGGGTTTCCATCTCTACCAGGCAATGAGTTCCAGATATCTACATTCCTCTGATTAGAAAACATTTTCCTCAAATTCCCTCTAAACCTCCTGCTCTGTGCCTTAGAAATCTACCACCTGGTTACTGACTCCTCCACTAAGGAGGGAGGTTTCTCCCTATCTACCCTGTCTGCCATTCAGAACTTTGTACACCTCAATTTAATTTTCCCTCAGCCTTCTCTGCTCTAAGGAGAACAGCCCAAACTAATCAAGTCTCTCTTTGCTGAATTGCTCCAGGCCAGCCAACATCCTAGTGAATCTCTCCTGCACCCTCTCTAGTGCAGTCACATCCTTCCTATATCCCCTATGGAGATCCGGATTGCACACACTACTCCAGCTGTAGCCTAAATGACGTTATATGCAGCTCCATCATAATCTCCTTGCTCTTGTATTCAATGCCTTGTTGAGTAAAGGCAAAAGCCCCATATACCATTTTAACCACCTTTATCTAATTGTCCTCTGCCTTCAAGGATTTATGGCCATGCATGCCAAGGTCCCTCGGATCCTCTGTTGGCTACATAGAACAGTCGATCTTCCGTAATTACACCGGCACCACTCCCCACCTCTTCCTCCGCTACATTGATGACTGCACTGGCGCCACCTCATGCTCCCACGAGGAGGTTGAGCAATTCATCAACTTCACCAACACATTCCACCCTGACCTTAAATTTACCTGGACCATCACTGATACCTCCCTCCCCTTCCTGGACCTCTCCATCTCCATTAATGACGACCGACTTGACACTGATATTTTTTATAAACCCACCAACTCCCACAGCTACCTGGATTACACCTCTTCCCACCCTACCTCTTGCAAAAATGCCATCCCGTATTCCCAATTCCTCCGCCTCCTCCGTATCTGCTCCCAGGAGGACCAGTTCCACCACAGAACACACCAGATGGCCTCCCTCTTTAGAAACCGCAATTTCCCTTCCCACGTGGTTAAAGATGCCCTCTAATGCATCTCATCCACATCCCGTACCTCCGCCCTCAGACCCCCACCCCTCCAACCGTAACAAAGACAGAACGCCCCTGGTGCTCACCTTCCACCGTACTAACCTTCGCATAAACCAAATCATCCGCCGACATTTCTGCCACCTCCAAAAAGACCCCACAACCAGGGATATATTTCCCACCCCACCCCTTTCCACCTTCTGCAAAGACCGTTCCCTCCATGACTACCTGGTCAGGTCCACGCCCCCCTACGACCCACCCTCCCATCCTGGCACCTTCCCCTGCCACCGCAGGAACTGCAAAATCTGCGCCCACATCTCCTCCCTCACCTCCATCCAAGGCCCTAAAGGAGCCTTCCACATCCATCAAAGTTTTACCTGCACATCCACTAATATCATTTATTGCATCTGTTGCTCCCGATGCGGTCTCCTCTACATTGGGGAGACTGGACGCCTCCTAGCAGAGCGCTTTAGGGAACATCTCCGGGACACCCGCACCAATCAATCACACCGCCCTGTGGCCCAACATTTCAAATCCCCCTCCCATTCTGCCGAGGACATGGAGGTCCTGGGCCTCCTTCACCGCTGCTCCCTCACCACCAGACGCCTGGAGGAAGTACGCCTCATCTTCCGCCTCGGAACACTTCAACCCCAGGGCATCAATGTGGACTTCAACAGTTTCCTCATTTCCCCTTCCCCCACCTCACCCTAGTTCCAAACTTCCAGCTCAGCACTGTCCCCATGACTTGTCCTACCTGCCTATCTTCTTTTCCACCGATCCACTCCACCCTCCTCCCCGACCTATCACCTTCATCCCCTCCCCCACTCACCTATTGTACTCCATGCTACTTTCTCCCTACCCCCACCCTCCTCTAGTTTATCTCTCCACGCTTCAGGCTCTCTGCCTTTATCCCTGATGAAGGGCTTTTGCCCGAAACATCAATTTTGCTGTTCCTCGGATGCTGCCTGAACTGCTGTGCTCTTCCAGCACCACTAATCCAAAATGTACTTCCTAGGGTCCAACCTTTCATTATGCATTACCCTGTCTTGTTAGTTCTCCCAAATCCACAACTTCACCATTTTCAGGATTAAGTTCAGCCGATCTGTTTGTATTTTCCTGCAGTTTTGGGATTTCCTCCCCAGCATAAAATGTCATATCATCTGCAAACTTACTGATCATACCTCCTACATTCATGTATAAATCTAGATCGAGGATAGGATAGGATAGGTGTAAAATAGCCTTTTTAAAAGTTTGGCGAAGTTCTCTTGATGATATTAAGCTGCCACTCATTTCGCATGCACCCCACCCTCAAATAAATTCTTGCTGAGTGTGAATGGCGATCAGCTTGTGTGTTCCCTCTTCTGTCAGTTGCAGGGAAATTGATCATACAGTTTATATTTGAAGGAATACGCCCTCAAGCCACTGATTTTGACTCAGAGAATGACCGCGAGAGATTAACTGCCTTTACATTTCACCACTTCAATCAGGTATGAAATGCAGCAAGTTCAAACTTGCTTGATGCAGCCCTGTGGGAATATAATGAATTTAAATTGACCAGTGAAAATCTCCTGGTTTGTTGTTGCTGAAGTAAATGGGCAATACATATCATTGACAATTCCTCAGACAAGGCCATCAACATCTTTGAGGCATTTGTTATGCGGTTGGGGATCTTTATCAGGGGATTAATGGGGCAGGGATTTCAGGATTAAAAAGGCACAATGTTCCTGCACGTTGCATTTATAACCATATCCCACACTGACCACATTCAGTCAGTAGAAAGATGGCCTAGACTGATTGTGAACTTCTGACGGTTTCTTCTCAAACAGTTAATGTGACAGCTTTACTATAAACACAGTTGCAGAGAATTCCAATCAGTCATTGGTGTCAGCTACATATGAAACTCTCAATGTGAAACTTTAAAAACCCTGTTTATAGAATGTATCAAAGAACAAATGAATCATCTGTTTTCCACAGTGGTAGCTGGGAGATTTTTAAACATAAAATAACTCCTTGAAACAACTGTATAGGTTTCCAAATTCGGTTTTGTCTTTGCTCACACAGCCCGGGGGTAACAGTGGTTCAGTTCCCAGTGGGGGCTGAGCCAGTCTGTGACAGTGGTCAAAAGACATTGCAATTGGCTTCAACATACCTGGGTTGGGAATAGGGGATAGCTGTGGGAAGGGAGTGAGTAGATTTGACAAGGAATAAAATATCATACAAATAAATGCACAATCCTTGTACAGGGGATCCTGTACAAGGATTTTTGTTTCAATTTCTACAGTCCCAAATTACGTAATAAAATCACAAAATGCTGAAGAAACTCAGCAGGTCTGACAGCATCTGTGGAGAGAGAAACAATATTAATATAAAACAAACAACTGCAGATACTGAAGATCTGAAACAAAAACAGGAATTGCTGGAGAACCTCAACAGGTCTGGCAGCATTTGTGGAGACAAAATCTTGAAGGAAGGTCACTGTACCTGAAACATTAACTCTGTTTTCTCTGCACTGATGCTGCCAGACCTGATGAGTTTCTCCAGCAATTTCTGTTTTTGAAAATTTTCGAGTCTGATTCTATGAACAGTACTTTCTGCTTTTATTTTAGATCTCCAGCATCCGGAGCATTTTGTTTTTACATTTTTGTCCCAGATTACTTTCTGCAAGTGAAGCTAACTGTGATCAAGCAGTGAGGAGCATGGGCAGAAGGAAACCTCGCAGCAGCAGGACCTAACTGCTCAAGATGTTCAGAGCGAGATATCTGGATCATCGCGAGTCGCAGGCGGTGTCAGAGGATTGGAGGTTGGCTAACATGGTGCCACTGTTTAAGAAGGATGGTAAGGACAAGCCAGGGAACTATAGACCAGTGAGCCTGACATTGGTGGTGGACGAGTTGTTGGAGAGAATCCTGAGTGACAGGATGTAAATGTATTTGGAAAGGCGAGGATTGATTTGAGACAGTCAACTTGGCTTTGTGCATGGGAAATCATGTCTCACAAACTTGATTGAGTTTTTTGAAGAAGTAACAAAGAGGATTGATGAGGACAGAGTGATGGACGTGATCAATATGGACTTCAGTAAGGTGTTCGACAAGGTTCCTCATGGTAGACTGGTTAACAAGGTTAGATGCCATGGAATACAGGGAGAACTAGCCATTTGGATACAGAACTAACTCGAAGGTAGAAGATAGAGGGTGATGGTGGAGGACTGCTTTTCAGAACAGAGGCCTGTGACCAGTGGAGTGCCACAAGGATCAGTGATGGGTCCATTGCTTTTTGTCGTTTACATAAATGGTTTGAATGTGAACATAGGAGGTATAGTTATTACGTTTACAGATGACACCAAAATTGGACAGCAAGGAAGGTTACCTCAGTGTACAATGGGATCTTGATCAGATGGGCCAATGGGCCGAGGATTGGCAGATGGAGTTTAATCTACATAAGTGTGAGGTACTGCATTTTGAAAAGGCAAATCAGGGCAGGACTTACACACTTATTGGTAAGGTGCTGTGAAGTGTTGCTGAATAAAGAGTCCTTGGAGTGCAGGTTCATAGCTCCTTGAAAGTAGAGTTGCAGGTAGATAGGATAGTGAAGAAGGCATTTGGCATGATTTCCTTTATTGGTCAGAGCATTGAGTATAGGAGTTGGGAGGTCATGTTGTGGCTGTACAGGACATTGGTTAGGCCACTTATGGAATATTGTGTGCAATTCTGGTCTCCCTCTTATAGGAAGGATGTTGTGAACCTTGAAAGGGTTCAAAAATATTTACAAGGATGTTGCCTGAGTTGGAGAATTTGATCTATAGGGAGAGGCTGAACAGGCTGGGGCTGTTTTCCCAGGAGCATCAGAGGCTGAGGGGTGACCTTACAAAGGTTTATAAAATTATGAGGGGCATGGATAGGATAAATAGACAAGGTCTTTTCCCTGAGGAGTCCAGAACTACAGGTCATAGGTTTAGGGTGAGAGGGGAAAAATTGAAAAAGGATCTAAGGGGCAACGTTTTCATGCAAACAGTGGTGTGTTTATAGAATGAGTGGCCAAAGAAAGTGATTGAGGCTGGTACAATTACAGCATTTAAAAGGCATCTGGATGGGTAAATTAATTGGGAGGGTTTCGAGAGATATGGGTCAAGTGTTGGCAAATAGGACTAGATTAATTTAGGATATCTGGTTGGCATAGACAAGTTGGACAGAAGGGTCTGTTTTCATGCTGCACATCTTCATGACTCTCTGCCTTGAAACATGGTTATCATTTCAGAAGCTGTCTGGCCAGCTGAGGATTTCTAGCACCTTCTGGTTTTAATTCAAATTTTCATTATTCACAGCATCTTGCTTTTGTTTTAGGAATACTCGTCACTGAAACTCTTACTGAAGGGTGATTTGTATGTTTCCATATGATGTGTTGCCTTATCTATTATGAATACATTTCCTATACCCCGATCCATTTCAGTTTTTGTCTGAATCCTCTGCAGCAATAGCTGTGTGCATCCTTACTCTCAGCAGTGTTGGTGCATTGTGGTACTCTCCCCCATACTGGCTGCAGAACACTGTGTGTTGTATCACAGATTCAAGCTCTGGTCTATCCTCTAAAGTACATGCAGTGTCCGTACCTGAGCTAATGTCTACAAGTGTGAAATCAAGTGGCTGCGTGTCTTCATCACCACTGTCCTTTGGTTTCAGCCACTCTCTGGCCAAATTGAGTTTTTTGGGTGCCCAAAATGACAAATACAATTAAAAGATTGTGTCAGGTGTTGGGGGCAGTTCGATGTCCTTGCTGACTAAATCCACAGCTTGCAAATCTGAAGAAAATGCGGGATGAGGAGGAAGTGGGACTTTGAAAAGGAGAATTAAATTGGAACGTACCATCAAGGTGGCTCAGTGGTTAGTACTGCTGCCTCACAGCGCCAGGGACCCGGGTTCAATTCCTGCCTCGGGCAACTGTCTTTGTGGAATTTGCACGTTCTCCACATGTCTGCGTGGGTTTGCTACGGTTTCCTCCCACAGTCCAAAAATGTGCAGGTTAGGTGAACTGGCCATGCTAAATTGCCCGTAGTGTTAGGTGCATTAGTCAGAGGGGAATGGGTTTGGGTAGGTTGTCCTTCAGAGGGTCGGTATGGACTTGTTGGGCCGAAGGGCCTGTTTCCACACTGTAGGGAATCTAATCTAATCATCTTCAATGCTTTGAATCCGCACACAGGATCCACACTGGTGATCCCAGTCCGAGCCAGCATGACGAGACATGATGCAGTTGCACCTTTTCCGGTTGTTCTTGCTGGCACTGGTGGTGAACCCTCTTGTACTGCAGGAGATAGGGAAGGCTGTCAGGTTAGTGCAATCTGTTTGGGTGATGTGCATGTCATAGTCCAATAGCAGACAGAGTGTGTATGATGTGAGATGGGGATTTGAGCCTTGTGACATTGAAAAGTGTGTGAGCATGAGATGACGTACATGCATGTTAAGTATGAATCCTGATTGAAATTGCTGGTGGTTGAGTGATGAGGATGTGGTGAATTGAGCAGTGGTTACAGTCTTAGATGTAAGTAACAGCATACAGCATTTCAAGATGGATTCACTGACTTTGGCCACTTATATGAAGTCACTGAAGTTTTTGCAGAACTGCACTCAGACCTTCAGAGCTGGACTCCTTTGTGGCCAGTTTTTATCTCTGCCTTCGAGGGGGGTTTCCTCTGTTTCTTTCCACCTCCTCCACAAAGACTTCTAGCAGAATCCAAACACCTTTGGCTCTGCCCCCTCCCATGTTCAGCTAGTATGTCTTTCCCAGGTTGGATTTAGCTCCCATAGAGCTCTCAGCATCTTTTCCAGCCAAGCTCCTCTGCCTTTACAAAGTTACGGCTAACTTCAAGCTTGGTATTGACAAGTATCTTTAGGCTTCCTGGTATAAATGAAATTCATGTAACTATGCAGAGGACACGCAAATGCTCACTTACCAAATCCAGTTTCACTTCCATTAACATCAAACATTTTTACACAGTGAGTGGTTTGAGTCTGGAATGCACTTGCTGGGAGTGTGGTGCAGCCAGATTCACTCAAGGCATTCAAGAGGGCATGAGATTATTATATAATTAGAAACAATGTGCAGGGTAATGGGGAAAGAGCGGGAGATTGGCGCAAAGTCAAAACTTTCAGACAGCTGGTGCAGACACGATGGGCTGAATAGCCTCTTTCTGCAACATGACAATTCATTGAAATTCTGTGACATGCCAGAAACATAATCCGTCCCCTTTGGGAGGCTAACAGATTGGCTTTGTCTTCAGTTGTTTTTCAGGCTATAGTAAAACCCAGCAATGGGAGTTTCAGTGGAATTTATTTCACCCAGTAAGAGCTCAGTTAGGTTGGCAAGTGTGTGATGTTTGCAGTGCCGTGTCTGGGTTGGTCGTTGCATTGGGGCGGCATGGTGTCTCAGTGGTTAGCACTGCTGCCTCACAGCGCCAAGGACCCGGGTTCAATTCCCACCTCGGGCAATTGTCTGTGTGGAGTTTGCACATTCTCCCTGTGTCTGCGTGCGTTTCCTCCCACAGTCCAAAGATGTGCAAGTTAGGTGAATTGGCCATGCTAAATTCCCTGTAGTGTTAGGTGCATTAGTCAGGGGTAAATGTAGGGGAATGGGTCTGCATGGGTTGCTCTTCGGAGGGTCAGTGTGGACTTATTGGACTGAAGGGCCTGTTTCCACACTATAGGGAATCTAATCTAATAATTGTGCACTGGACAGAATATCACACAACCTTAGTTTGAACTTGAGTCAGGTGGAGTTGAGAGGGGGGAGCAAATGGAAGACTAACTTGTTTACAAATTTCCATCCATTCAATATTTCTTGCTTGAAGGGCTAGAATCTAGGTGGATCTGAGGTCCGGCCTAAAAGTTCCCGCTGTCCTAGAAAATGTGTTGAATGCACAGCCCTCTCTGGCCCCGGAGCTTGGAGTGTTCAACTGTTTAATGTCCTGTCCATGTGCCTTTTGCACTGTTGATGAAAATCCTGAATGGACCAATGCTGTGGAACAACTCCACTGCCAGATCACCAGAGGACATCCTATGTATGCCTCTGAGAGCACACTGGCTGAGGTACCATTTTCAACCATCATTGGATATTTCCCTGCCAGTTAACCACCTGACCTCCCTCCATAAATTCAGTAAAATCTAGTCTTTTCCCACCAGCCCCAATACGTAAAAAGATGAGGTGCTCAAATACATTTGTTGATATCCTTGGCTGCTCATAACAGAGAGATCCCAGACAGTTGGCATTACCTACCATTACCGCATCAAATCATAGTGAAAATGGACGATATTTGTGTATTTCCTGTGGTGCCAGGGCTACTTAAACACAGCATTGTGAATGCCAACACAAAACCAAAGCCTGAATTTCACTATAATGAGCAACAAGTTGTCTAAACTGCTGATTTGAACATCATCCTCAATAAATACAAAGCTACAAGTCTAAGACTGTGGGAGAAAAACAAATCAGACTCAATAAGCTTAACATTTGTCTGCTTAATTTACTGACTAATTTTGGTGCTGGTGTGTGGCTGATCTCTAATGAGTGTTGGCTACAAGCTAATTAAATCATGTTGTTATCACGTTGCAATTTAATTAGCTCTCTGTCCCCTATTCGAGCCTGCTTAATGGCAGACACTAGACTCATCTACAGTGACTACTATCAGATAATGATATCACCTCAGGACAGGGCACTGTCTGTCATATGAGAAAATTACTGGAGATGTTTGAAATTTAAAATAAAAGGAAAAAATGCTTGAATTACTCAGCAAATCAGGCAGCATCTGTCCACAGAATTCCGTCTGTCTATAATAGCCCATTGTCCTACTTTCGCTTTAGATTCATTACATTTGTAAATTGTTATTAATTTAAAGATAATTGTTTTTAAAATACATTTACCTCAACATGAGCCAGCATAGAATTGTTAAAGGCAAATGTGTTTAACTTGATTAAGTTTTCTGATGAGGTAACTGAGAGCATTGATGAGGATTATACGCAGTGATTTGATGGTACATGGACTTCCAAAAGACATTTGCTAAACTACCACATAATAAGCTTGCCAGCAAAATTGAAGTCCAAAGTTGAAGAATAAAAGAGTGAGTGACAGTATGTATATGTAGTTTGTTGAATTACAAGGAACAGAAAACAGTAGTGAAGAGCTGTTTTCAAACAGAAAGGAGATATTGATTAGATTCCCTACAGTGTGGAAATAGGCCCTTCGGTCCAACCAGTCCACACCGACCCTCCGAAGAGTAACCCGCACAGACCCATTTCCCCCTGACTAATGCACCTAACACTCTGGGCAATTTAGCATGGCCAATTCACCTGAACTGCACATCTTTTGGATTGTGGGAGGAAACCCATGCAGACACAGGAGAATGTGCAAACACCACACAGACAGGCACCCGAGGCTGGAATTGAATGTGGGACCCTGGTGCTGTGAGGCAGCAGTGCTAACCACTGAGCCACCTCAGAACTGAGACATATGTTGATGATCAAAGATTCTTTACAGAGGACACAAATTCAAAGTTTACGGATGTCACAAAATGTGGGACTATGGTGAGCAGTGAGGAGGAGAATAATAGTACATACGCTGTTTGAATGGGCGCACATGTAGTAGCAACTGACATTCAATGAAGAAATGTGAATTGCTTTATTTTGGTTGGGAGACATTATAAAAGTCAACAAAAAGTGGAGCTGGAAAGACACAGCAGGTCACGCAACATCAGAGAAGCAGGAAAGTCAATGAAGATCCACTCATTATCGACTCTGACTTTCGGCATCTGCAGTCCTTATTATCTCCAAGTGATAGTACATAAACCGAAGGTTACAATTCTAATGGGGGGCTGCAGAATCAAACCTAGGATGGATGTGTACAAATTGTTGATGTTGGCAGGGCTGATTGTGAAAGTGGTGAAAAAAGAATATTCAAGATGCTGGGCTTTATAAATAGAGGCATAGAGTGAAAAGGCAAGGAGGTTCTGGGGAAGCTTCATTAAGCATTGATGCACCATCAACTGGAATATTCTTTACAATTCGGGATTCTGTACTTTAGGTAAGATGTGAAGGTATTAGGGAGGATTCAAATAAGATTTCTAAGAATTGCTCCAGGCATAAGGTTATGCAAATTATGTAGATAGAATGGAGAAGCTGAGCTGCATTCCTTTTGGAAAGTTAAGAAGAGATTTGTCAAAATGTTCAAAATCAGAAGGGAGAGGGTGGGTAAAGTAGAAAGGGAAATGTTCTGCCTATTGGTAGGAAAATAGAAACTTTATGAACAACAGTTTAGGATGAATGGTAAAAGAATGAAAGATTTATGATGATGTTGCCAGGATTGGAGGGTTTGAGCTATATGGAGAGTCTGAATAGACTGGGGCTATTTTCCCTAGAGTGTCAGAAGCTGAGAGTGACCTTATATAACCATGAAGGGCATGGATAGGGTATATAAATCAGGTCTTTTCCCTGGGGTGGGGAGTCCAGAACTGGAGGGCATAGGTTAAAGGTGAGAAGTTTTAAAAAATTTAAAAGGCATCTAAGGGCCAACTTTTTCATGCAAAGAGAGGTGTATTTATGGAATGAGCTGCCAGAGGAAGTGGTGTACCTGGTACAATTACAACATTTAAAAGGCATCATGTAGGGTTTTTGAAAGGAAGAGTTTAGAGGGATAAAGGCAAAATGATGGCAAATGTGACTAGATTAATTTAGGTTACAGATTGGCATGGACGAGTTGGACTGAAGGTTCTGTTTCCTTGTCATCTCTATGACACAAGGAAAAGTTATTTTGCATAGTGTGTGGTTGAGATCTAGGATGTCACTGTGTGAGTGAAGGAGGATGGGGGGTAGGGGCCAGATACTGTCCTGGCTTTCAAATGTAAATCTGTTAATTATCTGAAGAGAAAAGAATTTGCAGAGCTGAAGGGAAAAAGCAGGGGAGTGGAAGTATCTGAGTTGTTCTAGCAGACTGCCAGTATAGACATGAGGCATTGAATGGTCTCCTTCTGAGGTGGAAACACTGATGAAGGGCTTTTCCCGAAACATCTATTTTACTGCTCCTCGGATGCTGCCTGAACTGCTGTGCTCTTCCAGCACCACTAATCCAGGATCTGGTTTCCAGCATCTGCAGTCATTGTTTTTACCTAATACTATGATGAGACCGTCCAACTTTCTGATGATTCCTCGCATATAGAGAAGCCAGGTTTCAGATATCTAAATGCGTGTGGTCAAACACTCGCAGGACATTTCACCTTCTCTGTAGAGTTCAACTTTCAGTCAGTACTTTATCAAATGTCTCTTAGCCAGGCAGAAAATATGTAGATAATATCAACTATCAGATGATTTTTGTGCTTTTTAAAAGTTGGATTTGATGAATCATGTATCAGGAATGTCCCAGTTTGAGACATGAACCCAGATCTTCAGATCAGGGTCAGATACCCTATTTCCAACCTTGATCAGATATGGAAGGCAATCGGCAGGGACCTAATGGACTGCCATGCTGGGATAACTGCCTGATGAATATTTGCCTCTGAAGACTTTCCTGGGGTTGGATTGGGAGCTAATGGGACTGATGTATAGAAGGATCTGTGAAACGGAATAATTGATAAAGTCTATTCACATAGGAAACTATCTTGATTTCTTTCTCACCAACTGGCTTGACCAATTCAACATGAGCAGAAGGGCATTACATTGGTGAAGATTAGAAACTAAGCATTCTTTCCAAATAAAACATTGTAGATGGGTTACTATCTTTGTTTGTGGGATGTGGACATTGGCCAGCATTTGTTGCCCATACATCCCCTGGAGCCAAGTGACTTGCTAGGTCATTTCAGACAACCACATGTACCAACTGCAGATTTCTTTTCGGAAAATACATTTGTGAACCATGTTAGTTTTTCTATGAGAATCACAGGTTGTGATGTGATCACGGTGAGGAAAACTTTTAATTCTAGATTTTTAAAATTGGCATCATATTTCACCATCTGCTATGTTGGGCTTTGAACCTATGTTCCCATTCTCTCCTCCAAAGCATTAACCTGGCATTCTGGGTTCTGTTGTCATTATGCCACTATCTCCTGATACTTTTTTGAGCAGAATGGCTGAAACCACAGGTGAGAGGATCTGATTTCCAATAGTTTTGAAGAAGGGTCAATGGACTAGAAACGGTAAGTCTGCTTTCTCTGCACACATGCTGCCAGACCTGCTGAGTTTCTTAAGCACAGAGTCATTGAGTCAGATGCATAGGAACAGACCCTTTGGTCCAACTCATCAGTAATTTCTTTTTTTGTTTCTGATTTCCTACAGATGTTCCATGAAGCTGGACCTTATAATCAATGGGAAAATATAGCAAGTAGATGGACACAAGTTATATCTTTAACAAAGGGAAAAAAATAAGGTGTGGCCTTGGTACAGTGGGGATGTTTCCTGATGATTGCATAATATTCAACCCGACTATCAACTCACAGATTCTGAAGGAGTCCATGTCCAAATGCAGCAAGATAAGTATTATTCGCACCACCGAAGTGACAGGCAAACACCACCTCTAACAGGAGAGATACTAATCATCGTTCCTTGACATTTGGTGCTGTTACCATCACTGAATCCTATACTCTCAACATTCTTGAGGTTACCATTGACTAGAAATTAAATTGGATCCACCACATAAACACAATGGCTACATCAGCAGGTCAGAGGCAGTGAATAACTCACCTCCTGACTCCCTGAAGCCTGTCAACCACTTGCAAGGCACAAGTCAGGAGTGTGATAGAATACTCCCCACTTTCCGATAAAAATGCAACTCCAAGCTTGAATGCAGCAAGAAGCTTGGCATGAAGAAGTAACAAAATTGATTGATGAGGGCTGAGCGGTGATCTATTTGGACTTCAGTAAGGTTTTTGACAAGGTTCCTGGTTAGCAAGGTTAGATCTCGTGGAATACAGGGAGAACAAGCCATTTGGATAAAGAACTGGTTTGAAGGTAGAAGACAGAGGGTGGTGGTGGAGGATTGTGTTTCAGACTGGAGGCCTGTGACCAGTGGTGTGCCACAAGGTGCTGGGTCCACTGCTTTTGGTTGTTATATAAATAATTTGGATGTGAATATGGGAGGTATGGTTAGTAAGGTTGCAGATGGCACTAAAATTGGAGGTGTAGTGGACAGTGAAGAAAGTTACCTCAGACTACAACAGGAACTTGATCAGATGGGCCAATGGGCCAGGGAGTGGCAGATGGAGTTTAATTTAGATAAATGTGAGGTACTGCATTTTGAAAAAGCAAATCAGGGCAGGACTTATACACTTAATGGTAATGTCCTAAGGAGTGTTGCTGAACAAAGAGAACTTGGAGTGCAGGTTCATGGTTGCTTGAAAGATAAGATAGTGAAGAAGGCATTTGATATGCTTTCCTTTATTGGTCAGTGCATTGAGTATAGGAGTTGGGAGGTCATGTTGCAGCTGTACAGGACATTGGTTAGGTCACTTTTGGAATATTGTGTGCAATTCTGGTCTCCTTCTTATCAGAAGGGTGTTGTGAACCTTGAAAGGGTTCAAAAAAGATTTACAAGGATGTTGCCAGGTTTGGAGGATTTGAACTATAGAGAGAGGCTGAATAGGCTAGGGCTGATTTCCCTGGAGCATTGGAGGTTGGGGGTGACCTTATAGAGGTTTATAAAATCATGAGGGGCATGGATAGGATAAATAGATAAGGTCGTTTCCCTAGGATGGGAGAATCCAGAACTAGACGGTATAGGTTTAGGATGAGAGGGGAAACATTTAAAAAGAAGCTGAGGAGCAACTTTTTCACACAGAGGGTGGTGCGTGTATGGAATGAGCTGCCAGAGGACATGGTGGAGGCTGGTACAATTGTAAATTTAAATGGAATCTGGATGGGTATATGAATAGGAAGGGTTTAGAGGGCTATGGGCTAAGTGCTGAAAAAATGGGACGAGATTAGGTTAGGATATCTGGTTGACATGGAGAGTTGGACCGAAGGGGTTGTTTCTGTGCTGAACATTTCTACGACTATATGACCATAAGATTACAATATGTAGGAATAGAAGTAGGCCACTTGATCCATCAAGTCTGCTCTGCCAATCAATGAGGTCATATCTGATCTGATACCTCTCAATTCCACTTTTCTGCCTTTTTCCCAAAAACCTTGATTTCCTCACTGATTAAAAATCTGTCTGACCCAGCCTTGAATATACTTAATTATGCAGCTTTGACAACCCTTCTGTGCTAAAAAAAAATTCACATACATTAAGGACTAAAGGGTAACTAGAGAGAGAATAGTGTCCCTCAAAGATTTAGACTTTTTAGATTTAGATTACTTACAGTGTGGAAACAGGCCACTCGGCCCAACAAGTCTACACCGACCCTCCCAAGAGCAATGCACCAGACCCATTCCCCTACATTTACCCCTTCACCTAACACTACAGGCAATTTAGCATGGCCAATTCACCTAACCTGCACATTTTTGGACTGTGGGAGGAAACCAGAGCACCCGGAGGAAACCCACACAGACACGGGGAGAACATGCAAACTCCACACAGACAGTTGCCTGAGGCGGGAATGGAACCTGGGTCTCTGGCACTGTGAGGCAGCAGTGCTAAACACTGTGCCATCGTGCCGCCCACAAAGATCGGCAAGGCAGCTTTTGTGTGGAGCCGCAGGGGATGGGGGAGATACTACATGAGTATTTTGCATCAGTATTTACTGTGGTAAAGCACATGGAAGATATAGAATGTAGGAAAATAGATGGTGACATCTTGAAAAATGTCCATATTACAGGAGGAAATGCTGGATGTCTTGAAATGCATAAAAGTAGATAAGTCCCCAGGACCTGACATTGTGTACCCTAGAACGCTATGGAAAGCTAGGGAAGTGATTGTTGGGCCTTTTTACTGAGATGTTTCTATCATCGATCATCATAGGTGAGGTACCTGAAGTCTGGAGGTTGGCTAATGTGGTGCCACTTTTAAGAAAGGTGGTAAGGACAAGCCAGGGAACTATAGGCCAGTGAACCTGACATCGGTGGTGGGCAAGTTATTGGAGGGAATCCTGAGGGACAGGATGTACATGTATTTGGAATTGCAAGGATTGATTAGAGATAGTCAACATGGCTTGGTGCGTGAGAAATCATGTCTCACAAACTTGATTGAGTTTTTTGAAGAAGTAACTAAGAGGATTGATGAGGGTAGAGCGATAGATGTGATCTATATGGACTTCAGCAAGGCGTTTGACAAGGTTCCCCATGGGAGACTGGTTAGCAAGGTTAGATCTTATGGAATACACGGAGAACTAGCCATTTAGATACAGAACTGGCTCAAAGGTAGAAGACAGAGGGTGGTGGTGGAGGGTTGTTTTTCAGACTGGAGGCCTGTGACCAGTGGAGTGCCACAAGGATCAATGCTGGGTCCACTACTTTTCATTATTTATATAAATGATTTGGATGTGAGCATAAGAGGTATAGTAGTAAGATTGCAAATGACACCAAAATTGGAGGTGTAGTGGACAGCAAAGAAGAGAGAAAGTGAGGGCTGCAGATGCTGGAGATCAGAGCTGAAAATGTGTTGCTGGAAAAGCGCAGCAGGTCAGGCAGCATCCAAGGAACAGGAGAATCGACGTTTCGGGCATAAGCCCTTCCTGAAGAAGGGCTTATGCCCGAAACGTCGATTCTCCTGTTCCTTGGATGCTGCCTGACCTGCTGTGCTTTTCCAGCAACACATTTTCAGCTCTGGACAGCAAAGAAGGTTACCTCAGATTACAACGGGATCTTGGTCAGATGGGCCAATTGGCTGAGGAGTGGCAGATGGAGTTTAATTTAGATAAATATGAGGTGTTGCTTTTTGGGAAAGCAAATCTTAGCAGGACTTATATACTTAATGGTAAGGTCCTCTGGAGTGTTCCTGAACAAAGAGACCTTGGAGTGCAGGTTCATAGTTCCTTGAAAGTAGATTCGCAGGTAGATAGGATAGTGAAGAAGGCATTTGATAGTGTAAAAGGCTTTCCTTTATTGGTCAAAGTATTGAGTACAGGAGTTGGGAGGTCATGCTGCAGCTGTACAGGGCATTGATAAGGCCACTGTTGGAATATTGCGTGCAATTCTGGTCTCCTTCTTATCAGAAGAATGTTTTGAAACTTGAAAGTGTTCAAAAAAGATTTACAAGGATGTTGCCATGTTTGGAAGATTTGAGTTATAGGGAGACGTTGAATAGGCTGGGGATGTTTTCTCTGGAGCATTGGAGGCTGAGAGGTGACCTTATAGAGGTTTATAAAATCACGAGAGGGACATTAGAGGGTATAGGTTTAGGGTGAGAGGGGAAAGATATTAAAGAGACCTGTGGAGCAACTTTTTCACACAGAGGTGGATACGTGTATGGAATGAGCTGCCAGAGGAAGTGGTAGAGGCTGGTACAATTGCAACATATATATGAATAGAAAGGGTTTGGATGGATATGGGCTGGGTGCTGGCAGGTGGGAGTAGAACGGGTTCAGATATCTCGTTAGCATGGACGGGTTGGACCACAGGATCTGCTTTCATGCTGTACATCTCTATGATTCTATATTCAGTGCTGTTTGAGATCCTTCTCCTCTCTGTCTTAAATGGGGAACCATTACCCTGAGATTATGCCTTCTGGTCCTAGCTCCTCCTGCAAAGGAAACAACCTCTCCAAATATTTCCACTCGAGATCCCTAAGAATCTTATATGACAACATTCAGGACAAAGTAGCCCACTTGATGGTCACTGCACCAACAAATGTTCACTCCCAAAGCCACTGCCATTTAGTAGCAGCGAGTACCATCTGTAAGGTGCATTGTAGAATTTCACCAAGTCTCCTTCGGGAGCACCCAATTACACTCAAGAAGGACAAGGGCAGTATATACATGGGAACACCATCACCACTTAGATTAGATTCCCTACAGTGTGGAAACAGGCCATTTGGCCCAACAAGTCCACACCGACCCTCTGAAGAGTAACCCACCCCACCTAAATGTACACCTGACTAATGCACCTAACACTATGGGCAATTTCGCATGGCCAATACACCTGGATTGTGAGAGGAAGCCAGAGAACCTGGAGGAAACACACGCAGACATGGGGAGTATGTACAAACTCCACACAGACAGTCACCCAAGGCAGGTATTGGACCCAGGTCCACAGTGCATGAGACAGCAGTGCTAACCTCTGTGCCACCCACTTGCAAGTTCCCCTCCAATTCCTGACCATCCTGGCTTGGAAATTTATTGTCGTTCTTTCACTGTCGCTGGGTCAAAATCCTGGAACTCCCTCCCTAATGGCATTGTGGATCTACCTAAAGCAAATGAACTGCAGGGGTTCAAGAAGACAGCCCACCACCACCTTCTCAAGGACAATTAGGGATGGGAAATAAATGCTGTCTCAGCCAGTGATGGCCATGTTCCATGAATGGATTTTTTAAAAACAGTTCTGGAAAATTTATAGGAAAGATCATCTGTAAATTCTACACAAGGAATGGGAACTGTTCTAGTAGAATGATCCCCAGGAATGCCTAGGATATGGTCAAAGGATGCTTTAAATATGACTCAAAATAGCATCATGCAATGAATTGTCCTAAATCAGTATACCCAACATTTTGAAATTGTGTACAAAATTATGGTTTCAAAGAGGAAGATGGTGATACTGATCAAGCAGCGGGAATTGTGCTTCAGTCAATATTAATAACAGATTGAGACAATTGTACTGTGTTGGTCAGGAGATGCACACCTAAAGTGCATGGAGTACATTGCTTCATGTTACCTAAACTCTTGAAATAAAAACAACTGAATTAGGGCAAATCAAGTACTCAGTAAAAGAACTGGCATAATCCACTTTATCAGCAGAATCATAACATCAAGTGGAATATCCTTACTAATGAGCAAATCGCCAATGAAATTGTTTTTAGAAAATCAGTGGATTTACAGTTTACACAATCCAGGCATTATTGTTTTCCTTTAATGAGAGTTAATGTCTCTAATCAAAAATATTATTGGTGCTAGGAGCCGTTTGAAGGGAAAAGGGCTGATTATGTAAAGCTACCTAGGTGGTCGCCCACCTATTTTATCACAGGGGAAACAACCAGTTGAAAGATGCAGGAATAAGAGACAAGAGGTATACTAAACTCATAGAAGAGACCAGTAATAATCAAAAACATTATAGGAGGTCACCATCACAGACCATTAAAAAGTCTTCATTACATGATTCTTTACTAAAGATGTATCATGAGATTAGATTAGATTACCTACAGTGTGCAAACAGGTCCTTCGGCCCAACAAGTCCACACCGACCCTCCGAAGAGCAACCCACCCAGACACATTCTCCTACATTTACCCCTTCACCTAACTCTATGGGCTATTTAGCATGGCCAATTCACCTAACCCGCACATCCCTGGATTGTGGGAGGAAACTGGAGCACCCGGAGGAAACCCACGCAGACACGGGGACCCATGTATCAGTGGACTTGAAAATGTGGGATAAGGAAAAAAAAGGAATTTGATCTTGCATTTTGTAGAATTAGAATATCCTTTATTGTCGCTCAAGTAGAGAAGTATAAGAGTACAGTGAAAATTTTACAATGTCACCTCTTATGGTGCCATCTTAGGTACAAGCACCTAGGTACAAATATTAAATATAAAAGGAGGAATAAAAAAGAAAAGTAGTGGCGACACTTTACAGTGATTCATAGCATAAGTTAAAAATAAGACATAGTTAAAAGGATAGGTGTTACAGTCTTATAAACAAATTGCAAATAAACATTAGCTTGCAGTAGCTCAACACAGGGGCTACCACATATGGTCTGACTGCCTGTGCCAGACCCACTCCAGGACTGTTTCCCCTCGCTGGCCTCCACTCCGGGACTCGATTTCCCTCACTGACCTCCACTTCGGGACTCGAATTCCTTCACTGACCTCCACTCCGGGACTCGATTCTCTATGCCAGCCTCCACTTCAAGATTCGCCTCCAGAGCTCACCAGCTCCTCTCTTCCCCTTCGGTTAAGTCCAAGTCAGTAGTTGTAGGAGAATCCAAAGGGATTCTATAAATACATTAAGGACAAAAGGGTAACTAGGGAGACAATAGAGCCCTTTACAGATCAGCAAGGTCACCTATTTGTGGAACCACAGGAGGTGGGAGAGATACTGAATGAGTATTATGCATCAGTGTTTACTGTGGAAAATGATATGGAAGACAGAGAATATGAGGAAATAAATAGCAACATCTTGAAAAATGGCCATAATATAGAGGAGGAGGTGCTGGACATCTTTAAATGCATAAAGGTGGATAAATCCCTGGGACCTAGTACTCTATGGGAAGCGTGGGAAGTGAATGCTGGTCCCCTTGCCTTATCAATAGCATTATCAATATTTGCATTATCAATAGCCACAGGTGAGGTGCCGGGAGATTGGAGGTTAGCTAATGTCGTACTACTACTAAAAAAAAGGTGGCAAGGAAAAGCCATGGAACTATACACCAGTGAGCCTGACATCGGTGGTGGGCAAGTTGTTGGAGGGAATCCTGAGGGACAGGATTTACCTATATTTGGAAAGGCAAGGACTGAATAGGGATAGTCAACATTGCATTGTGCATGGGAAATCATGTCTTTTGAAGGAGTAATGAAGAGGATTGATGAGGGAAGAGCGGTGCACGTGATTTTCATGAACTTCAGTTAGGCATTCAAAAAGATTCCTCATTTTGACTGGTTAGCAAAATTAGATTCCATGGAATTGAATTGAATTGGATTGGATTTATTGTCATGTGTACCGAGGCACAGTAAAAAGCTTTACCTTGTGAGCAATACAGGCAGATCACATTGTTAAATAGCATAGATAAGTAAATAATAGACAAACAGCAGCAAAAATAAAAGCACAGGTACAGGCAAATGCTAAATGTTTGTGAGTGCATTCAGTATTCTAACAATAGTATGGTAGAAACTGTCTCAAAACTGGCTGGTGCATATGTTCAGGCTTCTGTACCCCTCCTCGATGGTAGAGGTTGTAGAAAAGCATTGCCGGGGTGGGATGGATCTTTGAGAATGCTGGCGGCCTTTCCTTGGCATCTGGCCTGGTAGATGGATTCTATGGATGGGAGGTTGGTCTTTGTGATTGTCTGGGCCGAGTTTGCCATTCTTTGTAACAGTCTCAGATCCTGAATGGTACAGTTCCTATACCAGGTAGTGATACATCCAGACAGAATGCTCTCGATGGCACACCTATAAAAGTTGGCAAGGGTATTTGCCGTCATGCCAAATTTACTCAATTGCCTGAGGAAGAAGTGATGTTGTTGGGCCCACATAACTAGTGTCCACATGAAGAGTCCAAGAAAGCTTATTGTGGATGACCACTCCCAGGAACTTGACACTCTCCACTCATTCCACCTTTGTGCTGTTAATGTGTAGGGGGGGCATGAGTAATATCCTGCTGAAAGTCAATAATGAGTTCCTTGGTTTTGGATGGCATTGAGAGCGAGGTTGTTCTCAGTGCACCATTTTTCCAGGTCTTCCACCTCCTGTTTGTAGTCTGTTTCATCGCCATCTGAGATTCGACAGACTATGGTGGCATCGTCAGCAAACTTATAAATGCTATTAGTCTGGTATTTGGCGAGGCATTCATTGGTATACAGTGAATATAATAGAGGGCTGAGTATGCACACTTGGGGGACTCCAGTGTTGAATGTTAGTGAGGATGAAATATTGTCCCCAATCTTCACTGATTGTGGCCTGTGGGTCAGGAAACTGAGGATCCAGTTGCAGAGAGTGGTGCTTAGTCTGAGATCACTAAGTTTAGTAATCAGTCTCGTGGGGAATAAAGGAAGGATTGGCTATTTGGATACAGAACTGGCTCAAAGGTGGAAGACAGAGGGTGGTGGTGGAGGGTTGCTTTTCAGACTGGATGCCTGTGACCAGCGGTGTGCCACAAGGATCGGTGCTGGGCCCTCTACTTTTTGTCGTTTACATAAATGATTTGGATGCGAGCATAAGAGGTACAGTTAGTAAGTTTGCAGATGACACCAAAATTGGAGGTGTAGTGGACAGTGAAGAGGGTTACGTCAGATTACAACAGGATCTGGACCAGATGGGCCAATGGGCTGAGAAGTGGCAGATGGAGTTTAATTCAGATAAATGCGAGGTACTGCATTTTGGGAAAGCAAATCTAAGCAGGACTTATACACTTAATGGTAAGGGCTTGGGAAGTGTTGCTGAACAAAGAGACCTTGGAGTGCATGTAGATAGGGCAGTGAAGGCGGCACTTAGTACACTTTCTTTTATTGGGCAGAGTATTGAGTATAGGAATTGCAAGGTCATATTGCTGCTGTACAGGACATTGGTTAGGCTTCTATTGGAATACTGCATGCAATTCTGATCTCCTTCCTATCGGAAAGATGTTGTGAAAATTGAAAGGGTTCAGAAAAGATTTACAAGGATGTCGTCATGTTTGGAGAGTTTGAGCTATAAGGAGAGGTTGAATAGGCTGGGGCTATTTTGCCCGGAGCATCAGAGGCTGAGGGGTGATCTTATAGAGGTTTACAAAATGATGAGGTGCATAGATAGGATAAAAAGATAAGGCATTTTCCCTGAGGTTGGGGAGTCCAAAACTAGAGAGCATAGGTTTAGGGTGAGAGGGGAATGATATAAAAGGCACCTAAAGATGGTGGTACGTGTACGTGTATGGAATGAGCTGCCAGTGGTGGAGGCTGGTACAATTGCAACATTTAAAAGGCATCTGGATGGATAAAAGAATAGAAAAGGTTTAGAAAGATATGGGCCAAATACTAGCAAAAGCAACTAGATTAATTTAGGATATCTGGTTGGCATAGACAAATTTGACAATGCCTGTTTCTCTGCCGTATATCACTCTGACTCTGGCCTGGACAGTCCCTCTGAAGAGCTCATTGCAAGTGGAGGCTCAGTCCATGTCAATTTAGTTTCTGGAGAAATCCAAATATTTCTTCGCTACTGAAACATATTAGTTTAATGAAGAAAACATAGAAGGTTGATTGAATTATATGGAATAAGAAAAGAAAAAATATCATTGTGCTATTAAATAGTTGTATTTGCATCTGCTCTAATTTCTCCTCATGTGGTTTGGAGTTCTGTTCCTGTGAAGCATGCTGGGATGTTTTATCCTGTTAAAGTTCTTATCATGACAAAATGTCATTGATGATGAACTAGACAAAGGATAACTACTCATCTGAAAGATCATTGTTCTTACTATACTGGTACTCAATTCTTTATGTTTTCAAACCAAATCAGAGTGTTCGTTTCACAATTGTAATAAAGAATTAAAGAAACAGTGACTGGTTACTGCACAATCTACTATATTTCTCAGTGTGTAGGTGAGTGCTGACATGTCAGGTACTTTCCCCATTGTGTACTGGTAAGAGCTGGTATCAAACGCAGTCTACTATGCTCATGAGTTGGGTAGCATAAAATATCAGCTGGGTTTCCCAATCCCTATCACCATCTTGTTTCCCGTGTTGAAGAGTCTACAGTCGAGATGTGAGAAGTGGAATGAGGTGGTCCAGGCTCTGTTGAGAAATAGGAGCAGACTTACTGACATTCAGCATACTGCCAAGATTACTACCTGCTCTACCATTTCATCTGATCGTTGTTGATATTCTGTACAAACTCTACTTTGTTATGCTATCCACATATCACTTTGACTACCCAGGAGCCTATCAATCTTAGCCCATACATGAATTGTCATTGGTATCGGTTATCTGAGGGCAACTGATGCCAATGGAACATACAAACAATGCTCACAATGTGACCTCCCCCATGAGGAGGACTTAAAATGGAGACTGAGTTTTTGGCAAGTTTTTGGGAACGTTTCCACGAAGTCTGCATGCATGGTTCTGATTCCCTGTCATTATAAATCTCTGCTGCACCCTCAGTTTGTTAAAATTGTAGGCTGACATATTCCAAATATCCACAAAACCCCATTAAATGGTCAACTCGGGAATACAATACTTTTGGAAAATGTGTCTAAACTTTAATATTTGTTCCATATTCAAGACAAAATTATTATTTACAAACATTATTGACAGTACAATCAGGACAATAGAAGGTTTTGATTCCAATAACTGCATTTGATTCATATTACAGAGAAGGATTAAAGAAATTCCCGTCTAGAGTTTTATCAGTTATCTACTAAATGTTGCTTCTTAGGACTTACATATGCCTAAAAACTTTGAAATCTCCAATTCTTCCAAATCTGATAGAACAAATTAAGCATACTTGAAATATTAACAGTGACTCCATCTATAGATGACAATCTTTAAAACCTATCTCTTTGACTTAATATCATCTTATAGCTCAAAGTCATATTTTGTTTTATAACACTGCTGTGAAGCACCTTGGGATATTGTATTAAACTTTACGATACCGTTTAGGGAAAAGCAGCCTGCCAGATTGATAGGCCATCCATCAGTGCTACACAATAGCAGTAGTGTGCACCGGCTCCAACATGCCTTGCTGCAACACACTGAGATTTCTTAGACAGCAACTTCCAAACCTGTGACCTCTACCACATGGAAGAACAATGGCACCAGACGCATGGGAACACTGCCGCCTGCAAATTCCCCTCTAAATCATGTGCCATCCTGATTTGGAACTGCATGTCCATCTCTTCAACAGCCTTCCAAACACCAATGTATCTTAAGGACTGCAGCAGTTGAGGAAAGTGGCTCACTACCACTTTCTCCAGGGCAATTGGGAATGGGGTAATAAAGCATCTGAGACCAAAACTGGAAATTCTGAAATTGGGTAAGGTGGAGCCTGCCAGCTTCTGTAAATTGTAATGTTTTGGGGTTAGACCTGTCTTTTCAATAACACATGAACATTAATAGGCAATTTCCCTTCACAAATTCTGATGGCTTTATTTTCAAGATTTTCAATTTTTACCTGAGCAAGAAATATTTCAGCAATGATAAGATTGAAGAGGAATAAAGGGTGGAGAAAGCTAAAAGAAAATTAAACTTCATTTCAGATACTGTGAGAAGGCATACTATGACCTGTCTCCAGAAACAGTAGAGTTTTGGTTATTTTTTTGGCAACTAATTGATTTGATTTATTGTCACGTGTGACTAGGTACAGTGAAAAGGTTTGTTACCTTATTCAACACAAATGTGAATGTAAAAGTTCCATATTGTATGCCTTCTGTGGGTGTTTGAACAATATTATGTGCTTCTTAGAAACATATGCATAGATCCCCTGTTTTTCCCAATTTCTTTATGCTGTAAGAACAACATAATGGTAGAAATGCACCACAGAGTGAAAAAAAAACACAAGTTAATCTTCATGTAAATATCTATCACTTGCACAGTGTTTATAAGGTGGTTCTACTACATTCTGACTAAATGATGCTGGGTGCAATCTTTGACTTTAACTATTGGGTTTAGAGGGCTTTAATACTTTTCGACTGTGCAGTGTTGAGAGGCAGCATGCTAAAAAGCACAGTTTCCTGAATTAATTTAATGAACAACAGTCTTCCTTCAAACTTGTTGCTCTTTAGTGCTCAGGATGAGTTTTGAGGGGCTGACTAGCCCAGGTCCTTGGAGTGAATTGTACAATAAATGATGAGTTTGAAAATAAAAATCAATTTGTAGTGGGTTGCTCCAACAAGTAATTGGCTGATTTAGGCTTGGTTTCCAGTCTATGGATACACTGGATCCATGTCAGGGTGACATTAGCTTGCTTTCCTATCCCTACATACTGCCTGGCCCTGTTGAGTAGTTCTAGCATTCTTTTCTTTCATTTCACGTTTCCACCATTTGCAATGTTCTGTGCCTGATTATGGTTTGAGAGCTATGCTTCATGTGAAAGGATAAGAGTATGTCTTCATCGAGTTGCAAATTTACAAAGGTTATCCCAAAGTGGGCTGGGAAGGGAAGACGGGGAGGGTCAGATGATTAACTGTAACTGTCTTTTTAGTCATAGAGAAAACTAATATCCAAGAATGCAGAACACGGTGGTGTAGTGGTAATATTGCTGGGCTACCAAACCTGAGAGGCAAATGTGAGGACTGTAGATGATGGAGATTAGAGTCAAGAGTATGGTACTGGAAAAGCACAGTAGGTCAGGCAGCATCCAAGGAGCAGGAGAATTGACGTTTCGAGCAAAAGCCCTTCATCAGACCCGAAACGTCGATTTTCCTGCTTATTGGATGCTGCCTGACCTGCTGTGCTTTTCCAGCGCCACACTCTTGACACTAGTAAATCTGAGACCCAAGCTATTGCTCTGGGGAACATGGGTTTGAATGCCAGATATTGAAATTTGAATTCCATAAAAATCCAGAATTAAAATGTTTGCTGAAAAAAATCCTATCTGGGCCCCGAATGTCCTTTAGGGAAAGTAATCTTACTTAGACTGGTCTGCATATGACTCCAGGCTCACAGCAATGTAACTGACTCCTAACTGTCCCTCTGAAATGGCCCAAAAAAAACCATGCAGTTGAAGGGGCAGTTAGGGAAAGGCAACAACTTATTGCTTAGTGACATCTGGATCTCAGGAACAGATGTTGTAAAAGTGTAATGTCATCTAAACTCAGAAGTTTAAAGTCAAAAGCTGTACCCAGCATCATTTAATCAGAATGTAAACGCTTAGCTGGATGAAAAAAAATGCGGGACCAGACATAATATCGGCGGTAAAAGTCATCCTATAAACATTTGTTAAAGGTTTAGTCATGCAGTTAGGATTTGGCTGTGTCAATGTTTGGTAAAGGATGGCAGAAAGAATTTTATAAAGTTACTGCACACCTACATTCTATGAAGAGATTAGCAAATGGCATTTGCCTGGTACTGCAAATCAAAAAGCGAGCAGTCATCAGGATCCAAGAGATGTATTGATAGGTAACTAGGCACTGTTCCCACAATTCAACCTTTATGCCACTTATTTCAGACAAGGCAATGAATAGCCCCATTGTAAGTTGAAGTCAGGTTTCAGCAGCAGAGGGCGCGTTTAAACCATTTTAGCCGAGCAGATTTTTAAAACGTCTATTGACCAGATCTTGCTACTGGGATTCACATTCAACAATATCCATTTGTTTCTTGAACTCCATCAAATGCGAAAAGCCGGAGTGAAAACACAGTATTCATTACACAGGTTCCACATGGGCAATCCAGCAGCTCATCCAGTTCAATCAATTATATGACGAAAGTTACTTTTACAATCTATACAATTACCGGGATTTTCCCCCTGCAATTTGGTTTCATGCGCTGAACCGCATTTGAAGATGTTTCACTGTGACCTGGTAATGCTGACACTGTCCGGAATATGTTAACAAAAAAGTTACTTGAAGAACAAAGAAATATTCCATGTTAAAAAAAAACAAATTCAACGCTAATTAATAAAAGAGTAAGATAATTAAAAAATGAAATAATAAAAAGTGAAGTGGAAAATGGTTAATTATCGATCATGAACAGAAACATTAGGTCGTGACACAGTTGTTCAAAAAATCAGAAATTTAAACAAACTTGGACAATATACCAATTACATAATTACACTTTGAAAATGTTTATTTTCATAACTATATTATAATTGAATAGATATGATAAATAAATACATATGCTTTTGTTGTGTCATATCACCCGCTTAATAGCAGAAATAAATGGATTTGAACTTGGTTCAAATATTCGTTTATTTGAGTTCATTGAGTAGGCAAAATCGCGGGAAATTCAACTGATACCTTTACCTCAGGTTTTTTTTTGAAAATATTGGGTTTTTTGTTCTTCATACTGTCACACATTTGTGTCACTGACGTGGCTCTTACTTCTATTATTACATAACAGTTATTTAACAAAACAATTATCGTGTTAGAACCAAAGTCCTGCACTTCGAAATGTTAACTCTGTTCTCTCTCCACAGACGCTGCCAGACCTGTTGAATTTTTTCCAGTACTTTCAGATTTTATTTCAGATTTTCAGCGTCTGCAGTATTTTAGCTTTATTTTATAATTAACCGTTCCACCCCCCCAAAAAAGAAAAAAAGTCACCTGTGAAGAGAGTCATCAATTCGGGCTTTATTTTTTGAAATAGTTTGTATTCATTACATCACTTAATAGTTACATCATATTTAATAAATGTATCACCGTGCACTGGATTAGCAGTGGGATATCTGTGTCCTGACACTACAGCAATATTAACAACCGCATGGGTTAGAATAAACACTATCTAGGATGTTTGGACAACCTCGTTAAAAATAAACCCTCAAACTTTTTAAAAATTTAAAGGAAAAGACAATGGACAATGGACAGAAAGACATCGATGAAGTCCCAATGTGATTCCTTGAGTGAATAAATTAGTCCAGCCTTTAAGTAATTATCTTGCCTTAAGCAATTCAAAAAAAATGCGATTAGTAAGAAAAAAGTCAAGAAAACAGCCAAATTGGATAGGTGAAAAAATAAAAGGAACGTTCAATATTGATCGAATTAATTGTTAATTTGGCAACGAAAAAGTCAATCACTTGACTACAGCAGCGCCCTCCCTATTTCTTACTCAAAAGATTAAAATCCCACAGAGAAAATAGTCAATGCTCTCTACAGTATATTTATATCCAGACCGAAAAAAATCCTACACTGTTCTCCTCCCATTCCCTGAATAAAGAGTTTGGGAGTGCGGGTAATGTGGAAGGGTTGGTGGTGGGGGAGAGGGGAAAGAAAGGGAGTTGCTGTTTCGCATGTTGTGAAATGTATGTTGGATAAGAAATTGTTACAAGGGATGCGTAATTTTTTTGGCGCCAAAAGTAGGTGTATGGCGCGGTGGGGGTGGGGAAAGGGGGGGGGCGGGACTCTATCAAAGCATTAAACCGGTTACACGCACTCTAGATAGGTTAAAGCACTTTAGTGTAAGCAGGGCAGTGAGGCTCTGATAATACAGAGGAGACAGAGAAAGACAACCAGTGCAGACAGAAACCAGCAAACTCACTTAAGGCCATCATTGTGTCTTGTCTCCTACAGACTGCAACACTAGGAGCCTCACTAGAAGAAGAAAAAGGCTGCTGCGTTGGGTGTTATTGTTGAAGGGGGAAGGGGATTTTACTCCGTTGCTGCTTGCGGGTGTTTTGAGTTGGTGTCGGAGAGGAGAGGAGAGGGGAGGGGGCTGTGCCAGTTCCTGGAGTCCGTGTCCCAAACGCTGCTATATTTCTCCGGTAAGTGTTGCTGTTCTCGCTTCTCCTGATAAATAAATATACAGAGGGGAAAAAAAAACTGAACAAAGCGCCCAGCCCCACGAAAGCCAGCGTTTCAGCTGCCGGAGACCGGCCGGCGTTGATCCTTTCTGCAACCAGTGTTGCAGTTTTAATTTGTATAATTCCAGAGAGCTATCTTAGATAACGCAGACAAAAAGGCTGTTGTAACACAGTGCTCTTTTTAAAAAAAAAAGACATGAAATGTGTACTTTCACCACACAGAACGAGTGGGGGTGTTTTCCCTTTGGTTCATTAGAACTTATTCAGACTTTGCAGTGAGCGGTGTCTCAGGATTTTTTTTACAGAGCTGCGTCAACGCTAGATATTTAAAGCCCAGCGTTTGAGCTGGCAATTATAAAGGGGCTTGTATGTGTGTGTCAGAGAATTAAAACCCAATGCACAATTTTTCATTTATTGCATTTGTTCGAAGGGTTGTGTCTTTTCGATTTAACCTCTTTCGAGCGGGGCAAGTGACAAGTCTTTTCTGTTTCTTATCCAGACCCCCCCACCCCAGATACCAAGATGCCCCTAACGGCTTCTGCCACTTTTTTGGGCAAGAGCTATAACTACGATTACGACTACGACTCCTTCCAGCCGGTTTTCTACGATGAAGAGGAGAATTTCTACCAGCAGCAGCTGCCGGCTCCGAGCGAGGACATCTGGAAGAAATTCGAGTTGCTGCCGACCCCGCCGCTGTCGCCGAGCCGCAGACCCAGCTTCAGCCTCTTCCCTTCCAATGCCGACCAGTTGGAGATGGTCACCGAGTTCCTGGGCGACGACCTGGTCAACCAGAGCTTCATCTGCGACGCGGACAGCGAGACGGTGCTCAAGTCCATCGTCCTCCAGGACTGTATGTGGAGCGGCTTCTCGGCGGCGGCCAAACTGGAGAAGGTGGTGAGCGAGCGGCTCGCCTCGCTGCAAGCGGCCAGGAAGGAACCGGGAGCCCTCTGCATCTCCTCCAGCCTTTCCTCCTCTTCTTCCCCGACTCCCCTGCGGAGCCCGTCTTGCAACGCCCCCGCATCGGCCGGGGCTGCCGCCTTGACCTCTCCCGCTGCCCCCAGCTCTTCCGCCGCCTCGGCTGCTGGAGCAGCCCCCGGGCACCTCGGCATGGGGCTGGGCGCTGCTTCCAGCACCTACCTGCACGACCTCAACACTTCGGCCACCGACTGCATCGACCCCTCCGTGGTGTTCCCTTACCCGTTCGCCGAGCACAAAGTGTCCCTGCCCCTCCCTCCGGGAGCCGGCAGCCCCCCCGCCACAGATACGCCGAGTGACTCCGGTAAGTAAGGAAAATCGCCTCTTAGCCCATCTACAGGGGCGCTGCTTGTGTTAAATACTTCGAACCTTTACTTTGGGGGGAGGAGAGGGAAGATTGGGGTGCATTGCAACTCCCACCAATTTTATTTTAACACTTCGGCTTGCATTCCTCAATGCTATTAAAGCAAATATTTCATTTTCTAAAAAAATGCAACTTCTTCTGGTGCCTTTTAAGGGTTTGCGGTGACTTTTTATTAAAGTGTGTGTTGAATTTAACATTTTTTAGAGGTTGCGTCGGCCACAATGCACAGAGAGAAGGGATTTTGCGCAGATTTTTTTCTCTCTCTCGATCGGTCATTCCGGGACAAACTGGGTGAAAGTGTAATTAGGGGGCTGGGCATTCCGGGCCGACGAGTTTGAAGTGAGGGCGTCAGCCTTTATGAAAGAGGCTTTTCACCACCCCCTCCAACCAAACAGGGCGGGATTTCATCAACTCCCTGAGGCACTCCAGCAAGAGGCTGGCTTGGCAGGGAGAGGAAAGGGCCAGGGAGGGAACTGGATGAGGATATATAAGACGTCCTTACGCAATATCCTTGACTGAAGAGGCTTAGGTTGAATTTAGTAATGCAAATATCAGCTGACTGGGGCCCCATTACATAGAAAATGCTTGGTTCAGGCTGCTTTTAAGCTTGTCATGACCTCGTTCTTGAGTTGTATGTCATTTCTCATCTCTTTTTTTCATCACCTTTTATAGAAGAAGAGCAGGAGGATGAGGAGGACGAGGATGATTATGAGGAGGAAGAAGAGGATGAAGAAGAAATTGACGTGGTCACTGTGGAGAAGAGGCAGCCCTCTACCAGGAAAGCTGAGTTAAACACAAACACCGTCCGGGTCTCCCGGCCTCAGCACAGCCCCCTGGTTCTCAAGAGGTGCCATGTCTCCACTCATCAGCACAATTATGCTGCTCCCTCCCCCCAGCCTCCCACCAAGCGTCTCAAGGTGGAGAGCAGTCGAGTGCTCAAGCAGATCAGCACCAACAGCAAGGGGAAATGCCCAAGCCCGAGGACGTCGGACTCTGAGGAGAACGACAAGAGGAGGACGCACAACGTCCTGGAGCGCCAGCGGAGGAATGAGCTGAAACTGAGCTTTTTTGCATTAAGGGATCAAATCCCAGAGGTGGCAATGAATGACAAAGCAGCCAAAGTCGTCATCCTCAAAAAGGCAACGGAACACATATTGTCAATCCAGTCAAATGAACAGAGACTGATATTGGAGAAAGAACAGTTGAGGAGGAAGCAGGAACAACTGAAACACAGGCTTGAGCAGCTGAGGAACTCTAGCAGACAGAAATATTAATCATTGGGCATTTTTCTTGTTTTTCTGAACTGCCTGAAGGCATTTCTGCTTTCTAATTCTGTACAAGAAAATTCCAGGACATATTCATGCAAATTTGCCGAACTTTCTTCCTGCATGCTAATGCATCATAGACTGAAACTACACAACCATGGCCAGGCTATTCTTTGTGGTGACACTTTGATTTTGGCCAGAAATATGTGATACTGCCTCATTATACGTTAAGACTCTTTACCACATTTTTTCTGGCGGGGTGGATTTACCATGTATTAGTCTCGCCAAGTTTTAATTTACAGATATATTTGTATTTAATGCATTTATTTTTCTTAAAAAAAAAGAAAATCTTATTGACCATTTTCAAGTCTTTGTTTTATTAATTGTCATTTTGTAAAATATTTGTATAGTTATTAAAATTCTTGTAGAAAATTAGCAGTTTATGTAAAGTCACTTGCTAAGCAGTTTTGTGATGAGCTGATATTTTGTTGCAAAGTTTCTCAGCATGTGAATTGTGCCATAAAAAATTTCATTTAATCCTTGGCTGTAATTTCTTTTACTGCATCTGTTTCGTTCAACATACTGCAATTGATGTGATATACTATCCTTTCACTTCATGTAAGTGTGTGAGTTGAAGGGGAGAATTGACAGACTAATATTATTTGCACCAAGAAATGTTGGGCAGAAGATGGGGGGGTGGGGTGGGGTGGGGAGTAGAGGGAGGGGTGTTATGTTCTCTAATGGAAAGTATATATTTGATCTCAATTGTTGTTGATTTCAGGAAAATGATTAAAAGATGCAAAATGCTCCTCAATTGTACCAATGTGGGAAATGTGCCAATTAATTAGGCAAGTCTGATTACTTTCTTTGAATATTAAGTTCTCCCATTTTATGAAATTAACTTCTTCATTCTTCAAACCAACGAAGTGCTGGTCCACACAAAGCCTACAGAAAGGGGGTGTGGGTGAGGTTGATAAGAAGTCTCAGCCAACCAATGGACTGAAGTCTTCAAGACGGTTTCAATGATAAGTGCACCTTTGTCAGTTAACCCATTATAATTCTGAACATTAGCATCTCTTTTTCAAGGAAAACAGTTTAATTAGATAGTTGGTCCATTTGTGGATATAGAAATCATTGGGTGTGACTACATACTTACACCCTCATGATTGGAGTACTTGCCTCAGTGGACCTTAACACCAGCGATTATTATAAATTGCACATTTGCCTCATCTCAGTCCCATTTATTGTTGGAAAAAGCAATGTCACTTCATTTTTCTGTGATTCATTATATAGCCACTCTCATGTATAGACAATTGGAGCCAGAAATGACCTCTACATTTAAATGACACAAATCAATGAATTTCTGAATGATATAGCAATTGAATAGGTTATAATTAAAACACTTGTATAAAAATGAAATGATCATAATGAATGTGCAGATATTACAGCTTTAGTTATTTGTATTGGTTCTTCAGTCATAAATTACTAACATTCTCAACTAAAATTCTCAAACTCCTAGTGCCATTCGCATTTCATATACATTGCTCTACATTTCGTAAAGTGCTTTAACACTATGGTTATTTTCATTTCAATGTAGCTGTATTCATTTGGAATATGTTGGCAGATTCTGTGCAGAAGTTGACTTCAGATTGACTACATGTCTGTGGGTTCGTGTCCCATCTGGGGTGTGTTCATTTGAGATTTCTGGGCAGCACAGTGGCCAGGGTCCCGGTTCAATTCCAGCTGCAGGCGACTGTCTGTGTGGAGTTTGCATGTTCTTCCTGTGTCTCTGTGGGTTTCCTCTGGGTGCTCTGGTTTCCTCCCACAGTCCAAACATGTGCAGGTCAGGTGAATTGGCCATGCTAAATTGCCCACAGTGTTAAGATGCATTAGTCAGAGGAAAATGGGACTGGTGTGGGTTATTCTTCGGAGGGTCGGTGTGGACTTGTTGGGCCAAAGGGCCTGTTTCCACACTGTAGAGAATCTAATGTCTATTAGAGACAAACATGTCTACATTTATGCACTTAAGGAGCTCATTGCCACTTCAGGGACTATAAGGAGTGGGCAATAAATGCTGCTGAGACAGCAATGCTGACATCCCATGAAAGGATATTGAAGAAGCATAAAGTGCGCAAAAATGTTCTACGGTTGCACTGTATTCACTCATTTACAAAGTGGGGGCAGGGGTGTCAGCACGAACAAGTATAAATTCTTGGCCACAGTAGATTGGACAAACGTTAAAAAATAGTGGGGATCCATAAGTATAGCTTTATGCTCTGGGCAAATTGTATGAATCTTTTGGGAGCGGAGGGGGCAGAAAGTGCACTATGCACTACATGCAGAGAGGTAAGAGAATCTGCACGTCCCTGCCTTCACTTCATATACCTTGACCACTCATCCACAGTATGTTATAAGACTTAATGCTAAGGACCAGACACTATCTTCCAGGTCTTCGGGCGGGATTCCGTCGCGAGGGTGGGTGTTCCCCGTCGGGTGCCATGACGTCAGTCGCTGGCGGCGCCGGGCAACGTTCCATTGACGTCGCGAAAGCGTGCGAGCACATGGAATAGTGATGGAGGAGCAGCAGCAAGAACCAAAGCAACCTGCACTTAAATGGATTACTTTACACCAGCACCGTGCAATGGAAAGAACTCGCAGAGCAGCAGAAAACTTCTCAATACCTGTAAGCTATCTCTTTGTTCTTTCTGCTTTGTGTCCATTTGCGTTGGAAAGGGGAGGTATGAGATTGTTCGTAGAGAGGATCCTATTCGCAAACATCTCTGTTTGCATATTGCTTTTATGTATGTGTGTATGTATATAAATTGCAACACGGCCATGCACTGTATGCACCGGAAAATGTGGATCTTGGATGGGGTGTTGTGAATGTTTATCAATTTATTGCCTTGGATGGGAATCGCATGGGTGCTGCGTCCTTTTGTTTCAACAAAAAAATTGCAGTGATTTACAGTAATTTGCTTAAGAGACGGGAAAGCTGCGTTAAATTCATAGGAAGGTGACTATGGGTCATGTTTAAAACGTTCCACCTCTTGTCGATGATAGCTTAGGATTGATTTTATTTAGCTTTTATCTAGGAATCTTTGTAAATCGTAACTCCCAGCACCATCCAAGTTACAGTTTCCATCACTCAGGGCTCTGTACAGATTTCAAATTTTAAGTTGAATGCGATTTGTACTTTAATGGATTGTTGTTTTCAAACGCACATGCTGAACTTTTGAGGGCCAGATTTGTTTTTAACCACGGGAAATTTCTTTCGAACCAAATGCAAAGCAGAAAATGAACGTTTTATCTTCACCCATTAAATGGTGAAAGTTAGCAAGCTTGGAATACTTTATGCATCGCCTGGGAGCTATTTATTGAAGTAGCGGGCTCCAATCAAAGTCTGCACAACGAAGTAAGATTTCACCGTGCTACCGCCGTTTGAAGATGGAAGTTATATTGCAGGATTTAACCATCAAGTTGAATTGTCTAATGCAAAAAAAAAACCAATTCTGCGCAAGGCACTGTGCAATTGATGATCTTGGAGTTTATTTTTCTTCCCCCCTGCTCGGGGCAGAGAAAAGCACAGGAGATGATCTATGCAGGAGGCGGTGATTCGGAATCGGTATTTCCTGCATTACCTAATCCGTTATCCTGTCCCTGTCTGAGATTGGCAGCGCAGTCTGAGAGAACCTCCCACTGTTGTACTTTGCAGGAGAAAGATTTGACTTGCGATGCGGTTGCACCAAACCCCCGGGAAAGAATACGACCCTTCAAAATATGTTGCATTTTCTACAGCAAGTGACATTAAAGCAGCGTTTCAGATTTGTGAAATAGACTTCGATGAAATTCTGTTTGTAGTCGAACAAAACCAAAACCCATTGTCCTTAGCACGGAGGCAGATGCTTATACAGCCCTGGCGTTTACCTGTTTGAAAAGGTAACCGGGGAAACGGGGTTATTATTCACTTGCTTGAAGATGCTCTCAGCTGTTCACTTCGTTTTAATATAATTTATGTCACAGTTGTACATTGTGCAACCAAGAGTGTTTTGGCTATTTGTTTGGTTTTTGGTTTTTTTTGGAAGAGGGTTTGAATTTATGTTGAAGGTCCCTGATCTCTTGCAACCCTGCACTCTTCTGTAATTATTTAATTGCTTTTATTGCTGAGACACAAAATACTAGAACAAAGCAGTTATTCTGGAACTGGTTAAGCCACAACTGGTGTACTACATGTAGTTCTGGGTACCATACTATAGGAAGGATGTGATTATAATGGAGAGGAGATTTACCAGGATGCTGCCTGAGCTGGAGGGTATGCGCCATCAGGAAAGTTTGAATATGTTGGAGCTGTTTTTCCATGTACCAGCGAAGATTGAGGTCCACAACTTTTGAGAGCCATAGATAAGATGGATAGGAAGACACTGTTCCATTACTAGTGGGATCAATACCAGTGAGTTTAGATTTAAAATAAGATGAGAAGACCAAGGGGAGAGTTGAGAATAGACTTACTACAAGCCAAGGGGATCTGAAACTCACTGCCTGAGAGAATTGTTAAGTCAGAAGCACGCATAACATTTTAAGCAGCATTTAGATTTTCACTTGCATTGCCATAGCCTCCAGGACTATAGGCCAAAAGCTGGAAAATGGGATTGGTGTAGTCAGATCTGTTCTGACGTTGTGGGCAGAAGGCCTCTTTCTGTGCTGTAAATATGCATGAGTTTAATTCTGGCCTCATGTGTGCATTTTTCCTTCCTACCGCCCCGTTGGCCCTGCCTTCAGCTGTCTAGGCCTGAGTCTCTTTAACCGTCTGTCCTTCCCTACTCCCTACTTCAAGCTGATCCTTGAAACGTATCACTTTGTCCAAGCTTTGGTCACTTTCAAATATTTCCTTTCAAATATTTCCATGTGGGGGAGAAAACACATCTGTAAAACATCCTTGGGTTTTATTTTGTTGCTGCATTTCACAGCAGTTAAATGTGAGAAGTAATCTCTGTGTCTTTTGATAAAACTGAAAATTAAGACACAAGGAAACCTTTAAGTTTCAGCATCACACAGCTGCAGGAAGAAGCTTGAAGGAAGTAGAGAATTGTGAAGCTGGGTCCAGACTGGGATTTTGATTTGTCCTCGCATTTTATTCGACAAAATTGGCTTCTCTTCTCATCCTTAGGCATATTTAAATGAATATGCTAAGAACTCTCATGTTTAAATGTGTTTTTCTGGAATAATAATCACAGAATTTTACAAAGGGGGACAGAAGGCACACTGTTTGCAGCTTCTTGGTGTAATGTTCATTTTCTGAATCCCATGAGATTCATTGCTTCCACCAGTGAAAATTTGCATTCCATCAATGTAAAATAGTAGTTTTTAAAGGTAGAATAAACATAGGTTTGTGTCACCCCTTCATGATCGTTCTAAGTCTTGAAACACTTTATGGTGCATAAAGGATTGTGAAAGAGAAGTCACTGTTGTACAGTAAGGAAAGCAACAGCAAATGTTGGAAACATATGAAATAAGAGCACAAGTATACCATTAAGCCAGCTCAAGACTCCTCTGCCATTCAGTAAAATCATAGTTAAGTTCCGAATTCCACATTCCCCAGTCTTCTGAGAGCCCTTGATTCCGCTGTCTAACAAGAATCTGTCCACCTTTTGTCAAACCTATTCAGTGCCCCAGCCTCCTAAAGTATAGAGTTCCAACGCCCAATTTGCAGACAGCAAATTCCAAAATAACAATGTGAAAATGAATACAGAGGAACTTAAATTATTCGGCGTTCGATTATCCAAACAAGATCGCAAGGTCCCAATGCTTGGCTAAAATCTGTTTTCCTGTGTTCGATTATCCAAACATTTGATTATCTGAACGAACAAACAAACTCCCTACCCATGTCATTCGGATAATCGAGGTTCCTCTGTAGACATCTGTCATGTTTTTGTGTGATGCTGCAATGAATGCTGGCTGTTACACCAGTGACAACCCACCTACTTTTCAAAGGCCGAGCTGGGGGTCTGTCACTTTGTCTGTGAAGATAGATTTGGTTTGGGACTAATCTCTGTCTGATAACCAACTTCTCAAACAGTTCAACGCTCTTGTACTGCTGTGCTGGAGTTCCAGTCTAGATCGTCACACTTTGGCTTGCAGTATTGCTTGAACCAAGCGTCTTTGCTTTGGAGGCGAATGCTGCCAACTGTGTCACAGTTGCTTTTGAGAATACAGAAATTGTCTGTCTTGAAGTCCAATTTTCACCTCCACCTCCACCTGCCTTTTGTTAATGAAGGTGGTGGTTGATTCAGTGTAATTCATAAGACTTAAATCAGTCTGCAAGATGACTTGTGTACATTTTTGACTACAAGTTATCTGGCTGAGGCCATCACAGTGAAGACATTGAGTTATACAGCACTGAAACAGACCCTTCAGTCTAACTCCTCCACGCTGACCAGACATCCCAAGTTAATCCAGTCCCATTTGCCAACATTTGGCCATTTCCCTCTTAAACCCTTCCTATTTATGTACCCGTCCAGATGGCTGTTAAATGTTGTAATTGTACCAGCATCTACCACTTCCTCTGGCAGTTTATTCCATACACATACCACTGTCTGTGTGAAAGAGTTGCCCCTTTATTCCCTTTTAAATCTTTCTCCTCTCATCTTAAACATATGCACAAAGACCTTATCTATTTACCCTATCCATGCCCCTCGTGATTTTATAAACCCTTTCAGGTCACAACTCAGCCTCTGCTCCAGGTAAAACGGCCCCAGTCTATTCAGCCTCTCCCTAGAGTTCAAACTCTGCAAACCTGGCAACATCCTTGTATATCTTTTCTGAACCCTTTTCAAGTTTCAAAACATCATTCCTAAATCAGGGAGACCAGAATTGCATGCAGTATTCCAATAGTAGCCTAACCAATATCCTACACGGCTGCAACCTGATCTCCCAACTCCTATACTCAATGTTCACATTGAATGAACTTGCCATTCTGTGTGTACTTGTTGGAAGGAATTGCTCTGTTCTATTCAAGAGCAACATCTGAAGTTATACATTCCTGCCAGACTAGGGTCCTATGATGTATCACACTCCACCTGACTGCAGCTAATTCCAAAGAGGTCAGACAATGAACCTGGGTCTGTACTTACCAGTTGGGACAAGTAATCTCTGAACCCAACAGGCTTGGAGATTGACCACTTATTAAAAATGGAAGTTGCTCATTTTACACTGCCAATAAACATAACCACACAAATCTAGCTCCCTTGCTCTAATCGCTGAAATCTATTATAAATATGGTATATATTTATGATCCTTGCATGTAAAATGTATATTTATGACCATTGCATGTAAAATGTACCCTTTGCACCTGCTCCCTGTGGCAGTTACAAATGTTAATTTTGATTTTATATATCCAGTCAGCGGCAATGTTTCATATGGAAAGTGTTGCGCTACAATCATGTTCTCCAAAAGGAATTACTTTTAAGGCAGATATTAGGACTCTTTTATGCACAAAAATCTCTGAAATTATGAGGTAAATCTAGGTTTACTTTGAGGGACAGGGCAGTTAGAATCCCCCTAAATAGACAGATGGGGTGGGACACAAAAGCCTGTTCAGGTCTCCTTAAAAGGCAAACTTTTTATTTATGCTGTGGCTAGGTGGTTTGAAAATGGGCAGAGTGATCTGGACAGGGAATTCCAGAGATTTCTTTACCCAGGAAGGTATAACATTTTGTTCTTCGATTTTAATCGATCAATGCTGTGCTTCATTGCCTTGGGATGGTAATGATAATTTTGCTTCTGTAAATGAGGGAGAGTTAATGCTGAGACATTACTACTTATACATTCCAATGTCTTTAAAATCAACTAATTGTAATTCTAAAGCTCCCTTCATGGAAACAGATATACAAGGGTACTTAACAGGAGCTAAACGGTACGCCTATTGAAATGGCTTATGTCAAGCTTGGTTAATGTTTAGGAGGATATTAAAGCACGAAGGGGTGAGTGAGGTCAAGGGAACCAATGTTCAGCTTTAGGGTTTTCTTGGATTGTTTGGGTAGTGGGATTGGGGAATGCATGAGAGGCCAGAATTAAAGAGGAGTGGAGTTCTCAGTGGAAATTTGTTGCGGAGATGGAGGGATAAAGGAAAAGTGATGGTGCGTACCAGGGCGTTTGGTCACTGGGATTTGCTGCTGCCAGCAGGGCTGTGGGTCAGTTAGTACAAGTTGAAAGTTGGAATTTCTGGTTAGGAGAGGTTGCAGACATTTGAGTTTGGATGCAATATCAGCATGAGTGAAGGTTTCAGCAGCAGACAAGCTGAGACGAGCAAAGTATTACAGAAATAGAAATTGATGATCTTTTCAGATGGAGGGTAGGGAATCTAATGCTTAAGGATGAAATTCAGCACTGCACAATCTGGTTCAACCTCCGTCTTCTCAATGTTTAATTGATGGAAATTGGTTCATTCAGAACTGAAAGTTGAACACCATCAGTTTGACAATGTAGAGGCAATGGAGAGGCCAAGAAGCAATGGTGAGCTGGAGCCAGCTGTGATTAGTGTACGTGTGGTGGGAGGGCATTATGGTACGTGTCGACTCACTTAGGGTTCCTGTGTCTTACGTTTCATGAGGGGCCTGACTTTTATAATTAGCGCTGTTCATACCAGCCGTGCCACTTGAATCAGCTGTTGTGTACTGGAGTCCACATAGCTGGGAATGCGACCTGCACCCTTGGAGATCTGGAAGGAAGGACATTTTGTTTTTTGATTTGATGCAGGTTTAAAGCGATCCACTTGGAACGATGATCATAGAGGAGATTGATGTAGACTGTTACTTCAACTGGATAACTGTCTAGTACCCTTGTCCTTGTTACTGTGAGAAGCTGCAGTGTTACATAGTGTTCTCCCTGCCTCTGCAGATCTTGGCAGATGACCAGGACTGACTCACCATGTTTCCTTTTTCTGAGATGGATCACACACTGTGGATTCCTAGAACTGCTTGAGTTGCACCCTTACTTTCTCCCCTCTTTTGCTCATCGTTGTCTCTGTAAATTAGTAGTTAGAAGCTTTTGTGAGTCAATTTTCCTTCTTCCACTTGAGTACTTGAAGTGTTAGGTGTGCACATTGCTTTTCACCAATTCAAATACTTTGTGTGTGACTGGGTTAAGCCAACTCACTTTTCTATTGCCATTAAGGGAAATGTTGATAATTTTGTGGTAGCCTGCAGTCATATATGGGTGGTGAAATATCTCAGCAGCCTCAGGAATTTCAAATGCTGTGTGCGGGCTCATTATTTACAAAGAGTGTGGTGAGAAAGTGCGCTCTTGTGACTTATACTTTGTACTGCTGGTTCCTATCTATGGATTTCAAAATCTCACATGATCATTTGAAGGAAGGGTCCATATTTAACTGTTGCACTGAAGAAATTGCACTTGTTTTGTTGTCTTTGAAATATGTTAAAAGGTCAGTGGTTTGTTATATTAATGAAAACAATTTGCTGTCTTCTTGGACCCATTCCAGACGTCCTTGGTGCACTCTGTAGAATTACTTTAATGTGTTATTTTGATTATTCCATCCTTTTTTTTAAATGTCCCTATTCGTCTCTTTGCTGTTTTTCTTTATTTACAACAAAGAATAAAATAAAGTGGAAGGATTTTCTTCAGATCAGTTCTGCTATGATTAAATTTAGAGAATTGCTTAATTGAATGTTTAAGATGGTAGGCTGCTGTATCCCCTGACATGAGTGTTTCTCAATTAGTAAACACAGGATCCAACAAAAACAGAATGCATTTAGCTCTTTATTGCATTGTCCTTCAGCAAGGAATGGAGAGCCACTGAGCCTGCTCTATCGTAATAGATTCTGGATGAACATTTTAAGCAATTCCACTTTCTCACTGTATCCAGTCATCACTGTCAGGATTCTGTGTATTGATTGTAAGTTGATGGACAGGCAGCACATCCATCAAGGAGGCAGTATCCTCAAATGGTGAATGTTTACTAATGGGTAAAGAGTCGGTGAGAAGCAAGTTCTGCCAGATGTCCTGTGTGCGAGATGGCAGTGAGTTAGAGTGTAGGCTGTGGTTTTCAGTCAAGGGGATTGTTGCCAGGCTGCTGTTTGCCATGGCACTGCAGCCTGGCCTACTAGCGATGTTGCCGTCTTCCTCCACATTCCAAATATGAAAATGGATGTTCAAAACTATCATCTCCCATCACCTCAGAGTGGAATTTTGAGTGTTCTACTAGTCATCTGGTCCTGGCTTCCTTGTTATACAAGAATTCCTCAGTTGCGTGTCCATTTTCCAACCTGCACATGAGCTTGTGCCAGTGAAGTCAATTCTGCTTGACAAGTGTTGAGTAAATGTGAGAGAGTTGCCTTTGACAGAGCTGTCACTTCTCTGAATTTGTCCAACTATAACACGCCCAGAATGAACTGTGGACAGTGAAGATGGAAATTGTTGAGTTTCCTTTCTTGACCGCTTTAATTCAACAAATATTCACAAACACCATGACCTGGTGCTGAGAACACCAGGCTTCAAAAGTTTGAGTCAACCTGTTGTTACTCAGTCCACATTTCACAAAACAAAATCAGAAATTGCTGGAAAAGCTCAGCAGGTCTGGCAGCCTTGTGGAGTGGAAACAGAGCTAACGGTTTGGGTCCAGTGACCCTCCTTCAGACGATTTTGTGACTTCGTGGTCACCTGAATTGGTAGCTGGGTTTCCTGTGTGTGTATTGCACTAAATCAAGCAATCTATGGTCTGTCAACATGGGCCAAGGTATCCGAAGGCTAACCACTTCCACATGGAAATTAGTGTGATCAAACAAAATGTGACACTTTGTTCCAGAATTACGGCTTTTTCCAATCGTAAACTCCGTTAGTTGTGGAGACGTATAGCATGGAAGCAGACTGTTCAGTCCAACCTTTCCATGCTGACCAGATATCCTAAATTTATGTAGTCCCATTTGCCAGCATTTGGCCCATATCCCTCTAAAACCTTCTTATTCACATACCCATCCAGGTGCCTTTTAAATGCTAATTGTACCAGCCTCCACCGCTTCCTCTGGCAGCTCATTTCCATATACACACACATACCACCCGCTGTGTGAAAAGGTTGCTCTTCAGGTCGTTTTTTTAATCCTTCCCCTCTTACCTTGAACCTATGGCCTCTAGTTTTGGACTCCCCTTTTGGTTTGCCTTTTGGAGTTGCCTTTTGGTTTATGTTCACTTAAGGTTGTGTGTTGTTTGCTTGTAGTAGTGTGCAAACCAGTACGACCATCTGTCAGCAACTGGCATTGAACTGATGGCCTTTCGTACAAATGCAACCTGCTCGAACACACGAGCATCACAAAATAGTGGGGTTGTTTCAGCAATGTCTTGGTATTGACGTGGTACTTACCGATCATCTCTATGTCTGGTCTTGCCATCATCTCTGTCTTTGACATCCATTGTCCCTTCAGTTTCTTGAATTTATTACCTTGTTTGTATTTCTAGATCTTGTATCTTTCAGTTCATTTTGTATCAGAATTTTTGTCAGGAGAAAGATGTAACAGACTGACAAATGAAGACTGAGCAATACTTAGTCCTTTTTTAGCTAATGCCAAGTGTTTCTTTGATCATTTGTGCCAAAGGTACAATGTCACTGTTGTAGAGATTGACCTCGTCATCTTATAGGGCTTTATTAACTGGTGTTTATGACTTGTGAAATAATTTCAAAATATATTTTCACTTTGGTAGTGCAAAGGCCATCCCACGCCTTCCCAATACTTTTCAACACTACATGTCTAAATTAATTATCTAAGAGGACTACCTTATTCATACATTGTATACCATACGTACTGTGTCTGTTTGTGCTGGACCAGCCATACTTCAATATACGTGACGTTAGATTTAATACACAGTTGGCTGTCCGAATGGAGAGAAATAGAACCTATTTGCTAGCTGTTCCGGTGAAGGTTTTTAAATGGATTTGCATGTTTTCTATTTTGGGAAAGGTTGCCTTTTGCTCGTGCTACTGTTTCCAAAGAGAATTCCACTATCAGTGGAATTTCATAAAGATTGTGAAAGGCGTTTAACAGAATCTGGGTCTGTAGAATTTTAGCTATCCCTGTGTGTACTTTTGAGTCCAGTTGCAGATGCTGTCTTTTCTAAGTATCTTACTCTTCCAGTAAGATAGTCTTTTGAGTTCTTTTAACAAATAGGAATAGAATGACAGAGACTAATTCATAATTTTAGAGCATGTTGGGCTTATTATTCCCTTATAACATCTAACAACAAATCTAGCAGATAACTGATTATAGGTTAGAGGGTTGTCAAAAGACCTCAAAGTGAAATCATTGTCTCTGCCTTATTCTAAGGTATCCTATAGAGACTGAATTGGATTACTGTTGTCCTATAGTATGCAAGGGATACAGTGCTTTAAAATATCTCTGTCTATTTTCAACTGCAGGCTAGTGAAGTATAATGTAAGCCACATTGGTTGTACATCTTGCAGAAGATCTCCACTCTTGCTTTGAGGTCAGACGACCGTGGACTAATTGGAAGGCACAATGCACATGACTGGGTGTTTAATAGAGTACAGCACTTATGTGAATTTAACACATTGCTAGTTATGTCATGCTCCTTACACAAAGACCTTTAAATCTGGAAGTAAAACATTAGGTGGACAGGTCAAGTCAAAGAATAGGAAAAAGAGTTTGCATTTAACACTTCTATTATAAAAGTGAATAAAAGTCTTCCTGCCCAGAGGTAAGTTGTGCTTTCATAGCCACCTTGAATGCTTGATGTTTAAGTTGTACCACAGAAAGTTAAAAGCGCTTCAGGAATATTGTAAATGATTACTGGGTTTGTGGAGTGCACAGGGTCCTTGTTTCGGGTAGTTGTGTATGGCGATGGTCATATGGCGTGTTTTACCATATTAGAAGGTCCCTGTTTCATTTGGCAAAGCTGGCAGTATCTCTCAAAAATAAATGCTCATTCTGTTATGGGTGTTCAGTGGTTGATTTCCAATCAAGTACAGGTGTCCCCCACTATCCGAAAGTGGAGCGTTCCTATGAAACCATTCGTAAGCCAAAATGGCGTAAAGCGAAGAAGCAATTACCATTAATTTATATGGAAGAAAATTTTGAGCGTTCCCAGACCCAAAAAATAATCGACCAAATAACACACAAAACCTAAACGAACTAACAAATAGTTAAGGCCGTCAGACATTGGGATGGTGAGAGGTACAGGAGACTGGGGTGTAGAAGAGAGAGATACCTTAAGACACATCGTGCTAATGGGTGCACAAAATAAATCGAGATAAAGCACATGCTCACAGGCGCAGTTCAAAGTTATGGCGGCTTAATGCTGAGTGTAGTTCCCTGGGAAGGCGTTTGGCGGCGCCACTTTCGCTGCGTGCACTTTTTCGTAAAAGCAAAAGTCCTCTTTCGGTTAGCGAAAACAGATACTAACGTTGGTGTTTCGTAAAAGCAAATTGGTGTAACATGAAGGTTTGAAAAGCGGGGGTATCTGTATTGAATGTTAGCATCGAGTGCTCCTTGGTCAACTTAGGTCCGGCAAGCTTAGTGATTTCGGTCTTTGGGCTTAACAACATTAGATTAACACCTAGAAATGGGCAGGTGTCTTATGAAAAAGTGGGCTTTAGACCACTGGAGTTTGGAAGAGCAAGTGGTGGGGTGATTGAAGCATACAACATCCTGAAGGGTCATGACACAATGCATGTGAAAAGGTTGTTTCTTCTTGCGGGTTAAACCAGAAGGACGGATCACTGTTCGAACATAAAGGGTTGCCAATTCATAACAGAAACTAGGAGAATTTTATTTCCTCTTGGATTGTTGAGGGTCTTAGGAATGGTTTTGAAGCAGAAACCTTGAATATTTTAAGATAAAGGTAGATAAGTACTTGAAAGGTTATTGAGGGTAGGTGCAGCTGTAGAGTAATTTGATCAACCATTATCTTACTGAATGGCAGAACAGACTCAACGGGCTGAATGGCCTACTCCTATTTCGTGTGTTTGTATGTAACCTTCGGTGTTCCCTGATCACACTCTCCTGCTCTGTTAGTATGATGGTATCCCATTTCCCATAAGAGCCTTTCTGACATTGAATTGTTCAAAAGTGGCCATTTCAAAAGTGGCAAACATCTGATCCACTGCCCAGCAAAAAATTTGAGGAAATGACCATAATGTGTTTCAACACTAACTTGACTAGAGTGGATTGAAAGTAAGCCATAACTCATTGAACAGCTCATTTGAGTTATTGTTGACCATGTCTTTTAGTGCAGCTGTGCATATTGTTCAAGTCTTGGTTTAGTAGTCATAGCCACCACTTCATAATGGTCAGATGTGATTGAAATGTGTAATGTATTTTATCCACAGGCTGCTTGAAATAGTTTTGAGTGAAGTAGGGTGGGAGGAGTGATGAAAGCACTAGCAAGCTCCTTGAGTGCGGTGTCAAGCCGGCGTAAGTGCTGAAGGCAATTGTTTTCTTTTCCATTGGATTAGTTGCATTTTCCCTGTTGCTGGCCCATTGCTAAATGCCATATCTGACTCAACAGCAGCACCGCTGTCACTGACAACAACAACTTCTTTTGCTACTTTAAAGACATTACATAAATATAAGAGGTGCTCTACAAGTGCATTACAAAACAATGTTATCACACCAAGCTACTTAACAATCCCCTGAGCTCCTCATTGTCCAAGTTTCTGTCTTTTTCTGCGTGCCACTTTAGCCTGTATCGAGCCTGTATAGTCGAGTGAATGTCAGTGCACCATTATCAGTTTTACAGCAATGCCCAGATGAATCACTGTGTGGCTGTCTTGGTAAGAAACCTGAGGGGACAACTAGTGCCAGAGCACACTCTTCACCTTGTCCTGCAAGGTCTTGTACACCTCCAAGGCCGTCTCTGGATCTGCCTGCTCCAGTTGGCAAGGGCACATCAAATTGCAAAATGGCTGTCATTTGCCTTGACCTCCAGAGGAATGAGAGAGTTATGAATAAAGCTGGTAGGGAATTTAGGGGAAGCATATTCACCCAGACCAGTTAAAATGTGGAACTTGGTGCAACATGAATTGTTGGGGAGATTAGCCAAGATGCATTTAAGGGGAAGAGAGGTAAGCACGTGAGGGAGAAAGGAATCAAAACATAGGTTTAGATGAAGCTAGATAAGAGACTAGTGTGAGCATAAACTGTGCTGACCTGTTGGGATGACTGTAATACAGTATAAAGAAAGCACAATGTTTTTAAAACACAAACCTGAAATGCTCTTGCCATGAATGCTGCCTTTGAAATGCAGTAGTCTTATTTTGACCTGGCTAGTAGCTGGATGTTGCGCACGCTACAGAACTGGGTGGCCAAAATCTCTGCATAACAGCAAATGAAAAGCCATGTGTTGTTCCTCACTGACCCTCTGCCAGTCAGTTATTTCTCCCCCCTTAGTTTTGAAGTTCATTAAACATGACATTGTTTATAACAGGTCATTCGAACCAGACCGTTTTTTTTTAAATTCAAATGTACTCTGCAGTGAGACATATTATGGTTCAAGTAGGGGTCTGAATCTTCCGCGACATTTATGAGTTTAAAATGTTAGGCTTTGAATGTAAAAGTGTCATGTGTTATGGCTCAGGCTTTGACATTGAGACTTTGAAGCTAGTAACTTAAAAGGTAAGCAGTTCCACAGTTAAAGATGATTCTTCTGACATAGCTAGAAAGACATTGCACTGCAGAGGTAGATGACTTGTACCAAATGTTTTGTGTAGTTCGCCACCCTCTGTTGCCAATAGCCCTTTGGCACATTTGTTCCCCACTCTCCCACTTTTGTCGCAGTTTGTTCATCCACCTCCTATTGACCTCTTTTCCCTGTGGTTCTGAGGATGAATACAGTGGAGATGGCTTGGCTGAATGTCCCCTCGCTGTAGATCTTTTGTAAATTTTATGATTTGGCCAGCCCCGACAGAGCACCTAATAAAGCCCTTCATTGACAGTTTTGGGCGAGGCATCCTCAAAAGTGGCTGGCGTGCAGCAGGGAAACCATCTAGAAATATGAGTATTTGAGGGAAAGAAGCCTTTCTCCACAACAGACCTTCTGTACATGGCCAGGGCTTGATTCAAATCCAAGTTTGGCATCAGAGAAGAAAAATGCAGTCTTGCCTATCTCCATGACAGGCATAAATAGTGATTTTTTGGACTGGATCTAAATAATCAGTGAGGTTTCGCAGGGGTCAGGACTGGGCCACTTTTCCTAATGCATGAATTAATGCCCCAGACCTGGGTGTACAAGATTTCAATATCTGAATGTAAACTTTAGTATTGTGAACTGAGAAAGGGGGAATGATAGTTTCAAGAGGCTATTTAGTTGGATGGTGATGTTGCATACAGAATTTCATGCAGATAAGTGTGAAGTGATTCATTTTGATAGGATGAACAAGGAGAGATAAATTAAAGGATAGAAAGCTAAAACAGTTGCGAAGACAAAGAGCAGAAAAGCAAGGAGACTATTATCAGCTTTTATACAACTTTTGAATTGGTCTTAACAGACATGCTTAATTCTGAGCCCCACACTTTGGGATGGTGGTGAATATATTAGAGAACACAGAAAATATTTACGAGAATGATTTCAGAATGAGAGAGTTTGGTTGCATGGGTAGGTTGGAGAGGCTGGGACTGTTCTGTTTTGAGCACAGCAGAGAAGGTTGAGAGATTTGCTAGAGGTGTCAGTACTGATATCGGCATCATTGGGTTCTGGATAATTGGGGGAAATTGTTCCCTTTGAAAGGAAAATCAAGACCAAGAGGGCACAGATTTAGATTGATTGATTGGAAAAAGAAGCAAAGGCAACTTGAAAAATGTTTCACGCAGTGAGTGGATTGCACTGCCTGAGTATGTGGTGTAGGTAAACTCATCCGTGGCTTTCCGAAAGGAATTTGATGTGCACGCGAAGAGAACAAATCTGCAAGACTGGCAAAACAAAGTCGCTGGGAAATGAGCTCAATTAGGTTGCTGTTTCAGAGAATGGATATGAACTTGTTTGCACTCCTGTGGCTGGCTGTTCCTTTAATTTGAGCATGGTGTCTCCTTAAAGTGATGAGGCCCTCACAAGGTACTGCATGGGATTTGGAGCACAGCTTCTTAAGATTTTAGATTCTATTGTCACGAGTACTCAGTAAAGGAATACAGGAATGTGGTGAAAAGTGTGCAAAATTGCCATTCTCTGCCTTGGTTACACTGCCTCATAATTAAGATGTTGTGGCTCAAAGCGTGATGTACATTGAGATGTGAGAGTTGTCTCCATTTTGAATGAATGGAACCAAGTTCCTCCTCATGACATTAATGTCACTCCTGCTGCATTTCAAGGACAGCTTTAATGTGGCATTTGAAATGCACTCTGGTATATTGCTCATTGCATTGGAGATCAGTTGTTACCTGACAACAACAAGGTTGTCAGTCAGTATAAGCATAGGTTGAATAATTAATAGTTATAGAGTCATACAGCACGGATACAGACCCTTCAGTCCAACTTGTCCATGCCAACCAAGTTTCCCAAACTGAACCAGCCACATTTTTTTAAGTTCCCTACATCCTTTGATGCAATTTGTACTTTTTCAGAAGGGCAGTCGACTTTATGGTGAAGCTTCATGGATAACAACTTAAACTCCCAATGACAGTCAGAAATGTAAACTTAAATCAGCAACATATTTTTCTTATTTACTTAGTGCTGTGAGCCATGAGGTTACGATTGGCCTATCCTGTCTAGAAGTTCAGAAGTCCAACACCCAAGAAGTTTGCCAGCATCGAGGACAACGCAGCCTGCATGCTTGCAGATCTGGTGCCAAGTTGTTTAATCTCTCCATGCTCAGTAGCAGCAGGATGTGCTATATACTAGATGCACCACCACCCTCTCAAACCACAAACGGTACCATCTCTAAGGATAAGGGCAACAGAGACGGGGGGACACCACCAGCTGCAAGTTTCCCACCATACCACCATCACCATCCTGACTTGGAAATATATTGTCATTCCTTCAGTGCCGCTGGGTCAGAATCCTGGAACTCCCGAATGGCATTGTGAAGCACATATAATGAGGTGGTTCAAGAAGGCACCTCATCACCAATTTCTTGAGGGAAACTAGGGGTGCGCAATAAATACTGGCCCAGTCATCAATGCCCACATCCCAGGAATGGATTTTTTAGAAGGCTACGAGAAAGGTAAGCTAATATTTTTTTTCATGAATGGAAAGCTCTTGCTTTTGGCTCAAATGTAATGTTTTGGGCTTTTACCTGGTACATGATGTGACAACCCCAATGAGGTCAGCTTGTAAATTTCTCCCCCAGCCTGGTACCTGGGACAGAGTGAAGTAGATCAAAGTTTCCATCTTGTTTTCAGCTTCCATTGGAGTCCACCTTCTGTTCACAAGATATATTTATACAGCACGATAGCTGCACAATATATTGCTTTTGTGATCTTTAATCTTGTCATCTGAAATCTAAAATCCCCATCCTGTAAATGATTTAATGTGAGTAATTCATACCATTTTGGTGGTGAGTGAAAATTAGAATTAGATTACTTAGGCTGAAGTGATAAGTTGGTGTGACCGTCCAATGAGCAGTTTGTGAATTATAGAGAAGGCTGCATCTTTTAGTCAGGGCTCTTATTATGGTAACCATCTTAATCCAGCTCTTAGCTGCTACATTCAGTGTGTTTTTTGTTTGATTGTGGGATGTGAACCTCATTTGGCAGGTCTTTGCTTTCCATTCTTTATTGTTTTTATTGTGTTGATGGAATCACAATAGTCCGTGTGGTGTGAGTGCGCACACAGGGCTGTTGAGGACGGAGCTCCAGGATGTTGACCCAGCCAAAGTGAAGGGACAGTAATGTAGTTACAAATTGGGATGGTGTAGTGGCTTGGAGGAGAACCAGCAGCTGGTGGTGCTCCCTTGATTGAAGTGGTGGAGGTTGTATGTTTACAAGGTACATTGCAAGGAGCTTGTCAAGTTGCTGCAGTCAATCTGGTCGAAGGTATACACTGTGAGCAGTGGTGGTGGACGGAATGACAGAGCAGAAACAGTTTTTGAGTCATGATGAGAAGAATGCTTGTTTTTAACAACAACATGTGGTGTATTGCATATGTACAAGTTACATTGACTAATTAGTCTTTGTAAATTAGCATATTAGGAGCCTGAGGTACCACGTTGTCTCCGTTGGGACCTTGTGTTAGGTTATTTGTTCTCCATCCAGGATTGTGTGATATTCTTAGATTGAGTAGAATCTAATGCAGTTTCACACTAAGTCTTAACCTCCCTCTTTTGTTGTATTGAGGTATCGAGGAGTATATTAAAGGAGGAGGTATATGGTGAAGGTATTTAGGGAGAGAATTCCAGAGCCTTGGCAACTGAGGGTGAAACTACCAATGGAAGTGCAATTAGAATCAGAGATGCAGGCTGTAATATTGGAAATCCTGACTTAAAAAGGAATGCTGTATGTAACTACGTGTCTGGACTAACCAAGGCTCCTTAATTTAGAGCATAAGATAATAAGAGCAGAATTAGGCCATTTGGCCCATCAAGTCTGCTCTGCCATTTGATCATGGCTGATCTTTCTCGACCCTGTTCTCTTACTTTCTCTCTGTATCCCTTGATCCCCTTGCCTATCTATCTCTGTCTGAATGATACTCAATGGCTTGGTCTCCACAGACACTCCAACGTTTTGCTGAAGAAATTCCTCCTCTGTCAGTTCTAAAGGGTCATCCCTTCAACTCTGAGACTGTGCCCTTGGGTCCTAGTCTTTCCGACTAGCAGAAACATCATCTCCACACTCAATCTATCCAGGCCTCTCTGTATTCTACAAGTTTCAATAAGGTGTTCCTCATCCTTCTAAACTCTACCCTCCTTATATGGCGAGCCCTTTATCCCCAGGATCATTTTTGTGAACCTCTTTTGGATCCCCTCCACCGCTAATGCATCCATATTTAGAAACGAGGCTCTAAACTGCTCCCAATATTCCAAATGCAGTCTGTCCAGAGCCTGTAGAACCTCTGCTCTTCCAATCTAGCCCTTTCGAAATGAACATGAAAATGAAAGTAACCTCTATCCCTTGCTTATATAGCTGTTCTCCCATGCCGTTTCTCTGTGTGGTCTGAGGGAGAGTGACTTGAATTTGACTAGAATGGTAGCTCTGACAACCAAGTGCTAAAGTGAATCTTTTAATTTAACCTCTGATATCACTGTTCCTGCAGCAGGCGGCTCAACATGCGAGGAGGAAATGGATGGTTATGATGGAGCTGTGTGCCTACTGTTTAGTCTTGGTGTTGTTTCACCTCTTATGGTGCACTTTCTGTTGGGAGCAATTTGTTTGAACATAAAGATGTTGCACAACATGAAAGCAAGGCTTAAGTATGATTAATGCTGTAGTAGTTTAGTACCAAAACAATAGATGTGAATAAGTCATTTGATAGCATTGTAATTATCTCGCATCTCAATGAAGTGATATGATTTCATCATATAGGACTGTCAGTATGGTTATTGTTACAGTATCCATCGGACTCTGACAAACCCATAATTATACTATTTCTCCAAGCAACAGCAACTAACACAGCAGCCCATTAATCAGTAATGGGATGTGGTAATGTTAACTTCAGAAGCTTTTCTGTTCACTCTGCAATGTCAGTCCAAGGTGCACGATATAATTTTATTAGTTTTGACAAAGAATTTTGAGCTGATGGAATTCATGAAAAGCTAACAAGAGTTACAGATCCATCCATAACACAAGATAGAACATAGAACATAGAACATAGAACAATACAGCACAGAACAGGCCCTTCGGCCCACGATGTTGTGCCGAACTTCTAACCTAGATTAAGTACCCATCCATGTACCTATCCAAATGCCGCTTAAAGGTCGCCAATGATTCCGACTCTACCACTCCCACGGGCAGCGCATTCCATGCCCCCACCACTCTCTGGGTAAAGAACCCACCCCTGACATCTCCCCTATACCTTCCACCCTTCACCTTAAATTTATGTCCCCTTGTAACACTCTGTTGTACCCGGGGAAAAAGTTTCTGACTGTCTACTCTATCTATTCCTCTGATCATCTTATAAACCTCTATCAAGTCACCCCTCATCCTTCGCCGTTCCAACGAGAAAAGGCCGAGAACTCTCAACCTATCCTCGTACGACTTCCTCTCCATTCCAGGCAACATCCTGGTAAATCTTCTCTGCACCCTCTCCAAAGCTTCCACATCTTTCCTAAAGTGAGGCGACCAGAACTGCACACAGTAATGGCTTTATGTTCAGATGTTCATTATGGCTTTCTTACTGGCACTCTCACCTGTGTGACGGACATTTCTAGTTTGAAATCCCAGTCCAGGCCCTGAATATGGAATCTACTGAGACGATCCAGTGCCATCGTTCAAAGCTGGTGTTAAAATTGAGGCCTAATCTGCATCCTCAGAAAGATCCCATGACTCAGTTTGAGGAAGAGCAGGAGGAAGGTGTCATGAGCAATATCTATCCCTTCACCAGCATCATGAAAGACAGATTGTAACCCATTACCTTAGTGCTGTTTGTGGGAATTTGCTGTGAGGGTGTTGACTGCCATGTATCTGACATTGTAACAACGACTAGGCTAAAAAAGCAATTCCTCTGCTGGGAAGTGTACTAGAGCGCTGCTTGTCCCTTTAGAATGTCTCCTTTCTCCAATATGCACCAGCTGCTATTCCGGTCAACCCCTTGCCCATGTGGCCAGCTCCATATGGAGGACGTGGTCTTTGTTGTACTGCTAGTGCAGAGCTCTTATTCTTTGGGAGTGTGTAGTTACAGAATTGCTCTACAGCGTGAAAGGACCTATTTGGGGCTTTGCTGTCATTAAGTAGGGTGCTGTGCACAGAATGCCATTGCTATATTTACCACTGTGTGTAAGTCTAGCCGAGTGCTTTGAAGACTGGTTTGATCATGCCACTTGTCAGTGGTTTTTAATGCATTCGTGGGTTGAGGTTGGTGCTGGCGCAGCCCCAACTCTTATCCATTGCTGGTCACACACTGCTGCTGTTGAAAGTAACCAAAGTTAATGGAATGCTGCCGTTTATCTCTAGGATTGGAGCACGAGAATGCAGAGTTTATGCTCAAACTGAACAAAACTCTGGTTAGACCTGACTTAGAGTACTTAACGAACAAACCTAGGCACCACCCCTTAGGAAGAAAATACTGGCCTTGGAGGAGTACAATGTAGGGTTACAAGAATGATACTTGGACTTCAGGGCTTAAGTATGAGGAGAGATTATACAAACTAGGCAGCAGGGAGTGAAGAAACAAACAAGAATAGAGAAAAAGCCTGCTTTACATCATCCTCATCAATCGATCTGTCGCAGATGTATCTGTCCATAACAGGAGCAGTGAGAGTGACCACCGCTCAGTTCTGTGGAGACCAAGTCACATCTTCAAATTGAATTCCTAGTGTTTAGAGGGTTAAGAGGTGATCTGCTTGAAGTCTTCAAGACATTAGCAAGAAATGACAGCGTAAATAAATCCAGACGATTTCCACTGCTTGGGCATTCAGGAACTAGGGGGCATAGCCTGAGAATTGGGGCCAGACCGTTCAAGGGAGATTTTAGGAAGCATTTCTACACACACACACACATACGTACAATGACAGTGGATACAGTTGTTAATTTTAAATCTGAGATAGATAAACATTTTGTTAAATAAAGATATTAAGGGATATTGGCCACAGACCGGTGTATGGAGTTTGGCCACAGATGAGCCATGATCTCATTGAATGACAGAACAGCCTGAGGGGTTAGAGGGCCTACTCCTATTGTTATGAGTTGAATTGATTGAAGACTGATACCTGTGTTGCTGGACCACAGGAAGAGGTAGAGTTTGGTTATCCACTTGGCACTTCTAGTTGCTGATGGATGCAAATGCATCAGCCTTTCCTGTTTTGCACAGCTCCTTTACCACTGAGAGTCGGGATATATGGAGAGCTACTTTCTGTAGTGAGTTGTTTAATTGCCCATCACCTTTCACAACAGATGTGACAGGGTTACAGCACTTAAATCTGATCCATTGTTTGTGGAATTTCTTAACTCCATCCTATCACTTGCTGCTTCCACTGTTTGGCATGCTAGTGTTGTAGCTTCACCACATTGACATTTTTTTAATATATGACTGGTGTTGCTCCTCGTACACCCTCCTGCACTCTTCACTGAACCAGGGTTGATCCCTTGGCTTGATTGTAATGATGGAGTGGGGGCCATGAGATTGCAGTTTGAGTTTGAGTCAATTCTGCTGCTGTTGGTGGCCCATAATACCTCATGGATCCTTAGTCTTGAGTTGCTAGCTTTGTTCAAAATCTATCTAATTTAGCACCATGCTAGTGCTGCACAGTGTGGTGGTGGTGGGGGGGGGGGTGTCTTCAATTTGAAGATGTGACTTCGTCTCCACATAACTGAGCGGTGGTCACTCTCACTGCTCCTGTTATGGACAGAACGATTGATGAGGATGATGTAAAGCAGGCCTTTTCTCTATTCTTGTTTGTTCCCTCACTCCCTGCTGCAGGTCCAGTTTAGCAGCTTCATCCTGTGGCACCCTCAGTATTGGTTCTGCCAAGCCCTTCTAGCTAACAGATGTTGAAGTCCCCCAACCAGAGTACACACTGTGCTCTGAATGCTTCCTCCAACATGGACAAAAGTATAACCCCGTTACCTGAGGATGCCACCAACACTGCTTTTGTGAACGACACACAGAATGTCACTTCCACTCCTGCTGATGCCACTGAATGCTGCTTCTGCCTCCCAGACTGCTGCGGTTTATGTCACTTCTTCTGGTGATGTCACCCATGATGTAATGGATGATACCATGACCACACCCACTCCAGAGACAGTTTCCGCCCCCTATCCCAACTCTAACTCTACACCAGGTCCGAGCCCGCAACCTGTCGAGTTTTTACCATCCTCCACCCCCCAGACCTTCCCCTCACTGAGGATAAACCATCAGTCCTCAGTAAACGTCTCACCTTCATCCCGTTATGCTCCTGGGTCAATGAATTACACATGCGTTGCGACACCAAGCTTTTCTTCTTCCGTCTCTGTGCTTGCTTTTTCCACTGGGACTCTCACCCACCCTCCGAGGACCCTTTCTTCCCCCCTCCATACTCCATCCACTTGGACACCCCATCCTGGTCTGTTACCTGTCCTTGACATCTTTATCTGCAACTGCTGCCAAGACATTTACTGCCTCAACCTGTCCACTCCTCTCATCCACTCAAACCACTTACTCTCACAAAGCTCAGACCTCCACTCCCTCTGCTCCAACCCTAACCTCACCGTTAAACCAGTGGTAGTTTGGTGCAGGATCTCTTCACTGCTGAAGCCCGGTGCCAACTCACAGACACTTCCTCCCACTGTCACTTGACCAAGACCATACCTCCCATCACCAAACCATCATCTCCCAAACCAAGCACAACCTCATCATCTTCGAGGATCTACAGGCTCCAACCTCATAGTCCCGGAACCCAGCACCACTTGGTTCTACCTCTTAACCAAAATTCACAAACCCTGACTGCCCTGGTCAACCTATTGTCTCCGCCTGTTCCTGTTGCATAGAACCTATCTCCTCATATTTCAACACTGTCCTGTCCCCCTTGGTCCAGGAACTCCCCACATATGTTCGGGACACCACCCACACCCTCAAACACCTCCATGACCTTTTTTTCCCCAGCCCCCAATGCCTCATCTTTACCATAGACATCCAGTCCCTATATATGTCCATCCACCATGGTGAAGGCCTCCAAGCCCTTCCTCTCCCACCAACCCAAGCACTATCCTTCCACCGACACACACATTCAATTGGTGGAACTGATCCTCACTCTCCACAATTTCTCCTTTGAATCCTCCCACTTCTTTCAGACCAAAGGGGTAGCCATGAGAACCAGTGTGGACCCTAGCTATGCCTGACTTTTAGGTGGGATACGTGGAACAGGCCATCTGTCACAGCTACACTGGCCCCATTCCCCACCTTTTCCTCTGCTACATTTGATGACTGTATCGGTGCCACCTCGTGGTCCCACGAGGAGGTTGAACATCATCAGTTTTACTAACACCTTCCAACCTGACCTCAAGTTCACCTGGACCATAATGGATACCTCCCTCCCCTTCCAGGACTTCTCCGTCTCAATCTCAGACAACCGACTCAACACTGACATCTACTTCAAACTCATGAATTCTCACAGCCATCTGGACTACACCACCTCCTACTCCCCTTTCTGTAAAAATGCTATCCCTTACTCCTAATTCCTCCATCCCTACCATATCCAGGAGGAGCAGTTTCATTCCAGGATATCTCAGATGGCCTCCTATTTCAAGGACCGCAATTTCCCCTCCCACGTGCTCACTAATGCCCTCCAGCATGTCTGCTCCACATCCTGCACCTCTGCCCATGAACACACCCCTCCAACTGCAACAAGGATAGAACCCCACAATGATCCTCACTTTCCACCCCATTAATCTCCGGATACTGTGCATTGTCCTACGTTATTTCTGCCACTGCCACAGACGCCACCACCAGAGACATTTCCCTTCCCACCCCATCAGCATTCCGCAGAGACCATTCCCTCTGCGACACCCTCGTTCAGTCCATGCCCCTCAGCAACCCACCCTCCACACCCGGCCCCTTCCCTTGCTGCCGCAAAAGGTGTAAACCTGCGCCCACACCTCCCCCATCACCTCAGTCCAAGGCCCCAAAGGAGATTTCCACATTTGGCAGAGATTTTCCTGCACATCTAAACAACTCTTCTACTGTGTCTGTTGCTCTCCATGTGGTTTCCTCTACATTGGTGAGACAGGACGCCAGTTTGTGGAATGTTTCAGGGAACATCTCTGGGACACAGACATTAAACAACCCCACCACCCTGTGGTTGACCACTTTAATTCACCTTCCCACTCCCCAAAGACAGGCAAGTCCAGGGCCGCCTCCACCAGCAAATCCAAGCCACCCCATACCTGAAGGAAGGCCAATTCAGCTTCTGCATTGGGACCCTCCACCCACAGGCATCAACACTGACTTCACCCAGTTTCCTTCTGGCCTCCCCTCCCCACCCTGACCTTATCTCAGATCCAACCCTCCAACTCGGCTCTGCCCTCTTGAACTGTCTTCCCTGTCCATCTTCCCACCTATCTGCCCCACTCTCCGCTCAATCCAACTTATCACTCACTATCATCCTCCACCTGCATCTACCTATCACCTTCCCAGCTACTTTCTCCCACCTCCAACCTCCTGTTTATCTCTCTGGGGCAGCACCATGACTCAGTGGTTAGCACTGCTGCCTTACCGAGTCAGGGCCTCAGTCTGTGTGGAGTTTGCACTTTCCCCGTGCCTGCATGGGTTTCTATCAGGTGTGCCTGTTTTCTCCCACAGTTCAAAGATGTGCAGGTTAGGTGAATTGGCCATGCTAAATTGCCCATAGTGTTCAAGGATGTACAGGTTAGGTGCATTAGTTAGGGATAAATGTAGAGTACTAGGGTAGGGCTATGGGTTTGGGTAGTTTACTCTTTGTTGGTTGAATGGCCTGTTTCCACACTGTCAGGATTCGATGAACCCCTACCCTATCAATTCACCTGCTCCTTGGATGCTGCCTGACCTGTGCTTTTCCAGCGCCACATTTTTTGTCTTTGATCTCCAGCATCTGCAGTCCTCACTTTCTCCTTGACCCCATTGACTGAGGAGGGGTGGTTACATGGCACTCATCAGGATGTTTCCATGCCCCATGTTTGACCTGCTGCCCTGAAGTTTCTGGAGTCAGTGTTGAGGATTTCCAGGAAAACACCCTTCCCTGTCTACCGGACTGCTGGGTCTGTCTTGCCCAAGGATGAGGGCATACCCCCCCGGGCTGGTGAGGCTAGTGCCTGGCACTTTGTACAGCGTGCTTCCATAAATGTGATTATGTGAAGCTGTTGCTCAGCTAGATTGTGGGGCTTCTCTCCCAATTTTGGCATGTGTTCCCAGATGTTAGTCAGGAGAGCTTTGCAGGGGTGAGGGGGACAGTTCCAGTTTTATTGTTTTTGTCCATTTCTGGAGACCGCACCCAAAGCCTTGTCCTTTTCCTGCCAGCCCCAGGCTATTTTGAGAGTCCACATCAGAGATATTGCACAAATGGTACCAAACAAGTGAAAGCAGGATTCTGACCACACCACTCAAGCACAGTCAGCAGGAGTGTGTCATGATTATATCCTATTATTAACTCCTCAAGGGCAAGACAAAGCTTTCTCCACTTCACAATTGCAAGCAGAAATGTAAACAGTAAAAAACTCTATTCTGAATGTTTCACAAAGGCAGTAATCTCACTTACACTGCTCCCAGTAAAATAAAATCGCATAATTAAAACAATTTTGTTTTTTATTGTAGATTTGAAAGATTTTGTTGGGTGTTTAACTTTTTGAATCCATGCATGTTGGAAACCTGAAATAAAAACAAAAAATACTGGGAAAAAACTCTCAAAAGAAAGAGAGAGTCGCAATTGAGACTTCAACTTGAATGATACTTCTTTGGTATTGATATGTTCTTTTGGTGGTCTGAAAGTGCAGCAAGTCAGACAACATCCAGGGAGCAGGAATTTCGGGCTGAAAAACTTTGTTTCTTTTTTATTTTTATTTTTTTAACTGAGTGGCCAGTGATAAGCAGTGCCCTTCACAAAAGGCAATGCTGTGTGAAATTTCCAGTTTATTTTTTTTCCTCTCACACGACCACCTAACTGCGGTAGTGCTTATTTTTTCCCCAGCACCCATGGTGTGTGTGTGTGCAGGTGTGAGACACAGTGAGAGACACAAAGTGCACGAATCTTTATTCAATTTCCACCACCAGGAAAATAGGAAAACACCCGAGTGGCCAGTGACAAGCACTACCCTTCACATCAAAGGGCAATGCTGTGTGATCAAACAGTGAAGGGGAGGGTAGGGATTAAATCAAAATAGAGTTGGAGGGGGAAATAATGCACTCCACTCCCTGCGGCGCCCACCTCTCCCTGAACAACTCCAGGGTGTTGATGGACACCGCGTGCTCCTTCTCCAAGGACACCCGGGCTCTAACGTAACCGCGGAAGAGGGGCAGGCAGTCGGCCCTAATGACCCCCTCCACGGCCCGCTGCCTCAACCTGTTGATGGCCAGTTTGGCCAGGCCCAGGAGCAGACCCACAAGGAGGTCTTCATACCTGTCCTCCCTCCTCTATACTGGGTGCCCGAAGATCAGGAGCGTGGGACTGAAGTGCAACCAAAAGCAGAGGAGGAGGTTTTTCAGAAAATCAAAAAGGGAGTGCAAATGCTCACACCCAATATACACATGGTCCACGGACTTCACAGCGCCACAGAACAAGCAGTTGGGCTGGGAGTCCGTGAACCACCGCAATCTGCGGTTGCAGGGGACCGCTGCATACAGCACCCTCCAACCCAGATCCCCGAGAGAAAGGGGGAGGACTCTCGCTATGAAATCCTTTGTAAGGACTGGCAGGGGGTGGGGCATGGGGATGGTGTTAGGTCGGTGCAGGGAGGGGATAATAGTGATTGGTCAGTGGGAATAGGAGGTGAATAGGAAGATAGACGAGTTAGGTCAGGAGGGTGGGGCTCGGGGATAAGGCTGGGGGAGGTGTGATTTTGAAGCTGAAGAAGTCAATGTGAGGCCATTGGGCTGTAAGCTTCCCAAGTGAAATATCAGGTGTTGATCCTTCAGTTTTCAACTGGCCTCATTCTGACAGTGGAGGAGGCCATGGATGGACATGTCACTGGGGGAGTGGGAGGGGGAATTAAAATGGATGGCCACCAGAAGGTCAGGTTAGTCGATGCATACAGAACGCAGGTACTCCACAAACCAGTCTCCGAGTCTGTATTTGAACTGCCTGATACAGAGGAGACAACATTGGGAGCAACGGATGCAATAGATGAGGTTGGGAGAATCTCTCAGATCTGGAAGGGTTGTTGAGCACCTTGGATAGAGGTGAGAGGGGAGCTGTGGGGGCTAGTGTTGCACCTCTTGCGGTTGTAGGGAAAAATATCTGGAGCAAGTGGTGGGTTGTGTAGAGTTAACAAGGGAGTCATGATACAGTGCAAACTTACATCTTCTTGACACAGACAAAACCATCACAATGATTTGCATAAGAAGCATCACTTTTAAAAAAAGTTTAATGTTCCTGGCATCTCCCAGATGGAAGATTTTTTTAATTGAAAAAAAATAAAACCGAGCAATTGTATATTCAAATAATATCTGTTACCTTGGGATATTGCATCGTTGTACCCAACTCTGGGACTTCAGGCATCTGGCTTGGTTTGAATGCCCAGCTCATTCAGCTGTACAATGAAATTTCAGCGTTTCTCCATTTCAGTCTTTTGATAGCTGCTGCATCTTTTTTTTGAATCCTGACTTTGACAAGTAAGAGTGGAGCAAACATTTTCCAAATATGATTACTGATGCAAAATGACTCTTGATCTATTTTGCCTGGTATCCAATTCAGTAAATTTCAATGCTGTACAATTATTATTTTCCAATCTTTGCCAAAGCCTTGCCCAGTCCTTTCCATTCTTTAAACTTCTTTCTTTTAGATAATAAACTATATTTGTCAGACTGAAACTAGTTTCTCTTGGTCTTGCCTTAATTATCTTGAATCAGCTTATTCAGGCATGTTATGATACATACTTCAGTAAGGCGTTCGACAAGGTTCCCCATGGGAGACTGGTTAGCAAGATTAGATCTCACGGAATACAGAGAGAACTAGCCATTTGGATACAGAACTGGCTCAAAGGTAGAAGACAGAGGGTGGTGGTGGAGGGTTATTTTTCAGACTGGAGTGCCACAAGGGTCGGTGCTTGGTCCACTATTTTTCATTTTTTTTATATAAATGATTTGGATCTGAACATAGGAGGTATAGTCAGTAAGTTTGCAGATGACACCAAAATTGGAGGTGTCGTGGACAGTGAAGAAGGTTATCTCAGATTGCAACAGGATCTTGATCAGATGGGCCAATGGGCTGAGGGGTGGCAGATGTAGTTTAATTCAGATAAATGTGAGGTGTTGCATTTTGGGAAAGCAAATCTTAGCAGGACTTATACACTTAATGGTAAGGTCCAAGGGAGTGTTGCTGAACAAAGAGACCTTGGAGTGCAGGTTCATAGCTCCTTGAAAGTGGAGTCACAGGTAGATAGGATAGTGAAGAAGGTGTTTGGTATGCTTTCTTTTATTGGTCAGAGTATTGAGTACAGGAGTTGGGAGGTCATGTTGCGGCTGTACAGGACATTGGTTAGGCCACTGTCGGAATATTGCGTGCAATTCTGGTCTCTTTCCTATTGGAAGGATGTTGTGAAACTTGAAAGGGTTCAGAAAAGATTTACAAGGATAATGCCAGATTTGGAGGATTGAGCTATAGAGAGAGGTTGGAAGAGCTGTTTTCCCTGGAGCTTCGGAGACTGAGGGGTGACAGTATAGAGGTTTATACAATCATGAAGGGCATGGATAGGATAAATAGATAAAATCTTTTCCCTGGGTCGAAGAGTCCAGAACTAGAGGGTATAGGTTTAGGGTGAGAGGGGAAAGATATAAAAGAGACCTAAGGGGCAACTTTTCACACAGAGGGCGGTGCTTGTATGGAATGAGCTGTCAGAGGAAGTGCTGGAGGCTGATACAATTGCAACAATTAAAAGTTGTCTGGATGGGGATATGAATAGGAAGGGTTTGGAGGGATAGGGGCCGGGTGCTGGCAGGTGGGACTAGATTGGTTTAGGATATCTGGTAGGCATGGACAAGTTGGACCGAAGGTCTGTTTCCGTGCTGTACATCACTGTGACTCTGACTCGGTGTTAATTAGGTCCCTGTGTTGGCAGTTACTTCCAGACTTGTGGAGTTTTTCCCATTGCTTCCTGTTCACCTCTTGGATTTTAAACATGAGGCAAGCTGGTGTGGGCACAGAGAATTGAATTGAATTGAATAGAATTTGTTGTCTTGCAAGCAATACAGGCAGATCACAGAGTTAAGTAGCATAGATAGTAAATAATAGGTAAATAGTGGCAAAAACAAAAACACAGATACAGGTGAATGTTAATTTGTGAGTCCATTCAGTATTCTAACAGTAGGGTAGAAACTGTTGCGAAACCGGCTGTGCATGTGTTCAGGTTTTTGTACCTTCTCCCCATTTGTAGAGGTTATAGAAAAACATTGCCAGGGTGGGAAAGATCTTTAAGAATGCTGGCGGCCTTTCCTTGACAGTGGGCCTGGTAGATGGATTCTGCAGATTGGAGGTTGGCCTTTGTGATTGTCCAGGCAGAGTTCACCACTCCCTGTAACCATCTCCAATCTTGAATGGTACAGTTGCCATACCATACATCGAGACAGAATGCTCTTGGTGGTGCACCTATAAAAGTTGGCAACGGTATTCACCATCATGCCAAATTTCCTCAGTTGCCTCAGGAAGAAGAGACATTGTTGGGCCTTTGTAACCAGTGTGCCCACGTGAGGAGTCCAAGAAAGCTTGTTGTTGATGACCACTCCTAGGAGCTTGACACTTTCCACTCATTCCACCTCTGTCCTTGATTTTGCTGGCATTAAGAGCTAGGTTGTTCTCAGTGCACCATTTTTCTAGGCCTCTCACCTCCCATCTGTAGTCTGTTTCATCGCCATCTGAGATTCAAACAACTATGGTGGTGTCATCAGCGAACTTATAAATGGCATTAGTCTGGTATTTGGCGAGGCATTCATGAGCATACAGTGAGTACAGTAGGGGGCTGAGTATGCACCACTTGGGGGGCTTCAGTGTTAGTGAGGATGAAATATTGTCCCCAATCTTCATTGATTGTGGCCTGTGGGTCAGAAAACTGAGGATCCAGTAGCAGAGAGTGGGGCTTAGTCCAGGATCATTAAGTTTAGTAATCAGTCTTGAGGGGGGTGGGGGATAACAATGTTGGAGTGTTGCTGAATGTAATTTTTTTTTGAATTTGGTTTCCTGCTATGGAAGTTGTGAAGTAGCCCTATTCACAGTAGCAGTGGTGAGTCTGAATGAAACTACACCCCTTTTAAGAGAAAGGTTTTGCTTGCTTCCCGAAGAGTTTTTCTGGCTCCCTTTATCTCAGGAAAGATTTACTGGAATTGGAGGCAATCCAGATAAGACTTACTAGATGATGCTGAGTAGGGAGGGATTGTCTAATGAGGAGAGGTTGAATAGATTGGGCCAGTAACTCATTGGAATTTTGAAAAATGAGCGGCGCCATGTTGAGACATAGGGGTCTTGACTGGGTAGGTGTGAAAAGATTGTTTTACTTTGTGGGAGACTCTAGAACCAGAGAACATAATCTCACAATATGGTGGGGGGGGGGGGGGGGGGGGGTTGTGGCTTCTCATTTAAGACAGAGAAGCAGAGATTGCTTCACTGTTGGTAGTGAATCCATAGTATTATTTACTGCAGAGAGCTGTTGAGTCTGGGTCGTTAAGTGTGTTCAAAGCTGAGAGATTTTTAACCCAGTAAGGGTTATGAGGAAACGACACGGAAGTGGATTTGAGGATTACCAGATCAGCAGCGATCCCATTGAATGGTGGAGCAGACTCAATGGGCTGAATAGTCTAATTCCACTCCTGTATCTAACGGTGTTATGACCTGGTGGTCAGCAGGGCCAGTTTCACCCTTCCACGTGTCCACTCACTAAACAGAGGAAAGTGAAAATTGCGGCTTGACAGAAAGTGGGGGAGAACCTGAGCTTGAATTGGTTTGCCTTTCCGCTCAAGGACTGGAGGAGTGGATTCATAGGCAATGTTAAACTTAATAAACAACTATACATTTTATTTACACCGTTCTCAGGTAGTTGGAGGCCTCCATTAACTTTCCTAAAACTTTTGCTTTTCAGGTGATTGCTCAACTCTTGGTTCGTCTGCCATTCGTGGAACTTTTTGATTATTCTCAGTTCACGTTAAGGTAGCCTGATAGGGCTGTGTAGTTTCAGCAGGTCTACCTCCTGTGCAAGTGGTGAGTGAGAGAACCCTCTTAAAATAGTTTATGTCGATGAAACTAGCCAAGGTGGTTTCCCCTGTACAACCTGGCACTGATAATAATGTGGAGAAAGTGAGGTCTGCAGATGCTGGAGATCAGAGCTGGAAATGTGTTGCTGGAAAAGGGCTTATAGAAGAAGGGCTTATGCCCGAAACGTCGATTCTCCTGTTCCCTGGATGCTGCCTGACCACACTGACAATAATGTGTCACATGTGTGATGTTATTATTTAGTTCAGCAGCTGAGTGTGTCCTTTGCACCTGAGCTTCAATGTTGAATTATTGAGCTGATGACCTATTCGACCATGGCTTCACTGTATACCTTTTGGACTGGGTTGTGACAACTCGCTGGATAGCAGGTTGGCACGTGAGGAGGGTCTTGTGAATTGCTGGAATACCTGCAATGAGTGGTCCCATGGGAAAGCTGTGATGAGGGAATTCCTGAAATCATCCGGCCACTGGTGTCTCTTCCTAGGACCAGCTCAGCCGCTGTTCTGCGGACTGGAGACATGTAGCGATTCACTCCATTTTTCTGGGTTGCTGGCATTTTCCTGGTGCCTTCTATCTTGTGAGGGTGTACCAACTGCATGGAGGTGGCTACTTGGTTGGCTGGTGGAGGAAGTGGTATGTCTTTGAGAGGCTCCATGGCCAATGGAGATGCTCTATACACTCACCTGGATTTTTTTGGGCATGGTCTTCATCAAAATGATTGGTTTTTGGCAAAGAAATAGGTTTAATATTTCACTGCATGTTTCAGAGGGCACATTTTTTTTCATCATCTTCAGCCACTGCCATTATATTGTAGTTCTTTCTCCTGCCATGCTATTTACTGATCAACGACCTCCAGTCATGAGCAGCCATTTTGGAAACATGCTCCACCCATCACTGATGAAGTGGTGGCACCGTATTCTTGTCTTCTGGCACTTCTGCAGCCACCTCTGACAATCCAGAGGTAGCAGTATGATTTAACGAACAACACTATGAAATGGTCGTTGTCAAAGAAGGCATGTTATTTTAACCACAAACAAGAACAGGAATTGTTGGGAAAACTCAGCAGGTCTGGCAGCATCTCTGGAGAGACAGCAGAGTTAATGTTTCAGGTCCAGTGACCCTTTTTCAGAACTGAAGTGTTAACACTGCTTTATTTCCACAGGTGCTGCTAGACCTGCAGAGTTTTTCTAGCAATTTGTGTTTTAATTCTGACTTCAGCATTTACAGTTTTTTACAATATATTTTAACCAGGAAAGTATCTGTCTGCTATGTTGAGTGTAGGTAACTCATGGGTTTTGCAGATTGTTGTTTACATCAGAGTCCTTGGTGAGGCCAAGTTGTTTTCCGTGTTGCTACTCTTGACAACACAGAGCAGTTTGGCTTTGGTTGGTTACCTAGTGTTGATCCATGCAAGTCCTCCCTTCAAAGCATTTACACGGTTGACTTCTGCAGGAAGAAGCAAACAAACAGACTGTCCAAGTTTTAACATGTGAAAAATTATCTTACCTTCTAGTGAAAATCAAAAGTCATTAATAAAAATAGGAGGAGAATGGGGATCATTTGACAGGCTAACTTTGCCCTGACATAGTACATTTGTTGGGCAGTAATCGGATTGCAAATTGCTTTTCTGATGAAGAAATGGTAACAGTGCTTGCTCTCCTTCCATGTACAGAAAGCTGTTCTCAGGATCAGGTTCATCAGCTACACAAGGATCCACAGGCCGGTAACCAGTGACATGGAATTTTCTAGTCAGATAGTCATACCCTCCTCACTCATTGTGAGTGATTGCTGACCGTACTTAGGAAAATTATTATTCCAGCGATTATGGCAATTATAAACTAGAAAGTCATAATTTGTGCCTATATATTAGCACTTATTGGATTTTCAAATCGACTGTTTCTCTATAATTGCAGGTTTTAAAGGATCTTAAGCCTTTGACTGCTTTTTACTGATCAAAGTGACCGTTTATTTTTAAATGTTAAAGTATACGTATTCACCTTAATACTTAACAAAAGCTCTATGGTTAAATCTAAGGTGAGTGCTCAAAAAGCACTGCTTAAGTAAATGTCATTCTCTCTACGTTCGAGGTGCTCCATAGCTGTATTCATTTGATCTTCTTGTGTAGCTTTGTTTTCAAAGCTAAGGCTGGAGTCAAAATGAGCTGCCTTGCTGCTTTTACAGACATCTATACTGCTAGGGGGTTTTAAACTGCTGCTTCATACTGCTTAATCTTGGAGAACAGCATTCCAGAAGCTAAGTTCTCATGGTAAATCCTCTTCAAGACACTTACAGTGGCACAGGTGAGATCAGAATCCTTCAGCTTGCAATCAGCTCTTGGGTTTCCACAATCTGTCTCAGAAGCAGGCCAGTAGAAGAGTCACTGCAAGTCCCCAACTGTGTTATAACCGGAAGGTAAATGCTGCAGATTCTTGTACTCAACCCAGAGTGGGGACTGAGGCTAGAGTCCTGTGGGTTCCCTATGGCTTATTAAGCTACCCTCACTTAAACAACCATTTTACTTTTAGAATATACAAACAAAGGCATTTATTTATGTAGCATTTTTTCACAAACTCTAGATGTCTTGAAGCGTTTTACTATCAATGACTGGTCAATTTTGAGGTGTAGTTGCTGAAAGGTCAGCCATCATTTTTGGGCTGAAGTCCCAGCACAGGATTTGAACTTGTCTTTTGATTCAGAGGCAAGAATATTATCAAGTGAGCCACAGTGGATGCCAGAAATAAGTGGTGAAGCTTTAGAATTTAATAATTAGGGAAAGGTTTAAAGGAAAAAAATGGTAGCTCTGTATATTGTCTTCCTTTTCACACCAGGTAGTGTATGAGGAAAGAACATGCTAATAATAACTGGGGTTTTCCTGGAACTCTTTAATAGCTTGAGGTGTACATCAAGCATGACTGACCAGGAGACTGTCCTGTTCTTATCACCTCCCATCAAAGTTTTACAAAGGTTTATGTGTCCTTGCCCATAAAGTCCTAGAGTGGGGCTTGAACCCACTTGTAGCTCACTGTCAAGAATGCTACTTACTCCATTACAAGCCCTCCTTGAAATTTGTGACTTAGTTGGGTTTTTATTGTGAACTAAATTATTTGAACAGAGTATGTTTGCCTTTTTTCTGGGGATGCATTTTGTTTGTTGCAGTAATATTTTGACCTCATCTGACACATGTCCACATTGTGAAATCCCAGAAGCAGGATTCTTTACCGAAATTATTAGTGTTTTGAAAGTCATGAGTAAGTGAAATATTTTACATTTTGACCTTGTTATCGTGGCAATTTGGCACAAAGCAGTTTGGTGCTGCGCAACGTTAGAATGCCCAGCGCATCACGTAATACACACCCTAAGCAACCAAGTGCATTATGAGAGGGTGAGAATGCAGTGACAGGATTATTTGTGGTGCCATCTCTGCAGAAGCTGGGATTGTGGTTCTACAGGCAGTGTCAGAGGTCTGCTCAGTGCTGAGTGGCCCTTCCACACGTCCATCAGGCGAATTGGTTAAAGAGTTCAGAATAAGGCTAGCTTTTTCCATCTTGCTGATATCTACTCAATATGGATTAATGTGTGAGTCACCCTTTGCTGAATTTGCTGCAATTGTTCCATTGGAAGGATTTGTAATTTACAAACAAGCCTTTTCTTTCCTTTAGGTGTGGTTCCCAACATTAGTCTCTTAAATTAATGTTTCCTGGGGGGTTGGAATGATGAGTCAATGAGTCAAGCTATCCATGTTTGCGATTAACTATGAATGCTCCCTGGGGAGCTAAATGAGCACATTTCAAATGCCTTGCACAACAAGGAAATGAGCAGTAAATTTATACTTACAGAGCTGTATTTGTTTGAGGGATTTAGTCTCCACTGTTTACTATTGCAGAGTACAATGAGAATAGGTGAGGATAATCTGGGTGTAAGGAATAGAAAATCCCAAGGAAAGTCTGAAATAAATTGTGGCTATTTTCATTAGAATGTCCAAACTGTGGGCAGAGTATGGTGGAATTGTTTAAAGTTTGTGAGATGGTGTAGTTAGAACAGACAGTTCCCATCAGTTGGGAAGTCAATAATGAGGGGACCATGGATACAAGATTAAATGTAAGAGATTTAGGACAAAGAGCAAGGTAAATCTCTTCACTCAGGCAGTTGTGAAGCTGCAGAATTGATTTCCAAGATTAGTAACTGAAGTAGCAGCCATGTCAATTTTTGAGATTAACCTGGATAAATGGATGATGGGATAAGGGATGTTAAATTCGATAGATAGGCGCAACTGGGACTGTTTGCTCTTGTGTGTGGGGGGCCTGCGAATTAGCTCGGCTGAATGGCCAGATTGTGTTTTTGTAATTTCTGTGCACTGTTCTGATGTGCTGAGAGAGTATATGTTGATACCTCTGAAGCTGTAAAATATGACCAAAGTTGATTAGCTGTAAGAACTTTTCTCCTGTGAAATGATGTGAGTAGTTTGTCAAGCATTAACTTGACTGAACATGCAAATTAATAATCCAGAGATAGGAGATCAAATCCCACCACAGCCGGAGGAAGTGGTGGAGGCTACTACAATTGCAACATTTAAAAGGCATCTGGATGGGTATATGAATAGGAAGGGTTTGGAGGGATATGGGCCAGGTGTTGGCAGGTGGGACTAGATTGGGTTGGGATATCTGGTCGGCATGGGCGATCTGCCAATTTATATGGAGATTCAGAGATGGACCGGGTCCGAAGGGACTCGATGTATAAAGATCTGGGCATCGTGGGAAAAAACACCCTCACCCTGATGGCCACCTTTGTGTGTGGCTGCATCAAGCCGTGCCTTGGCGGCAGCTGCCCCAAGCTTCAGCACGTCCCTCAACACGTAGTCCTGGACCTTGGAATGTGCCAATCTGCAACACTCAGTTGGGATCAACTCCTTCAGCTGGAAGATCAACAGATTTCGGACCGCCAAGAGAGCGTCCATCACCGGGTTGATGATCCTCCAGGCACAGTTGATGTTCGTCTCGATATGCAAACATCAAGTGTCACTACGTACTGAGGTTCTACCTGTCCCCGGTGTTGTGAAGGATGGGCCTGGCCTCGCTGCCGCGGAACGCTCCGAGTGGTTGGACCGTTCCGTATCACCTGTCCTTCGTGGAAAAATTTATGAAGAAAAACACCTTTGACCACATGTCCATCAGGGTGTGGTTAGCACGTAGTGTCCTTGAGACCCTTCGGGAAAAGGAGAGGGCGGATCCTATTGAGTGGTTCCCTGAGCAGACTGTCAAAGCCATTTGGCAGAATGCCTCATTGCCAGAACTTTCCAACAAGCACCAAGACATGGCTTGGCTGGTGGTGAGAAGGGCTCTGCCTCTGAGGGGGGGGGATGAGACTGTCACACACCTCCTTCTGGAATGTGCCTATGCAGAAGAAGTCTGAAGAGGAATGCAGTGGTGTTTGTCGAGGTTCGTCCTGAGCAGCGCCGTAACGCGGGACTCCATGCTCTACAGCCTGTTCCCCGGGACGCACACTGAGACGAACATCAACTATGCCTGGAGGATCATCAACTCGGTGAAAGATGCTCTCTGGGCGGTCCGAAACCTGTTGATCTTCCAGCTGAAGGAGTTGACCCCGACTGAGTGTTGCAGACTGGCACATTCCAAGGTCCAGGACTACGTGTTGAGGGATGCGCTGAAGCTTGGGGCAGCTGCCGCCAAGGCGCGGTGGGGAAAGACCACCGTGTAACATCTGCCTGCCTAAGAAGAACAGGGGGCCCATACAGTCATTTGGCCTCAGCTAAATATATGGACATAGGATTGATAAACGTACAGACCTGTATATACAAATGATAAATTCTGATCTCGGCATGCAAATGTTTACTTATGTATGGCATGACCAACTGTACAGACCATCAAATTATTTTATGAATAAAGTATATTTTGGAAATAAAAAAATCTGGTCGGCATGGATGAATTAGACTGACTGTTTCTGTGCTGTGCATCTCTATGACTCTATGATTTACATAGGAAATTAACATGGTCACTCTAACAGATGAGAGACTTAACAAACAATCAAGGTATTTTTCAAAGTATAATTTCAGTTACATCACATTGTAAACTTTTGCTATAAATTCAGTCTTACAATTGTGTACTCCACAACCACCTGATGAAGGAGCAGTGCTCTGAAAGCTAATGTTTCCAATTAAACCTGCTGGATTATAACCTGGTGTTTTGTGATTTTTAACTTTGTTCTACTTTGACACAATGTCATGAGATCCTTTTATGTCCCCAGAGGCTGAACGAGGCCTTGATTTAAAGAGAACATCTCCACTTCCTCTATTGCTCTAAAGCTACGATTTATATGGTCACATCTTTGGAGTGGGATTTCTTAGCCGTATCCATCTGACCCTGAGGGGCACAGGCATGCCTATTGAGTCTAACTTGCACACACAGACACATGCACAACTCATTGGGAAAGAATGTGCAGCTGCTGCAAAGTGAAGTCCAATGTGCTATTCCTGACTGTCGGACTTTCCCTAGTGGCTGGGATGGTTTGTATAAGCTGGCGATCAGGCTGTTACTGCAGCACTCCCTACTGTGGTTATGCCATGAGTATCCATGGCAGCTGCTGCTGGAGTTGCAGGAGAAAGATGGACATGATGGTCTTTCTACTTCTACCTCATATCCAGGCACAACTGGCACCAGTGTTTACTCTCGCTCTTGTGTTCGAGGGCTTCGCAGAGCTCACAGGGTATCTTTTCCTTGAACCAGGCCTGTAGTTGGATGAAGGCCATCTGTTTTATTGTCTGGATAGACTTATAGCCCACGAGGCAGCACTGAGTAATACACAATATTGTGCCTGTGCTGGTACAAACGGGTTTGTTTGTAGATTTCAAGCTTCTGTCTGTGCACTTCTGTGAAATCAGGAGGATGCGTAGTGTTACAGTCTGCCTTGATGGCATGTCTGGGTGGACTCAAAACTGTGAAAAACAATCTGGCAGCTTTCTGATGTTTACATTGGTCTCTGGAAGTCCACCTTGTGTTGTGACTTGCTGCCTCTAAGTGTTTACAGACAGTGCTGCCTTTATAGACTTGGCATCAATGCAGCTTAAAACTCTTGGCTCAGTGGGTTAGATGACTGCAATGTAGTGGGAAATGGTGCCAACAGCATACACACTCAATCCTTGTACTGCGTTGTGTTAGTTCATAGAGGCCTCCCTCCTTACCTTGCACCTTCCATGATGCTGAGTTCGATGGCTTTCTCCAATAGATGCCTATAGTCCTTTTAGGATTAAATTGCCAGACAGAATATTGTTCTGTTGCCTTCTCCCTCATGTCTAGCATTTTGTTAAATGCACCCATGAAGGCAGGTTCCATTCTTGCATGATTGCTGTTGGTACTACATATACCCTGCAGGTTAATAACTGTCAGTGATCACAGTATCCTGTTGTCGAGAGGATGAAAATCTGCCATGGCTGGAAAATTAGAGAGAGAGCTAAATGAACCCAATGCCCTGTTTCCTGTGTCTTAATTCTGGGGAAGCTATCTGTGTGGTACGAAACAATGTGAACTACATTCTGATATGAATAAATATTTAAACAACAGAATGTGCATTGGAGTTGATATATTACAGTTGGTGGTGTTAATATCTGTTGCTCTGAAGTTAAATATGCACTGCTGAAAAAACAGTTCAGAATTCAAATGTTGCTGAGGGAATTTCAGCTATTTAAGTGTCATTTGCAAAAGGCACTGATGAGTGACGTTAATAACATTAAGGATTAATAGGATACTTGAGAGGGTGTGAAAGCAACATTGCAGTTGAACAGTGTGGCAAATGAGTGTTAATGGTGAAATAATTAGCACACAATGTCATTGGAGAGGGGATTAATCCTGAAATAAGGAGCTAATGGGAGACATTGAGCATTGTTTAATTGTTCCATGCCAGTGATTTCAGAAAGCTTGTTTTAATATGAATGAGGAATTGATAGAAAATTTAAAGGGCTTGACATCTTTTTACCACAGTTCTTCACTTGTTGAAATTTTGCTGCTTTTGGGAAAATGTGACTCATGTTGCAAGTGTAGTTAAACCCAGCACAGTCATTGTTGAGGAATACAATATAACTCTTGAGTTGGATCTGCAATATTGTTAATGCAAAAGGGGAAAACTCCATTTGATAAATACAGAAGATATCTGGAAAACTCAGCAGCTCTGGCAGCATCTGTGAAGAGTCATAGAGATTAGATTACTTACAGTGTGGAAACAGGCTCTTTGGCCCAACAAGTCCACACCGACCCGCAACCCACCCATTCCCGTACATTTACCCCTTTACCTAACACTACGGGCAATTTAGCATGGCCAATTCACCTGACTTGCACATCTTTGGACTGTGGGAAGAAACCAGAGCACCCGGAAGAAACCCACACAGACACGGGGAGAATGTGCAAACTCCACACAGTCAGTCGTCTGAGTTGGGAATTGAACCCGGGTCTCTGGCGCTGTGAGGCAGCAGTGCTAACCACTGTGCCACCGTGCTGCCCACTAACAGCATGGAAATAGTTTCAAGTCCAGTGCTCCTTACTGGAGCAGTTTTCTAGCACTTTGCATTTATTTCACATTTCCAGTATCTGTAGAATTTGCTTTTATTGAAACTTTTTTATAAACAAATTACAGGTACAGTTCTGTGAAAGGGTCTCCATCTCCTGTATGACTGGCTGGGTAAATGTATCCCCAGCTTTTGGTTATACACTCAAGAGTTTCAATATTTAAAATATTTTTGCACTTTAGTCATTGTGATTTGGGTTTTAAATAGACCCCTCATCTAAAGTCAGCCCTAGACTTCGGCCCACATTGTTACAAGTTGCATCTTTGGGGATTAAACTGTACTTCAGTGTTGCATTGTAGTGTCTGTGTGGGTGTGTTGCAAACACTCAATGAATATACTTAGTTTTATTTATTCTTTCTTGCAAATATGCCTCGTTTGTTATTCTTCATCAGCCACCCTTTGTTTTTGAAAACGGGGGATGCCTGGTGATCCTGATGTCCAATCCATTCTTCTCACAGGTCGATATGGTGAGCATTTGTTATCTATTCAGTAATGACTTGGTGAGCAGGCGTGTTGGGAACCTGGCTCAGACTATGTAGCTCTTCTTCCTCTCCCTAACTGTTGCTGTGATTGTGAATTCACTTATTGCTGAAGTGAGGTGTGCTTTTGTATTGCTGTTTTTGGGGGTGCTCTTACAATATCATTGTGTTCACATACACTGGCTGTGGTGGTTGGATTACATCACTGGTTTTAATGCTACTGGGTCTTTCTAATACAGGCACAAGAGATGGGAAATTCCTCCTTTAGTCTGTCCTGCTTTTGACTGTACCACTGTGCTTCAGCAATACTGTCAGCTGGTTACCAGTTAAAAAGACATGTCCAACAGTGGGATTAGCTGGAGTCTCTTCACCCTACGTTTTCCATATTTCTGTTCTGAAGATGTTCGAAATGTGCTTTGACAGTGAATTTGCTGAAAGAAGCCGGACAAAAGAGGATGAACTTCGTGTTACGTCCTGGTTTAGGTGCCTGGTTTATTCTAACCTTGTCTGAATACAATACCTGGCTCACTCCCTTCGTCCTGCTCGCTTCGACTACCCACAGAAAGTTAAAACTTTCCCTCTCGCCACAGCCCTAGTGTGTCTGTTATTTCTTTGGCATCTTGGTCAATTTTCCCAATGCCATGTTTTGGGGTAACATTGTACAAGCATACAGTGAGCAAACGTGAGTGGCGGGTTCACTGTCAGTGCTTTGGAGTCTTTTCACACCACTGACTGAACTGACAGCAGGAGATTTACTGGGTGTTGACAATGCAACTTGCTGGAGAGACCCATCATTCTTTGCCAAAGTCTAAACTGGTACATGGGAGGGATTGAGGTTTGTTTCTTCTTTGCTTTCTACTTGTTTACTCTTTTGGGCACATGAATTCCCAAACGTAACCCTAACACTGCCGCATGAGGATCAGCATTAGTATTTGTATGGTATGAGTTTGGAGAGGGACTGTCCCAACCTTCTGGCCTTGGTTTCTGTTAGAAACAGCTCAGTTTAAAAGCTTTTGATTGACCTGAGTTGTGTCCTGTCTTTCAGACAGTCAGTGGTATCTATAAGAGACTCGCTCAGGATATCATCACTGTGTCATAGCATGTGACCGGAGGGATAAAGATCTCGTACTCCATGTTACCTTGGATCACTTGGCATTCTTACTGGGCTTCTGTGCCTGAGAAATGTCATGTTTGGACATAATTGCTTGTAATCTGTGTCTGTTGGATTCTTCAATACAGTGACATCTAGTTAATTTCGTGTACTACAGGAGATTACAAAAGCATTACCGGGAGAGGTGAACCACCAAGTTTGACACAAACTTGTGCACAACAAACTTGTAGTTGAGAGTGTGATGCTGGAAAAGCACAGCCAGTCAGGCAGCACCCGGGGAGCAGGAGAATCGATGTTTCGGGCATAAACCCTTCATCAGGAAGGGCTTGTGCCTGAAATGTCATTCTCCTGTCCTCGGAAGCTGCCTGACCTGCTGTGCTTTCCCAGCACCACAGTCTCGAGTCTGATCTCCAGCATTTCAGTCCCTACTTTCTCCACAACAAGTTTGTAGTCAGTGCAACAAGGTTGAAGACCCCTACTGTAGGGACAATCTGGTCCAGTGTTTGTCAGTGTCTTTGCTTGAAGGATTAATTATTAAATGGTTTTGTGTACCCTCACATGCACACCCCCCCTCCAAATTTTACAACACTTTGATAATTTAAAAGAGTTGCAAGCCAAAACTGTTTTAATAATGATTTGAAGATAAATGAGATTTCTGCACAGAGATCAGTGGGGTGAGTATGCATCACACTGCAGTTTCTGTCCTGAACAAGAAGCCAAGGAGAAGAGAACATAGAGAGAGCTGAGCACAGAGTGAATGGGAGTTAGAGGTGAGCAGTCGGGAGAGAACACTGTACTAATGGAGCCTAAGTGCACATATGTGAAGGACTTTGATTAGACTTGTGATTTGGAGATGCCGGTGTTGGTGTACAAAATTAAAGATCACCCAACACCAGGTTATAGGTAAAAACAATGACTGCAGATGCTGGAAACCAGATTCTGGAGCAGAGTGGTGCTGGAAAAGCACAGCAGTTCAGGCAGCATTCGAAGAGCAGGAAAATTGACGTTTCGGTTAAAAGTCCTTCATCAGGAATACAGGCAGAGCGCCTGAAGGGTGGAGAGATAAATGAGAGGAGGGTGGGGGTGGGGAGAAAGTAGCATAGAGTACAATAGGTGAGTGGGGGTGGGGATGGAGGTGATAGGTCAGGGAGGAGGGTGGGGGAAGGTAGCAAAGAGTACAGTGGGTTGATGGGGTGGGATGAAGGTGATAGTCAGAGAGGTGGGAGGGTGGAGTGGATAGGTGGAAAAGAAGATAGGTAGGTAGGACAGGTCATGGGGACAGTGCTGAGCTGGAAGTTTGGAACTGGGATGAGGTGGGGGCAGGGGAAATGAAGAAACTGTTGAAGTCCACATTGATGCCCTGAGGTTGAAGTGTTCCGAGGTGCAAGATGAGGCGTTCTTCCTCCAGGCATTGGGTGGTGAGGGAGTGGCGGTGAAGGAGGCCCAGGACCTCCATGTCCACGGCAGAGTGGGAAGGGTAGGAGAAATGTTGGGCCACAGGGCAGTAGGGCTGATTGGTGTGGGTGTCCCAGAGATGTTTCCTAAAGCGCTCTGCTAGGAGGCGTCCAGTCTCCCCAATGTAGAGGAGACCGCATCGGGAGCAATGGATACAATAAATGATATTGGTGGATGTGCAGGTAAAACTTTGGATGTGGAAGGCTTCTTTGGGGCCTTGTATGGAGGTGAGGGAGGAGGTGTGGGCACAAGTTTTGCAATTGCTGCGGTGGCAGGGGAGTGTGCCAGGAAGGGAGGGTGAGTTGTTGGGGGGCATGGACCTGACCAGGTAGTCACAGAGGGAACTGTCTTTGCAGAAAGCGGAAAGGGGTGGGGAGGGAAATATATCTCTAGTAGTGGGGTCCGTTTGAAGGTGGCAGAAATGTTGGCGGATGATTTGGTTTATTTTGATTATTAGTTTTGACAGAACCCCCCTGGTGCTACCCTGACCATAAATTTACCTTGTCCATCTCTGACACCTCCCTCCCCTTCCTGGACCTCTCCATCTCCATTAATGACGACTGACTTGACACCGACATTTTTTACAAACCCACCGACTCCCACAGCTACCTGGATTGCACCTCTTCTCACCCTACCTCCTGCAAAAATGCCATCCCATATTCCCAATTCCTCCACCTCTGCCGTATCTGCTCCCAGGAGGACCAGTTCCACCACAGAACACACCAGATGGTCTCCTTCTTTAGAGACCGCAATTTCCCTTCCCACGTGGTTAAAGATGCCCTCCAACGCATCTCATCCACATCCCGCACCTCCGCCATCACACCCCACCCTCCAACCCTAACAAGGACAGAACGCCCCTGGTGCTCACCTTCCACCCTGCCAACTTCGCATAAACCAAATCATCTGCCGACATTTCCGCCACCTCCAAACGGACCCCACCACCAGGGATATATTTCCCTCCCCACTCCTTTCCGCCTTCCACAAAGACTGTTCCCTCCATGACTACCTGGTCAGGTCCATGCCCCCCAACAACCCACCCTCCCTTCCTGGCACCTTCCCCTGCCACCACAGAAATTGCAAAACCTGCGCCCACACCTCCTCCCTCACCTCCATCCAAGGTCCCAAAGGAGCCTTCCACATCCGTCAGAGTTTTACCTGCACATCCACCAATATCATTTATTGTATCCGTTGCTCCCGATGCGGTCTCCTCTACATTGGGGAGACTGGAACCCACCGAGCAGAGCACTTTAGGGAACATCTCTGGGACACCCGCACCAATCAACCACACCGCCCTGTGGCCCAACATTTCTCCTACCTTTCCCACTCTGCCGAGGACATGGAGGACCTGGGCCTCCTTCACCGCCACTCCCTCACCACTTGGCGCCTGGAGGAAGAACGCCTCATCTTCCGCCTCGGAACACTTCAACCCCAGGGCATCAATGTGGACTTCAACAGTTTCCTCATTTCCCCTTCCCCCGCTTCACCCCAGTTCCAAACTTCCAGCTCAGCAGTGTCCACCTTGACTTGTCCTACCTGCCTATCTTCTTTTCCACCTGTCCACTCCTCCCACCTCTCTGACCTATCACCTTCATCCCACCCCATCCACCCTTTGTACTCTTTGTTACCTTTCCCCACCTTCCTCCCTGACCTATCACCTTCATCCCCACCCCCACTCACCTATTGTACTCTATGATACTTTCTCCCCACCCCCACCTTCCTCTCATTTATCTTTCCACCCTTCAGGCACTCTGCCTGTATTCCTGATGAAAGGCTTTTGCCCGAAACATCGATTTTCCTGCTTCTTGGATGCTGCCTGAACTGCTGTGATTTTCCAGCATCACTAATCCAGAACACCAGGTTATAGTCCAACAGGTTTAATTGGAAGCACTAGCTTTCAGAGCTCTGCTCCTTCATCAGGTGGTATGTTGACAGTCACCTGATGAAGGAGCAGCGCTCCGAAAGCTAGTGCTTCCACTTAAACCTATTGGACTATAACCTGGTGTTGTGTGATTTTTAACTTTGATTAGATTATTGCTTGAGCATGTATAAAGAGAGAATAGTTGACATTTAAAGTCCAATATGATTCCTCTTCAGACTCTTCAGCAATTGTAAAATAGAGTCATGACAAGCGCAAACATTAATTCTTTTCTCACTTCACAGATGCTGATAGACCTGCTAAGTTTTGTTTTGCTTTTATTTCCGATTTCCAGCATCCGTATCATTTTGATTTTATACATAAAAGAGACGCATAGATATATGTTGATTGGAGCCAGGAGGCACAAACATAATGCAAGGTCTCACTCTGCAATCAAATCTACTTCAAAACTAGTCTGGCTCCGTTTTCCTTTCTTTCTCAAACTGACTATAAAGAGCGCAGCAGGCTTCAGGAGCAGGATAACAAAATGAGCCGAGCTACTTGCACCAGAGCTCACTCACGTATTCTCAATTGCCGTTCTCTGGGCTGACTGCTTGCTGAGCTGCAGAGCACCTAAAAGAGTTACTGTTTGATTTTCATTCTTTACTGGGCCATAGGCATCTTTGGTTGGGCCAGCATTTGTCAACCGTACCTAGTTATCCTTGAGAAGGTAATAGTGAGTGCCAGTTTGAGAGGCACTGCAGGGATTATAATAGACTGCTTTGGGGGGCAAGCTTCACATACAGGTTTTCATGGAAGTATGCCCATGTACTTAGTTTGAAGATATGTAGCCACATGTTCAATTATTTCCTTGGAAGCATGAGATGGCTGCACCAGGAATAATTTTGTCCAGATTATCAAAGTACGGATTCTTTATAGTAAATGCAGTATTTCATATTGCTAGAGGTGTGGAATTGTACAGTGAAGAAATGGGTCATGTAGCCTGTCAGGTCTTGCCTGTTAATTTTGATTATACAGACTCTTTAATCTAATTCCACTTTGCTGATTGCTTCCAAAAGCTTTTTGTTATTTTATTTTTAGTCAAATAACCATAAACTTTTTATTAAGGAATTTGTAATGTTTTCTTTAATGCCCTCTGTGTGAGGAATTTAAAGCCTCTTTTTCTTTAAAGTCCTTTTGTGATTAGTTTTACATTTAATCACAAGTGGAAACAACATTCTTTACACTCAAGTTGCAACTATTCTTATCCATTATGTTGAAAATCATAGTAATTCGCAAGTGCTTTAGAAATAATGTGTTTAACCGAGGCTGAACACCCCTTCATTCCTTTGCATCTCTTTTGTTTAATAGGTTGCTCAAGGCAATGTTCCAACTGCAGCCTAACAAAGATCTTGTAGAAATTCATTATTACTTGGCTTTTGCATTCTCTAGGTTCAAGCCCAAGGATGTTACTGACTTGTGCAAATGCTTTAGACATCTGCGCACCAAATTCCCCCAATCCTTGTACTGGCATTTAAAATACTTGAGGTCTACCTGGTCCCCACTGAATTGTATTGATTCTGTGCTGCCTGCCCTGTGTCAGAATCAATGCTTTCTGCCTGATGTCAGGTATCAGAAACAAGTCAGCTATTCTGCTGCCTGAAGGTTTTGGGTCTCACCTTGTCCAACTCAGTGTTAAATAATTGTTAACATTTTGTTTGGTTGTTGAGGAGAAATTTGATCTTCAAAGGAAGCGATGCCTTATAGCCCACAGATGTTTCTCAGTTCCCTATTTGTCTTGCTATAATGTGTGTCAGTAGGCACTCCATGAGGAATTTACCACCAGTCATTGCATTTTCAGGATCTTGTTGCAAAGAACTGCAAAAACAAAGTCAAGTTCCTCAAAATGAATGATTCGCATTATATATTTTTATTACCATACTTTTTTTTAACTTCAGCAAATTAATCTAACCCAGTGGTCCTCACCATTTTAGGCTCGAGTCTGGCAGGGTTATTTTCGTGTTTGGCATTGGGAGGAGAATATGGCAAATGTCTTGCCATAACGGGATTTTAGTCAGTAAACTTGGCTAATCTGCAAATGGCATGGATTTATGAGAGGCTTCTGGAACTGAGTGCACTTAGAATTGTGTGAATAGTTCCTGAAGCCAATCTGCAACACTTTAACGGGCAGGTGGAACATTGACTTGGGAATTGTGTTGCACTTCAGTTTGCTACTGGAGCTGAAAACGCTGGTGGGTGGAGAAGGTGTTGAACATCCAGTGTAGCCGGGAACATTTGAAGGACAGAATGGAAAATGCTGGAGCAACTCAGCAGGTTTGGCAGAAGCTTCGGAAAGGGAAACAGTTAACATTTTGAGTGCAATGACTCTCTCTCCTTGGGAGTTTTGCTTATTATCCAAGAACTAGTTACATGCTTTGGAAAGCCCTCTTTTTGTTCTCAATTAGAAATATACCTCATTCATCCCTTCCATCTGCACCAGTCCGAGCACAAGTGAAGAGTCTCCTGTGAAGAGGAGATGAGCGAAAATGAAAGGGAGACAGCATGAATATTTTGTTTCACAGCTCGTGTGTTGTATATCTTTAAGCGATATGTGCATGATGTCATCATTATTAAAACATGTGACCCGAGGGCATAAAAGTCTCAAACTCTAGCCTGAAGCATTACACACGGATTTGATTTATTATTGTCACCTACGTTGATAGGCTAGGTTTTGCATGCATTATGGTAGATCATACCTTAGGGAGTGCATTAGGGTATCAGAACAGAGAGAAGCATGCAAGGTTACAGTTGCAGAGATGGTGCACAGAGTGAGATCACCACTAAATTTAAAATTTGGGAGATCCATCTCGAAGTCTAATTCCGGCAGGAAAGAAGCTGTTCTTGAATCTATTTGTATGTACAAAGAAACTTTTATATCTTCTGCCCAGTGGAAGAGAATGAAAGAGAGTATAAGTGGAATGAGAGGGATGTTTGATTACTTTAGTTGCTTTCCTGAGGCAGTGGAAAGTATAGATGGAGTTAATGGATGGAACGCTGGTTCGCATGATGGACCTGGCCGTGTTCACAACTGTCTGCAGTCACTGATGGAATCATGCTGCTGTTTGGAGCCAAGCAGTTTAATATTCGTCCAGACACTGAAGTGCCTGTGATCATTTTAAATGTTTATGTCAGCATCTATAACAAAGGTCTGTTGAATCTTTCAATACCATGTTACCTGTGCCTGGTTCTTATTGTCATTGGAGCTAACTTGAGCATTGCAACATCAAGTACACATACCCAGCTGGAAGCAAAGCCCACAGTATAGCAGATCAAAGACTGATAAATATATAGCTCTTGTCATGACCGCTGACATCTCAGAAGTGCTATTATTTTGAGGTGTAGTTGCTGATATAATGTTGGCAACATGACAATCGACAAGCACTCTGCAAATCCATCAAATAGCAATAAAATACTGACCAGGAGAATCTGTTTTTGTGATATTGACTGAGGGATAAGTATCGGCCAAAAACAGGAGCTCGCTCGCTTGCGCTTATTCAATAAAGTGTCATGTTGTTCACTAACATCTGCCCGAGCGTCCAGGTGAAGCCTTAGTTTAAGGTCTCATCCAAATTAATGCACCTGTGACAGCTCAGCACTTCCTCTGTAGTGAAGTGGAGGGTCAGCCTTGAAATGTGTGACCAATCCCTCGGTGGGGACTTGTTTCTGAGCCCCACAAGGGTCAAGGTTCAAGTGTGCTGCCAACTGAGCCAAGGCTGATTCCGTTAAATTATGAGAAGGAAGGTCAAAATATAACTGTGGGCAGACACAATATGCCTGGCTTTATAGTTTCATCTTGGTTCAGATCGACACAACTTTAATTTTTGCAGCAAGTGTTGGCTGGGAACCAAGAGAAAAGCACCTCTGAAGTGTGCAGAGCACTCCTGCTGGTAGAATGAAGAGAACACCAATTATAGGTAGGTCCATAATCTGGGAATGTTGTGAATGCCAGTGAGGAGTGAGTGCACGTTGTGAAACCTACATGACAACCTCTCAAAAGCTTTCTCCACCTTTAAGATGTGCCAGTACTACTTACAGACTTTTCTCAGTGTCAAAATCCAATTTAATCATTAAACATAATCCACATAGGGAAACGGGGCTCTTGTGATGCAGTGATAGTGTCCATACCTCTGAGCCAGGAGACCTGGACTCAAGTTCCACATGCTCCACAGATGTATAATGTCACCTCTGAACAGGTTGGTTAGAAAATATCTATATGTGGAGAAACTGGTGCTGGACTGGGGTGGACAAAGTTAGAAATCTCACAACACCTGTTGGACTGTAACCTGATGTGTGATTTCTAATTAAGAAAATATCTCGCTCAAATAGGACCATGTCCTTAGTGCGGTTAAAACTGAAAACCAGACCAAGGAGGAAATCAGTATAATTGTAAAATGGTTTGAAGTTGTTCGGGATTTGCAGGCTGAAATGAGTCATGGGTTATAGAGGAAAGTTGTGTTTAGGCTACAGTTGGAATCAGCCACATTGTATCAAATCATAGTGCAGTCTCAAGGGCCTGAATGGCCTGCTGTTTCTAATTTGTATGATTGCCTCAGTGCCAGGGCACATGCCAACTTTTGTTTGGGATTATCTTTAGGTTTAGCGTTACCGTTCCTCGAGAGCTGTGGAAGTCTTTCCTGTGACCGAGCGACGGTCTATTTATAGACGAGTGCTGCTTAGCTAATCAAGTAAACCCCACTGATCAATAACAGCCCGAGTCAAAGGCCCGATGGTAATAATTACCCTCAAGGGCATAAGTTTGGTGCAAACTGGTCATGACCAGCTGAATGATGCACCTGGGGAGAGGACAATATAGAGCCAATATAGGTTGAAAGGCCAACCTGTTAAAAGCTTTACATACAATATTAATTCCAGTGAAGATCATCATTGGTACATTTCTGGCTGGTACATTTCAAATTTCTTTTCAGTATATATTTAAAAAGGCATAACTTAAAATAATAGATCACATAGTTATAGTCCCATGGAATATAACTTAATGTCCTTCATTGCAGCAGAGAGTTGGAGTGCATAACTAACATTTAAAGGGAGAAAGTTGAAAGTTCAGGTCTCACTCATGTGCAGAGTGCAAAGTCCAGTCCAATCTGGAGTTTCCAATCAAACATTTAAAGTCAGGCATGAAGGCTTTGTCTACCCTCTTAAAGTTGACTTTCGAGACCCCATAGGCGGAAGTGGGTACTGCAGATGCTGGAGATTAGAGTCAAGATTAGAGTGGTGCTGGAAAAGCACAGCAGGTCAGGCAGCATCTGATGTTTCAGGCAAAAGCCCTTCATCAGGAATGAGGCTGGAAGCCTACGGGATGGAGAGATAAAATATCAACCTGGGCATTACCAAATGACAGGACAGTACTTACCCAATACTGAAATAAAAACATAAAATGGTTAATACTCAGCAGGTCAAGAAATGTCTGTGAATGGAATAGAATAAAATCTCTCCACCCCTTGGGCTCCCAGCCTCATTCCTGATAATGGGCTTTTGCCCGAAACGTTGATTTTCTTGCACCTCGGATGCTGCCTGACCTGCTGTGCTTTTCCAGCACCACTCTAATCTTGACTTTAAAGACCTCATTGGTTCAGAGATAAATACTGGCCATATTACTAAAGCTAACTGGTCATGACCTAGTTTCTGTTTGTGAGAGCTTGCTGTCCATAAATTGACTGCTGTACTTGCAGTGTAACGGTACCTCAGCAGCACTTTGTGTTTTGAGTGCTGAGGTGCAAAAGGCATTGCATTTTGTATGAAGGTGTTTGTTTTTGGAGAGTAGTGTGGAGGAGGATTTATATGTCTTACTGGTTAAGCAGTTCATCAGACGACATTAGTGCTCCAAGGCTACAGCCAGTTTTTGATATCAACCTGGGCATTATCAAATGACAGGAGGATTTAATACCAAGGTTAAGGACTGTACTTACTCAATACTGAAATTAAAGCATAAAATGCTTAATACTCAGCAGGTCAAAAAATGTCTGTGAATGGAATAGAGTAGAATAAAATAGAATCACTACAGTGTGGAAGCAGGCCATTCAGCCCATGAAGTCCACAACAACCCTCACCGCACCACCATCACCTCCCTGTAAACCTGTATTTTCCATGGCTAATCCACCTCGACTGCACATCTTTGGACGCTACGGGCTATTTAGCACAGCCAATTCACCTAATCAAAGAAGGAAATCAAGTTACGGTTTCTGATTGCTAATCTTTAGAACTTCTCTCTTACATTAAAGTTGCTGCCTGACCTGTGTATGGAGACATTTTCTCTTCAAAACTTCCCTCCAGTTTTTCTCTCGTTCTCTTTCCTGCTTTTTTGAAGACACTGACTAACTCCTGCTGACACATAGCCCGTCTGTTGCCTTCCCCAGATTTGCGTACAGTAAAGTACCCAGTTCAGCCTGAGTCCACTCTTACGGCTATTCTCTCTCTCTTTCTTTTTTTACACCTGGATGAAGTAGATATTGACCAGGAACCTGATCCTGTTTCAGATTTCAGTGCATTAGGGCACCTACTTGTGTAGTTTTCAACAGAATGGCCTCTCTGTTGGGACAGGCTTTTTATTCATTTAAATGTTGGGAAAATGAATAGTAGCCCTTCCCCATTTTGAGGAACTGCTGTCTGGACATGCCATTTTGTTTAAACTTAAAATGCTTAGTTTAACAAAGTCTTGGGCCTTCCCTTGTAGGAATGAGGGACCCTAACCTTGAATGGTGGGATCCTGGGGCCTTTCCTCACCACAAAGGGAACCTTAGGTTTGAATTTATACATTTTGAAAATTCAGGATTGTCAGTTTTGCACTAGCTCATACAGCATAGCACTTTAAGCTGTTCTGCACTGTCATACTCGTGTTGTTCTATGTTAACATAGTTTGAACTGATTTTATAATATATTTTATTATTTGAACACTTTCAAATTGAAAAGAAAAGGCAGAGCATGTGCAGCTGACAAACTTGTCTATTACCTAATAAATTTATTTGATACTATACCGTATCAGTTGGTAGATGATTGATAAATAAGATCTAAGAACACTTGTCTGTGTTTTAGTTACTCTGAGAACAATAAAGCAATTGTGTAAGCATTTCATTTGCCTTTATATCCTCCCTTATCTTTGAATTAGGTATATATTTTAATATGATCAGTAAATAGTGAACTTGTACAAGGGAACCCTGATTTGCAAACATCTCACTACGAACATTTACACTTAGAAGCACAATCCCTTGAAGTATAGTTTTAAAGATCTGACATATGAATATTTCCTGTGCTTATTATTTTATATTGTTCTGCGTTGTGTTCTGACTTCTGCATAAAGTGACTTGCAAATGGATTCAAGAACTGAACCTGTTCGTAACCTGGGAACCACCTGTGGAGTGCACATTTCAATCTACATCATTGTGTGGTTTTCTGAGATGGAAGTTTAGTGACTGTACTAGTGCAGCCCATATTGAATTTTACTTGACTGTCTGGCTAACTGAGGCTCCAAAATAGTCATAGAGTCATAGAGATGTACAGCATGGAAGACCCTTCGGTCCAACCCGTCCATGCCGACCAGATATCCCAACCCAATCTAGTCCCACCTGCCAGCACCCGGCCCATATCCCTCCAAACCCTTCCCATCCAAATGCCTCTTAAGTGTTGCAATTGAACCAGCCTCCACCACATCCTCTGGCAGCTCATTCCATACATGTACCACCACCTGCGTGAAAAAGTTGCCCCTTCGGTCTCTTCTATATCATTCCCCTCTCACCCCAAACCTATGCCCTCTAGTTCTGGACTCCCCGACCCCAGGGAAAAGACTTTGTCTATTTATCCTATCCATGCCCCTTATAATTCTGCAAACCTCAACAAGGTCACCCCTCAGCCTAGTAGATCTGATCGGTATGGACTTCAGTAAGGCGTTCGACAAGGTTCCTCATGGGAGACTGATTAGCAAGGTTAGATCTCATGGAATATAGGGAGAACTAGCCATTTGGATTCAGAACTGGCTCAAAGGTAGAAGACAGAGGGTGGTGGTGGAGGGTTGTTTTTCATACTGGAGGCCTGTAACCAGTGGAGTGCCACAAGGATCAGTGCTGGGTCCTCTACTTTTTGTCATTTACATAAGAGGTACAGTTAGTAAGTTTGCGGATGACACCAAAATTGGAGGTGTAGTTGTCAGCGAAGAGGGTTACCTCAGATTACAACAGGATCTGGACCAGATGGGCCAATGGGCTGAGAAGTGGCAGATGGAGTTTAATTCAGATAAATGCGAGGTGCTGCATTTTGGGAAAGCAAATCTTAGCAAGACTTATACACTTAATGGTAAGGTCCTAGGGAGCGTTGCTGAACAGAGACCTTGGAGTGCAGGTTCATAGCTCCTTGAAAGTGGAGTCACAGGTAGATAGGATAGTGAAGGCAGCATTTGGTATGCTTTCCTTTATTAGTCAGAGTATTGAGTACAGGGGTTGGGAAGTCATGTTGCGGCTGTACAGGACATTGGTTAGGCTACTGCTAGAATATTGCGTGCAATTCTGTTCTTCCTATCGGAAAGACGTTGTGAAATTTGAAAGGGTTCAGAAAAGATTTACAAGGATGTTGCCAGGGTTGGAGGATTTGGGCTGCAGGGAGAGGCTGAACAGGCTGGGGCTGTTTTCCCTGGATAGTTTGCTTAAGGTTATTTTTCTTTTCATCTGTTGTAGAAAGAACTTGCATTTAAGTAGCACATTTTCTCATCGTCTGAGCCATTACTAAATATTTCTTAGCAAACAGAAATGGCCATTGTGTGTGTTGTAGTTCAGATAACCGACCATTTAATCTATAATAACTTCACTCTAATGAGGAAACGCAAAAATAAATTCAATAATTTCATGCGCCCGATGAGATTTAGCTCTTTGAGATCGCAGGTTCTTGTGTGGCATGTGGACATTGCTGGCAAGACCTATATTTGCCTATCCCTAACTATATGCCCATCACATCTGCACCAACCCGCCGAAGAGCATCCTATCCAGACCCACTCTATCCCCTTGAGCTGTATGTTTGCTCGACAAACTAGGGCACCGAAGAGTCAACCACATTGAGGTGGGTCTGAAGTCACATTTGGAGGAGAGATGACCGATTTCCCTCCCTAATGGGTAGAACCAGTCAGTTTTGTGTACAGCCATCTACAGTTGACAAGTTGAAAGTTTTAATTTAGAGTTTATTTTAAATTGAATTCAAATGTCACCACCTCTGAAGGTAGGATTTGAACCTTTGTCCCCAGGACAGTAGCTTAAGGTTTTTGATTACTAGTTCATTGATATTACCACATCCCTCTGTAGGTTGGAGATGGGGTTGGAAAAAACTAAAGCTTTGATTGACAAGCCTACATTGTCTTTTGACCCAGATTGTTAGAATGATGCCTCAGAATGTAATATCGGGAAAAACTGGATCTTGTTGGTTCGTTCAAATGAAGACTTTTATAGGTTTAAGATTAGGAAACTGCCCCATGTTCAGTTGGAATCTGAGATCAGAACTATTCCAGTTTGCAACTGAACTTCCCAAGCTATGACCTCACTGCACCCCATTGATATTTGTTCCTTGGCAAAGTCTCTTGCATTGAATGTGTAAACCTTGAGATTAAAACTATATCCATGCTCTGAGATGAAATTGTTTTCAGACTGTCTGTGTTTCTAGTTGCCTGGAATTGAGAGCAAAAATGAAGTATTTTAATAGTTATTAAACTGAAAAGGTTGCAAGAAAGATTGAAAAGGATGATACCAAGGGTTTGAGTTATAAGGAGAGGCTGGATCGGCTAGTTATTTCTTTCCTCTGAAGAGTCAGAGGCTGAGGGGTGATCTTATAGAGGTTTATGCAATCATGAGAGGCATAGATAAGGTGAATAGCCAAGATTTTTCTTCAGGGTAGGTTTAAGGTGAGAGGGGAAAGATTTAAAAGAGACCTAAAGGACAACTTTTTCACACACACGGTGGTGCATGTGTGGAATGAGTTGCTAGAGGAAGTGGTAGAGTTGGGACAATTACAATATCTAAAAGCCATTTTGATAGGTAACTGACAGGAAACGGCCAAACACAGGCAAATGGGACTAGCTCAATTTGGGAAACCTGGTCGGCATGGACTTGTGGGCCCGGGAGGCCTGTTTCTGTACTATATGACTCTAAGAGCAGCTTGCAGAGTGGCGGGACAACCCATTGGTGAGCACTGCTCTCTCTCGCAGTGCCGGGGGCCCTTGAGCGACTGTATGTGTGGGTTTTCTCTGGGTGCCCTGATGTCCTCCCACAGTTCAAAGGTTAGATGTGCAGGTTAGATGCGTTGGCCATGCTAAATTATCTAGAGATATGTCGGCGAGGTGGGTTAGCCATGGGAGGTTGCGGGGATAGAGTGGGTCTGGATAGGATGCTCTTCGGACAGTTGGTGCAGATGTGATGGGCCTAAATGACCCCCTATGTGCATTGTAAGGATTCTATGATTCATTCGGAGAGCAAGAAACATGCATTCAGGTTCAGTCTCTGTTGCAAATTTCCCTTGCAGTACTTGGAGTCACTGATGTTGATGGTGAATGTGCTGCTTCATATGTTAGGCTCTGCCGTGTTAGCTGTGTGCATGAGTGACGAGGAAATTACAAACAACCTCCAATTACATTACATTGGGGAACTGCACGGGGAGGAGAGTGAGCAGAAATTGGGCGTTGCTCTCCAGCTTATGGAAGAGTTGGGCCAGGAATACACTGCTTTATACTAAGTCAGTTGTGAGAGATAGTGAACCTCTGTAGAAACTGGCACCTCACTGAAATGTCTTTTAAATGTTTGTCTGTTGTTTGACCTTTCATTGAAGGAAGTAGGCTGGAGTATTTACCCCCAACTGGAAATGTGCAATATACAAATGCAGTGTGATTTATTTTCCACCTGTTGTTATTCTCCTCCTCATTGTTTTCTATGAAGCGAGTAAGTGTAACAGTTTTCATTATTGTTTCTGTCTCGTCCCTCCTGAGATAGAGAGATGTTGAGGGGGTAATCCCATCACAATTGCAGCATAAATTAAATGGCTTTGTATGTTGCTTGTTGGTACTCTTCCACCTGCGTGCTGCAAATCCATTAGAGATAGGGACGATCCATTTGGAAGTTTTGCTGATAGCCATAACTGCTGACCATGAAGGGGTCATCAAGTGTTATTATGATGCCTGTTGTCAAACTACTAATTGTCATGTTGACACGCCACTGGTCCCTAGGAGAAGTGAACTTAAGAGCAGCAGTAGGACATTCAGCCCTTCAACATGCCAGAAGACCATGTGTAATCTGAATGTGGCCTTAAATCCACAGTCCTGTTTCGCCTCCTAACCCTTTAACCCCCAGTCAAGCAAAACTCTTATCTAACTTAGCCTTGAATCTATTCAATGACCCAGCTTTCACTGCTCTCTGAGGGTGAGAATTCCATGGACTTATAGTAAAAAGAGTTCTCTTTGTCTCCATTTAAGACCATTTTATTATTTACCTCCATTGTAGGCTTGTGTCTCTTTGATGTGAAAATCAATATTTAGGGTCATGATGCTGCACATGTAAGCATCATTGAAACTGACTTTGGGTATTCAATTGGCCTTGCTTATGCCTGATCATGCAGAAATTCCTTGGGTACGTATAACTCTGAAGCTATTCTGTTCTGTGAATGTGTTTGTGGAGTCACCTCTGTTTGACAAGTGCCAGTATCCTTAGGTGATTTGCTTTTGAGAGAGCTGCCCCATATCTGATTTTTGTCCTTCCAAGAGACTCCCAGAATGAACAGCAAATAGTGAGAGCAAAAGTTGCTGTTCTTCCTTTCCTCAGAAGTTCATTCATATTTCACAACCACACAACAAGGTGCTGGGTGTGTAGGGAAGCAACTTAGTCCTAAGAGGCCCAGGGTCGTGCATTGATCCAGCAGAAGCCGCATCAAACTCCAAACAGAGAAACAGAGCTGCAGAGGTTTACACTCAGTGCTGAAGAGAACTAAGAAAAGGATTTGCTCATCCCTTCCAGCTATTTAGTGTGATCACAGGCGGATGGCAAGACCTGTTTCACAACCCAAGTTTTCTTTGTGCTTCTGCTAAAGAACAGCAAAGTACAAGTATGGAAGAGACAGTCCTATGTTTCTGTGAACGATATACTGAACTTCAACAGTGCCAACAAATTCTTTAATCCAGATGTGCTGTATTTTTGTTTGTCTTCACTTTTAGCCTGCACAGATTGCTATTGGACCCTGTAGCCAGGTAAGCTCTTCTGTGCATATTGTATTTGCATGTTCAAAGTATAATATAGATTAGTTGGTTGGAATACCTAATGCTTGCTGGCCTCTCTCCCTGTCTCTGTTAATATTCTAGTAAGTGCCAACGTCATGTGTAACATGTCAACAGCCCCCAGTATTAAAGCTAGGATGGTTCATTTTTTTTTTAGAGAATAACATTCTGATGGGCATTTAGTGTATTGTGGTTAAACAGAGATCTGTGAAACACAGCTGCAGAAACAAAGGAAGCAAGTCGTGTTCAGTTTGGTCTTTTGTATGTTTGTCGTGAGCAGTGTCAAGGTGATCCAGTTGGGGATTGCTGCAGTGTTGTCGTTACTGTGTTTTTTTGTTGCTGTTTACTTGAAGACAAATGGGATTTCGAGCTGGTGACTACTGCTGTTATAATGTCTTCAGGGAAGTTTGTTCATACCAAATAAAGGCCAGTGCACAGAACACAAATAACACAAAAACAAAGACTAGGTGCAAATATGCCCAACTATTTCCAAAGATGTTTGTGAAAAGGATGTGCTGTATTTATGCACACCTTTAGGATATTTGGATCTATCCATTAATTAACTCAACCTAAAGCTGAACATTTCAAACACTCCAATTGGAGTAGATTGCTAAAACCTACTGTTCACACTTCAGTTCCTTACTGTTCACATGTCTGCTATTTTGTTAAGCCTTTTTTTGTTCTCTTTGGCATATGGTATAAATCTTTGTAGCTCTGTTTTCACCTTGGAGTTTGAATTTTCAATTCCCTTCCCAATCTTCCTGTGGGGCTTCTGAGATTGTTCTTATGCTGATGGACCTACTGCCAACTGTGTAATGTTTTGTAGTACCCTTGTCATCAAAGCATCAGTGGAGAGAATCCCTGTTGGTCCAGTGATCAGGGACTGACCTTTCCCAAGTGCAACCAGCTAGCAGACTGGTTGTCATATGAGCCTAATGGAGAGGAAAGGGAGAGTGATGTTTGTAGATTGAGAGTTTCCGCTCAAGTGTTGTTCTTCCTACATCCTAGCCTCAATATAATGACTTTTGGACTGCTGCCTTAGTGTCAATCATTTTTGCATCATGAATAACAATGCTGTAGCCTCTCATCTGGTTCCCACAGTATAGAGAGGTGCAGATTTTCATTACAGACTAGGTTCGAAGCCAAAAATCGGTGTCTTAACCCAAACCAGAACGTATGCTTCATGTGCCCCTGGAAACTAGTTCATAACATCGGGTGTCTTGACGAAGGTTATCCCATCTAAGATTTCATGGTCAGAAGAAAGTGACTGTTCTAGCATGTGGCTGAGAGACATATGCATTGTCAGGGTCAAAGTGGCAATTGGGCGCAGAGCCAGGCTTTGTTAGCTGGCAAATGCCATGTCTCGTTATAGGCCAGCTAAAGGCAAATGGCCCCCACTGTCATCTGAAGCTTCTTGTTTCGATTGTCTTCATTCGTTTTTCTAGCCAGTGGCAAGTCCCAAAGACCAATGACTTGCCCTTTTTACACTGCTGTAGAAATGGCCAGTCTTTGTTCCCGTGCTATTTCAACTCTTTAAAATGGTGGAATGTGGTCCTTCTGACGGCTGTGTGATAAATCAGTCATCAGCCTCAGTTTACAGCCCTGTGTCAGTTTTTAAATGTTTTTACCAGCGTAATTTGATCTATTCGAGGAAGAATCTTGAGAATTCATCCCATAAACCTTGTTTGTTGGTGGGTGGCTGTCATCAATCCTTTGTTTGGAATTGCCTCAATAATAGTATATGTTGTACTGACATTCCAAAGGATTTCCAAAAGCACATTGAAGTTAATGCACTGAACCTGCTAACTATTTACACTTAGAAGTGATATTTGTGGCTCTTTTAAGTTGCTTTTTTAAAAAAAAGTTATCTTTATGCTACCTGATCTCCGATTTATCTAAGTCATTGAAGATCTTTTTTTGTTTAGTTCACTTTCCTCTTCACTCCCCAGTGTATTTTGCTTTCTTATGCAAACCTTGTACTTTGGTTGTAAATTGAAAAGGAATTATATAGAACTACAGCTTAGAAATGGACCATTCTGTTCAATACTATGCACATATCTGCTGTTCCCCCATGCTTCACCTACTCCTTTTGGCATTTCCTGCTGTCCCTTTCTCCCTTGTCTAGCTATATCTAGTCATTTATCTAGCTTCCCCTTAGAACCACCCATGATACTTGCCTCAACTACTGAGAAGTAATGAGATCCATAAAGTGGAAATTTTAATGTGTCTCCTTGTAATATATCATTGCTCAGTTGTCCAAGCTTTAAGAGATATGGGGGTAGTGTGAGAAAGTGTAACTGAGGTAACAGATCAGTTATGATTTTATTGAATGATAAAACAGGTTTGAGGGGCCAATGGCCTTTTCCATCTCCATTCTTTATAAGGTCTCTTGAACCGTGATGGTCAATGAAAGATCCTGTGCCAAACAGGTGGCCAGCTATGGCCAGGAGCAAAGGCCTTCCAGTGACATCCCCTAGAGGAATCTTTAGAATGTGAGAAACCTAACCTCGCCTACAAGGATGGGTCAGGATGTAAATAAGTGAAATTCCTCCGTCTGGAAGGTGCTGGTCTTGTTCTGAGCTTTGCTGCTGCAGGAAACGATTCCTACGCTGTGCCACTTGTAACAGACCGCTCCCAACATCAGTTCCATAAATGACTTGTTATGGTTTTGCTGTGAATTAGCGCGGCACTTTTTAGCACGATGTGAGCCACTTGGATGCTCCAGTCAGAGTAGATATCACAGCCTTGACACTTTGTGGCAAAACTTCATTTTAATCTCTCTGAGATGGATGTCCTGTGGATCAGTAATCGTAATCTGGATTCGACACAGTAATGAAAATTTCATTGCATTGTCTGAGAGCCTGCCTCTTGTCCTACCACGTGTGTCCTTAACGTTCTGCACTCTTGTATTGGTGTAAGTGTGGGTTGGCTCCAAATATGAGAGAGAATTAGAATTTCCACATCTAGAGCAACCTGACTGTGGCAGTGGTACAGCTGTGCTCACCGAGTGATGCTGGATCAATTGTTAATTTGAGAATCATGATTGTTAACCGAACGTATTAAGGGATATGGAGTACAGGCAAGTATTTGGAGTTAGGGTCACAGATAAGCTATGATCTCAAAAAATGGCAGAACAGACCCTATGGTCTATCCCTGTTTCTGTGCGTGTTAGATTTTTTCTCAGGGCTTTGATTCTGATGTGCTTGTACTTGGCAAGGTAAAAGATGTCTATTTCCAAATGACACCCATCTGTCTGCATCCTCTTCTATTTGATGCTTAACAGTGTAGTTTGCCCCTGCGGGGAACCTCTGCATCATATTCTTTTCACTTGCACTAAATGATACATCCGTTTTAATACTTGTGATCTTGTCACTTAGCAGCTATTCAGAAACCGCCGCTGCCCGTTCCTAAACCACTTGCAGTTTCAGGCATTCTTTGTGCTATGACTGTTTTGAAAATTGGCTGGTGAGACCTGGTTTTTTTTTCCCCTTTGTGTCTCTTTTAATGGCAGTATTGCACGTTCTGTGGTTTTTGTGATGATTTTTTTTTCATCCATTAATAGCCACTGCTGAACTATGTTGTACATGCAACCTCCTGAAACTGCAGCGGTGTGTCCTCAGGATGACCTTTTTCGATTCTGTAAGGATGTGCCATGAAAAACAAAGGGAGATATTGGTTGTACAGAAACTGTCAGAGTACCATTAGTTCACTGTTGGCTCCAGAAAGTTTTTTTTGCCATTTCCAAAACAGTCCTTTAATGCTTCGAGCTGTGGCCTAGGGCGACTTGGATTTGATGATTTTGGCTTGTGATCTAGATGCAACTTTTCCAATTTAAACTTGAATAGTCAATGTTCAGGTCCATATTTTTGGACATATATTTGTCATGATTCAGTGCTGTCAAAGACTCTGAAGTTTTGGTGTGAAATCCTGCATTTTTCCATGCCACACTTGAAGCGAACAAGCCTAAGGAATAGTAACTGCTTCACATGATTTTTGTCAGCAATCCAGTAACATAATCTCACAGTTGCGATTAACTGATGATAAAAATGTTGACAAATTTCTCCAGGCATGCTGATTTCAAATTGCTAATAAACGTTTGTCCCAGCCGCCAAACAATTAGCCACCGGAACAAGTAGCCCATTGAGTAGCAAGCTTTCCTGTCCTCAGTGACCTCCTGTAAGCAGATTTGGTGTGTTTGCAATATCATGTAAAATACTCAAAAAGTATTCCCTGGTGTCTGCGGAAGCTAACATAAACTTTCCGGGCTGTTTCTCTCCATAAATGCAATCAAGAATTTTGGCCGGGGGTGAGGCATTGGATGGCCTCCAGTTGGTACAATGGAAGCTGTGACCACAGCGCGATAATGAGACATTGAGGCACGTTTCAGCAATGCTGCAGCAACAATGAGCAAAGACCCCTCCGATCAGTGTGTGACAGGCTTCCTTTCATTTTGTTTTAATTTACATTTCCTTTCCTTCCGAAACCAATAGCTGACGCCAAATTACACTCTTGCTGAAAGATAAATCCTTTCTTTAGTGCCACAGATACAGCCACTGCACAAAAAACCAATTGTAACCATTTGCGAGATCAGTATTCTAACCATCGGTCATTGCAGTGAGTTAACCACCTGGACCGTTATAAATCCTAGTGATGTGCGCAGACACGTGCATGAGTAAGATTGTTTTGAGAAAGACGCTGTAAACGTCCGCTTTGTAAAAAAGGAATAAACTTGAATTGAACAGGAAATGCTTGCCTTTTTATACCTCGCTGTACCATACGCTATTCAATAGCAGAATGAGCATTTAGTTTAGGGCAGAACATGCCTATGTCTGAGGCAGCAACTGGCCTGATTGTGGAAACTGTGAATGTGGCTCTGAATCCTGGATACTTTCTCCTTTCCATCCAACTAGCTCCCCCACACCACAAAACCCCCCTCCACCGCCTACCTCCTGACTACGCCCTCCCCCTCTCCCCTATATGTCTATCCACCTTAATGGCCATGGAAGATGAGTTCATATCACCACTGGTTGGCCTGTAAATCCATCCACTTTGTCACACTCTGAAAAAAGAGAATTTAGATTTATGTCACACCTTTCACGACTTCCCAAAGTGTTTGCAGCACTTCTTTAAGTATGTGCACTATCAAAACTAGGAAAAAGGACAGCTACTCTCACACAGTTAGACATTAGTGAAGGACAGAAAGGAGGACTTGCATTTGTATGGTATTTTTCATGACCATTGGTGGGCTCAAGGTGCTTCAAGCCTTTTGAAGTATAGTCAGTGTGTTATTTTGGAGAAAACTGGGATGTTGATTTGAACTCAACTCCCATAAGACCCATTCAGCCACCCTATAACTCTACATTTAACCTTGATTAATGCACCCAGCCTACACATCCCTGAACACTATGGGCAATTTAGCATGGCCCATTCAGCTAAATGCACATCATTGAATTGTGGGAGGAAACCCATGCAGACATAGGGAGAATGTGCAACCTCCACACGAGGCTGGAATCGAACTCTGGTCCCTGGCACTGAGGTAGCACTGCTAATCACTGAGCCACCATGCCGCCCAATAGAGGGATAAGACAGCTGCATTAACTTGTGGGTACCATACCTCAGGCAAGGGGAGAAATTCTGAAGGGATGCCCTTCTTTCATGGTAATTTCAGCCAGTGCAGAATTGAACCCATGTTGTTGGCATCACTCTAAATCACCCTCAATTGACGCTCCTCTGAAGCAGTTCAGAGTGCTACATGAATATAAGCTATTGTTTCATTACTTCCTGGAGCTTCAGTGCTGTTTTCACCCACCACATACACCGCAGCTCCTTAGACAGTACCATCCAAACCACCGATCACTTCCATCCAGAAGGACAGTGGCAGCAGGTACATGAAAGCATCACCACCTGCGAGTTCCCCTCCAAGCCATTCACCCTGCTGACTTGGAAATACATCACCATTCCTGGTCACTGGGGCAAAATCCTGGGAATTGCCTCTCTGAGGGCATTGTGTGTCTACTTGCAGCATATAGACTGAAGTGTTCAAGAAGGGAGCTCACTACCACCTTCTCAAGGGCAACTAGGGACAGGCCTAAGCATTGACTCCCACATTCCATGTATGTCAAAAATCCCGATATTGGAAGGCAGTCAGAATGGGCTGCTTGGCTGGTTTCTGAAGAGCTCAAGGTCCAGAGGATCATCCATGTTGACAGAATCTGGTACAAATAAAGAGAAATGGTTCAGCCCTTTCTGAAAATAAGCACGTATTAGAAACAGAGCGAGAAACAAACACAAGGAGAGGAAATTTGTGGCCAGCAAATTGCCCAAAACCCAATTCTCTGTGGCGTTCTTCCTCATTTGCAGCCCTCTGGGGTTCAGATCAGTCTCCGTAGTCTCTCACACGTAGCTACCAGAACCCTGTCAAACACTGCAAATGATGAACATAGTCTCTTAGGGTAAATAAGAACTTACCGGCTAAACAGCTGAGTGAGGCTAGTTGGATTTATCATCTGCTTACACTTTCTCCGCCCACCTCCAGGCGCTTGTCGAGATGAGGAATGGGGTTTGCTGGTGAGCTGCAGTGACTAACATTGACCCCCCAGCAGGGAATTGGGTTGCCTTTTGCCTCAGAACAGTCATGTGTTAGTGTGTGCCATCTGCTGCAAATGATACTGCTGCTGATTCCCAGCAAGCAGGCCCGATTGTCTCGATGCCCCAGCACAGCGTAATTGTGTACACTCTGCTTTTAAAGGGACGCTGTGCATATTGTTCCTTTTTTAAAAAAAAAAGCAAAAATGGGAAGAAAATTATGGAACACGTCTTTCACAAACCTTTTTGGAGTTCTCTCTTTTACTTTATTTCTCTCTGTCTCTCTGTCACACTCACGCACTGCCTTTCTTTTTCTCTCTTGTCTCTCTTACTCTCGTGTTTTCTCTCTCTTTGTCTGCCTGTCTGTATAGAGTTCATCTGTAGCCTTTTAGTATGACCAATTGGAGTGTCACTGGTCTGAACTATTGCATTCATGCGGCTGTCTCACTTTGAAGGAGTCTGTACACAGTTCCTGTTGCAATGCAAATCTGAGAACTATAGCGCTGAACGTGGGTGGAATGGTGCTGTTATTCAGCTCTCCAACCGGGAGGAGGTTTATTGGTTGTAGGCTGCTGTGACTTCGCCTCCACACAGACTTGTGAATGCTATAACTGTGCTTGTTAGAATGCAGACAAGTTCAAAATCAGAGCTGCTCAGTGGTCTCAAGTGGCAGCCTCGTCATTTCCTGTTAGTCAGAGCCGCACAGCAGATGGCCATTGTGTTTGGTGATGATTGCGCTTACAGCAAAGTATGTGTTTCCAACAGCTGATCAATCCCTGGAATACGTCAAAAACATTCCTAACAAGGTCCGACTCTTTTCCCAAATGTCAAATGCGATTACAACTCAGATGTCCAGGAAGTCAGTAGCTGTGTGTTTTTAGTCTGTTTACTTGATTTGTTTGTGAGTGATTCTGTTAATGTGCAGCCATTGGCAGCTGTTACTGGAGTGTTACTAGAATTATAAAGTAGCTCTGGTTCCTGATTGGCCCGGTATTGGGGTTTGAACCACTTCCGTGCGTGGGGGTGGGACTCAGGCTTGGTCCCCGACTGTTTGTGAAATTTAGCAAGGGAAAGGCTCGAAATGGCCTTCAGGTACCTGAGCTATCGATAAGTATGTAAAAGATGAGCGGACTTCACTGTTCTGTCCAGGAAACCATGCAGGAAGTTATAAACTGTGGATGAGGGCAAACGTGATTAACCCCGATTCACAAAAGCGAGCATGCAAATAGAAAAATAATGTATTCGTACAGTACGTTTCACGTCCCTAAGATGTGTCAAAGTGTCTTCTAACCAATAAGTTGCTATTAAACCTGTAATGTGAGGAACTGTGGCAGCCAGTTTAACCTCCTCCTGGCAGAGGCTGTTGTGGGCAGAATGTAGTCCAACTCACCAGGGTAATATGTTCCTCTTCACATAATGCAGTATAAACACTCATCCAGGCAAACAGGGCTCCACTGTCATCTGAGAGAGGCACCGTCAATGCTTGCAGCTCTGCCCCTGCATTCTGCGAGATTTTGTACCCGCAATCTGAAGCAGGTTTGAACCAAAAGCCTTCAGATTTGGGAGGTGCTCTCATTAGCAAAGGTTGACCAATCAAAATGTCTGCTTTTCTTCGGAATTTGGCCTTTTCATCCATCTCCGCTTCGATGATTGCAGTAGCTTCAGCAGAAACTTGGGGCCAGGGACCCGGGTTCAATACCCACCTTGGGCAACTGTCTGTGTGGAATTTGCACATTCTCCTCGTGTCTGCGTGGGTTTCCTCCAACAGTCCAAAGATGTGCAGGTCAGGTGAGTTGGCCATGCTAAATTGCCCATGGTGTTAGGTGCATTAGTCATGGATAAATGTAGGGGAATGGGTCTGGGTGGGTTGTTCTTTGGACGGTCGGTGTGGAGCTGTTGGGCCGAAGGGCCTGTTTCCACACTGTAGGGAATCTGGGGAATCTTGCTCCTGTCAGTGAGGACCACAGAGCTATATGTTCCACACAACAGGGGCTTACTCGAACTGCTTCAGTGGGTTGCTGTAGCTCATATCACATCTTTTATTTTCGCCTCAACCTCTGGTGCTGTTTCCTCCCCTTTTTGACAGTCCTGTCTCTTTCCTCACTCGGTCTTTTTTTGGTGGTGTTGTCTACAGCCGTGGTCAGTATCCTGCTTTGAGTTTCTTCTCAATAGCCTCCACGCTGCTTCTGCACGAAACAAATGCTCCCTTCCTGCTCTCTAACAAAGTGATCCTGTCATTAAGAAGTTGAATCATCAGTATTACAGACAGCCTTTAACTCCTACTGACTTACACCCCAGAAAAGTCAAGAAGAGGAAATGAGAAATCTATAAGAACTGCTGTGGGTGGGGATAGGAAGTAAAACTTTGCTTTGTTGTTATATGCAGCAAAATTGTAAACACATATTGAATGCCCTTAAAGTGTTAGTACACACAAGTATTTGAATATTTATTAATTGTGTTTAATTGTAAGGTTTGGATTAGATTAGATTCCCTGCAGTATGGAAACATGTCCTTCGGCCCAACAAGTCCACACCAACCCTCCGAAGAGTAATCCACCAGACCCATTCCCCTACCCTATACTTACTAACGCACCTAACACTATGGGCAATTTAGCATAGCCAATTCATCAGGGTGTAAAGGCAGTATTTTCTATTCTGTATTTTTATTGCGGACTGAAACGAGAAATGGGCAGTTTTAAAACAGCAGGGATTATGAAAAAAGTTGCTGCACCTTTTAAAAGCAGCTTCCTGACACTCATTGGAGACGATGTTTACACTGCTGTTTGTTCAAGCAGTGAAGAAGGTCTAGTTACAGACTAGAACCAAGGATGTGTGTACGAATGGAAATTTGGCCAGCAATAAGTAGCTGATTGGTTCATGGAATGGTGATGTGTTGTTGGTGACAAAGGCTTCTACCTGCCAACAGCAATGTGATTGGCTCCCAGGTAATAGCTTGTCAGTGTGAATGTTTGGATCAGAAATCTTTGAACATCAGGAAAGGAAAGAGTTGTCCTTCTCTCTGCAGTTTTAAAAAAACAATCCTGAAGCCTGAAGAAAACTGGTTTATTTTTTCTCATCAGTAATAGTAAACTGCAACTCCGACCCAAATATGTCAGATACTTTGTCGGTGTGAGCCAGTTGTTGTGAGGTTCAGCAATCAATTGAGAATACCTGGAGAAAGATGATTAAGGAGTAGCAAGTCCCAACAGGCCAAAAGAAAAAAGGATCACCTCAGCAATCCCTGTCCATAGAGGCTACTGGACTGCCCTCCCGTACTGTGTGTAGGTGTGCGCGTGCGAGTGTGTGTGATTCTTGTTAAGTACAGAAACCTCATCCGTGCTTTCTGTCAACTTGGGTCTAAAAGAATAGGTAACTTTTGCCTTTGTAGCATGTTTAACTTCAGTGATGGCTTCAGGAATAGCGGGACATGATTTGTAGTGCACTACCGAGTGAGGAGTTATGGTGGAAAAAGTTCACTTGTGTATGTGAGGTTGAAGTGGAGTTCAATACAACATTATTGGTTAAAAATAGAGCCAGACCAGCTCTTAGGAATATACTTTGGTTCACTTGGAAGGTTGAACATAAATCCCCAGTGCTAAGTGAATTGCTAAGTTTATCTCGGACTCTGTGCCTTCTCGAAAATGGCAGAAATAATTGGGCTGCAGTGATGGGAAACTTACTTTCCAGTCACTGTTAAACGCAACAAATAAAATGTTTGCCAAAGATTGTCACAGAGTCATAGAGATGTTCAGCACAGAAATAGAGCCTTCAGTCCAACTCGTCAATGCGGACCAGATATCCTAACCTAATCTAGTCCCATTTGCCAGAACTGGGCCCATATCCCTCTAAGCCCTCCCTATTCATATACATATCCAGAATCGTTTTAAATGCTGCAACTGTACCAGCCTCCTCCACTTCCTCTGGCAGCTCGTTCCATACACACACCACTCTCTGCATGAAAACATTGCCTCTTAGGTCCCTTTTATATCTTTCCACTCTCACCCTAAACCTATGCCCTCTAGTTCTGGACTCCCCCCATCCCCGGGGAAAGACTTTATCTATTTATCCCATCCATGCCCCTCATGATTTTATGAACCTCTATAAGGTCACCCCTCAGCCTCAGCCACTCCAGGGAAAAAGCCCTAGCCTACTCAGCCTCTCCCTATAGCTCAGATCCTACAACCCTGGCAACATCCTTGTAAATCTTTTCTGAACCCATTCAAGTTTCACACCATCTTTCCGATAGGGAGGAGACCAGAATTGCACGCAATATTCCAAAAGTGGCCGTACCAATGTCCCTCACTGTTGGAGATAAAAAGAATGTTAAACTGTGGAATGATTGAAGCGATGAAAGCTGATTGTAAAAATAGGTTCTCCTCAAGTGTTTTGTAAGCAGTCAGGTACTTCTGAGTTGTAGAAAATGTGGCGGCCAGTCATGCACAGCAAACTCTCTCAAACTGCAATGGAAATAACCAGGTACTGTGTTTTAGTGATGCTGGTTGAAAGATAGATATTCACTATAGCGCTGGGGAACTTCCCAGTTCTTTGAATAATAACACAAAATTGTTCACATCTACCTGAGAGGACAGATGGAAACTCGGTTTAATGTTTTGTCTTTAAAAATGCACTTAGTAGTGCTCTAATGTGCAAAATTAGATTATATTTGCTCTAGGCCCAATACAGGCCTGGAGTGGATCCATGCTACGTAAATGAAGCTGACCCAGCCAGCTGAAGCACAGTCAGTTTATTAACTCTCGTATGGATTCTGTTAAGGCATTCGCCAGTCTAGCTCAGGATTTGAAAGTGTTTTTCAAAAAATTGATCTATAAAATGCACATTAGAGTTAAAATTGGGCAGTGCATAAGGTACACAGCAGATTGGTGTTATTCAATAAACTCTGGTATTCTGAGGTACCTTGCTACATTTGCAGTTACAGGTTATATTTGCAATATTCATTTTGTGTTAAAACATTCAACATGAAGGGTTTTAGTTTGGTTCCTGCCCCTCTGTATTATGGAATTTAAAGTACAGCTTCATCCTCATTGAGTGTTTGCAGCAGCTACCCGAAATCTTGATTTTTTTTTTGTATTCATTCATGGGATGAGGTCTTCGCTGGCTAGGCCAGCATTATATCCCTAATTTGCCCAGATGCAACTGGTCTGGAATCACCATTTAGGCCAGGCCAGGTAAGGATGGCAGTTTCCTGATGGGGTTTTTTGCAATGATCGACAATGGGTTCCAGATTTATTTATTTCATTGCATTCAAATTCCACCATCTCCTGTGGTGGGATTCGAAATCAGGATCCCAGAACATTACTTGGGTCTCTGGATTAACAGTCCAGCGATTGATACCTGTAGACCATCCCCATCTCTTGGTGTCTTCTCCTGAGCTTTGTCTGCAACAAGAACTCCTGCAATGGAATACCAGCAAGTTTTTTCATCCTGATCCTATCGGAAGAACACCTGTATTAACTGTGATGTGGAGGTGCTGGTGTTGGACTGGGGTGGACGAAGTTAAAAATCACACAACAGGTTATAGTCCAACCTGGTGTGTGTTTTTTTTAACCGAATTAACAACTTTTCTTAGAGAATGCATCTCTACCCCAATCTGGTTTATTGACACTGCAGAAATGATTCATTTTCCGGGGCTGTTTATTGTGCTGTTTGACTTGGTACGGCTCTTGTCAGTATATGTCCCTATCACTCTAGAGAATCTGTGTTTGCAAATGTCCCTCCTTCCTGATTACAGGCTGCGAGAAAACAAACAATGCCCTTTTTAAATCTCAAAATGTAGTTTAGACTAATCTAATTAAAAGAAATGTGTTTATTTCCTCTCTCTCTCTCTCTCTCTCTCTCTTTCTCTTTCTCTGTCTTTCTGTGTTCCTTAATACAGCCGAGGTTGAAATTTAAAAGTCATTACTCAGAGGATGTGAGGTTAGGGCTATAAACACATGACACATCTCAGTTCCTGCTGACTGAGATCCTTCGAGATCATTTCTTTGACTGTTCCTTTGTTGCTTGTGCCAGTCTCCGCTTCTGATTAGATTACAGTGCCAGGCTATTGTGAGTCTGTGTGTGAATCAGTCCACTTTGTGTTATCATCAGTCTACCTTGGCGTAGTGCCCAGTCTAAATTTGTTTGTGTGTGTGTGTGTGTATAATGCAAACAAATGATTGAGAATTACTGGGACGACTAGACAAATTGCCTTATCAGTCTTGAGTGTGAAATTCTGTTGAACAACAAGGCTGATCTTTCCTTGCAGAATTTTTGAGTTGACAGCTTGCTGTCTAGACAGAGAAACTCCAGGTTTAAAGATAGGAGTCAGGTCGTGATGTTTCGCCTCGTCTTTTCAGGTTGCATCCAACCCAAGCACAGGAAGTAGCTTAAGAAATGAAATTTATTCTCATGGATAACTGGATGATCAGATTTAACTTGCTTGTGAAGGATGAAATTTGGATGAAATATTAGTTATTGTAAATCAATTTGGGTTTATCACTGTTTTATTTGCAGTGCAAGTATTTATTGAGTCGATATATCAATTTTAATAAAAGTGTTTAAGCACGAATAGTCAGACAGCTTGGCTGTTGGGTTCTAATTCACAGGGATTTGACTTGCATTGGAAAATAGACTCAAGTCTGGGTGCTTGGTTTTCCTTGGTAAATGTGGGCTGTCCCTTGGTCACTGTAGATTCCTGTGAAATCCATTGACATCCCAAGGCCGATTGAGAAAAGAACATCAATTGCTTCCTTGTATTCCATGTGGGACTCCTGTTAAAGATGCCTTTAGCCATTTTCAGCAAATGCAAGTTAACAATGGGAGGATATTGTGAAGATAATGCTATAGTCCCACAAAAGGCCGCATTGTGTAATATCTTGGAACTGCGGTCTCTCAATCTAATCAAAACACTGTATTTTATTCCTGCACATTAACAAATCAGGCTCAGTTATTCCGGTTGGGTAAACCTTTTTGATTACTTTTTGTTCATCTGTTTATCCTGCAGCTCAAGGTGTCACACATTTGCTGCTTCCTATGAGACTTGGATTTTCAGCTTTTACTGTCTGGCTCCTGCTTCTCTTCCCTATATTCCAGCACTACCCATCCTCCTCACAAAATAAACTCTCTCAGCTTATCTCATCGTCCATGAGGCCCACCTCCTTCTCCCTGAAGACAATTCCCACAACATTCCCAGCAGCTGGACTTGTTCCTGGCTCCCACACTAGCTGCCATTTGTAAATGCTACTCTCTTCCCAGTTAGTGTCCTCTTTTTCATCACACTCCACTCAAACCCATCCAACTTCATTCTGTCTCCCATCGGTCTTCAGTCTGGCTCGCTAACCCCACCCCCCATGACCCACCCTTGCCCTTTCCTCCTCTCATGCTCTCTCTCTCTCACTCTCTCACACACACAAACACACATACATGCACCTCTCTCACACACACACCTCTCTCTCTCTCACCTCTCCTTTCTCTTTCTACCCCCTTCTCCCGACCCCTCACTCCCACATTCCCTCCCTGCTCTCCTGTTGCCCCTCTTCCCCCTTCTCTTCCCCATTCCCTCCCTCTCTCTTTCTCCCCCCCCCCACTCTCTTCTTCCTCTCCTTTCTCTCTTTTCTTCCTCGCTCTCTCTTCTGCTTTCTCTCTCATCTCTTGCACTCCTTCCTCGTGCACCCTCCCCCACCAAACACCTCCCCCCTTGCAACCCCCATCGCACACCCCCATCATCCCCCATGTCTCGTCTTTCCCCCCGCCTCACCTCTTCTTCCCCACCACTCCTTCTCTCTCTCTCTCTCTCTCTCCTCTCTGTTCCCAATTCCCCCCATAACCATTATGATTATGGGAGATTATGACCCTTAAGTACCTGTACTTCAATTTCCTACCTAGTGCTTGATAATCCCCACGCAAATCCTCCTTCCTAGCCTTGCCTATGTTGTTAGTCCCAACGTGGACCACAACAACTGGATTCTCCCCCTTCCGCTCCAATATCCTTTCAAGCTGGTTGGAGATGTCCTTCACCCTGGCATCAGGCAGGCAACACATCATGCGGGACACCCAGTCCGGCTTGCAAACTATACTATCTGTCCCCCTAGTTATAGAATTGCCTATAACAACTACTTGTCTTTTTGCTCCCTCTCTTGAATGGCCTACTGCATCATGGTGCTGTGGTCAGCTGGCTCATCCTGTCTACAGCCCTTTCCCTCATCTGTACAGGGAGCAAGAATCTCATATCTGTTGGACAAGGCCAAGGGCTAAGGCTCCTCCCCACCTGAACTCAAAATCCCCCTACCTGCCTCACTTACAGTCACACCCTGTTTCCCTGATCACTAACTGAATTTGAATTACCTAATCTACCAGGTGTGACTGCCTCCTGAAACAAAGTGTCCAGGTAACTCTTCCCCCCCCCCCTCTCCAGGATGTGTCACAGAGTTTGAAGCTCAGAACGCACCTACTTAAATAGCAATCACTTGCCTCCTTGCTCTGACCTCACTTCTGCCCAGCTCCCATGCTGCCTCTGGACGCCATTGATAGGAGTTAACCTCCCTGTGCATGATGCCTTGCTGCATCCCTGCACCACCTGGTTGGATCTCTGCCTCCTGCCCCCGCTGATATACAATCTTGGATGTGCCAGAACTTCCTCCAGCTAAAATACACGGAAAACCAGAGTCATCTTCTTTGGCCCCGTGACAAGTATCTGTCTTCCGTTTACAATTTCTGCACAGCTCTTCAGTTGAACCAGGCTGTTCTTCACCTCAGTGTCCCTGAATGATGCTCCCGATCCCAATTTCCTTCCACTTCAAAGCCTGTTTACTTGCACCTATGTAACATCAGATGATCATTTCCTCTACTGCTCACCATTTGGCCTTAAAGATCTATTTCTATCAAAAAAAAACTACATTCGCTCCAACCTTCCCCACATTCAGCTTGCTTATAACCCTGTTAGTGCTGACCTGCATTAGCCGCCATTTTTTCCAAGGCCCTCATTGCAGTTTTCATCCCTCCGAAGTTTCATGTGCCCCACTGTTATAATTTCCTTCAGCTCTCCTCTCCCAAATGTTCCCCTTCTGCAGACTCTTAACACCCTAAGACATAAAGGTAATTGTTTGACTGACCCACACACACCGTCACCACCCTCTGGAATTTCCCTGTTTGTTCTCATATGACCCTGTGAAATACTTTGGGTGTTCTAAAACTGAAAATTATTGGGGGTCGCATAACCATAAGTAGTGAGCAGGCCAAGTACTTATTTAAGTGACCTCTCCAGGTGGGTTTTAACAACAAGTAATAAGTCTGTTTTACCTTGGAGTATCGCAGTTGAAGTCTGAAATGACAAAGTCCGCTTCCACTTTGCAACTTCTAAGAGATTTTGATTGGAACATTTTCTGTTTTTCTTAAGAAAGGAGAACATTATACAATCTCTGCATCCTAACATTCGATCCCATCCCTCTCGGACTTGCATGCCGGTGTGTGTGTTAAATTGCATGAGTGAACTTGGAGTGCAGTACAGTAATCTAACAGTATTCCTGAAAAAAATGAATGTAGTTTCAGCTCATAGAATTGTGGATATGATCACTGGAATACATTTTTCAGGAACGTGGCCTCTCCTACATTGTACTGTTCATTTTTGTGTTAAAAATTTGGCTCCGTTTAGATTTGGTAAATAAGTACCTTGTATAAAACCGGTGCTCGCTTTTAAAGGCTGTGTCTTCCTGTTAGGAGAACTGTAATCGAAATCTGTTCGCAAAGTATTTTGGATAACAGCAGCTTGCAGTTATATAGCATTTCTGAATTAGTCTAGTATCCCAAAGAGTGTTGGTGAAGCATCGTCACTCTTTGGGATACTAGACATCGAGAGAAAATTTGACAGCAGGCCTTATTAGGAGCTGTGAGGATCATAGAATCCTGGAATCCCTACAGTGTGGGAGCAGGCCATTTGGTCTATCAAGTCAACACTGGCCCTCCAAAGAGTAGCCCACCCAGGGTTTACAGGGTCTGTTTGGTCCAGTGTGTTAGAGGACAACTACTTGGTAGTTTGATGAAAAGAGAAATGCCTTGAACAGGATATATACTGCTGCTTTCCTTCACTCATGACGAATTACATCAATGTGATAATGATGATGCAGAAACTGCATGAGAGATAAGTAATTCTCCTCCAAGATCATGAGCAGTGTCCACCCGTCCCTGTACTCCCACTGAGAAGACTGAATCATGATGGGTCATACCTGAGGCACTCCTTGCCATTGACCTTTTCAGACCCATGCACAACATTTCAAGGCAGCTAAGAGAAATTTGTTTCTTTTGGGGTTTGGAAAGTGAATGGCTGGCCTGTTTTCTGTTGTTGAGACAGAAACCCCAGTCAGTTTTCAATGTAAGTCAATTGGCTTGCAGTTCGCTGTTAAATGAGCTGACTAAATCGCTAACCCCTGAACTTGTCACCTGTCTGAATCTATGGCCTGTGACTAATGGAGTGCCACAAGGATCGGTGCTTGGTCCACTACTTTTCATCATTTATATAAATGTTCTGGATGTGAACATAGGTATAGTTAGTAAGTTTGCAGATGATACAAAATTGGAGGTGTAGTGGACAGTGTAGAAGGGATACCTCAGATTACACCAGGATCATGATCAGATGGTTCAATGGGCTGAAGAGTGGCAGATGGAGTTTAATTTAGCTAAATGTGAGGTGTTGCATTTTGGGAAAGCAAATCTTTGCAGGACTTGTAACCTTATTGGTAAGGTCCTAGGGAGTATTGCTGAACAAAGTGTCCTTGGAGTTCCTTGAAAGTAGAGTCGCAGGTAGATAGGATAGTGAAGAAGGCGTTTGGTATGCTTTCTTTTATTGGTCAGAGCATTGAGTTCAGGAGTTGGGAAGTCATGTTGCAGCTGTACAGGATGTTGGTTAGGCCACTTTTGGAATATTGCGTGCAGTTGTGGTCTTCCTATTGGAATGATGTTGTGAAACTTGAAAAGGTTCAGAAAAGATTAACAAGGATGTTGTCGGGGTTGGAGGATTTGAGCTATAGGGAAAGGTTGAATAGGCTAGGGTTGTTTTCCCTGGAGTGTTAAAGGCTGAGGGGTGACCTCATAGAGGTTTATAAAACCATGGGGGCATGGATAGGATAAATAGACAAAGTCTTTTCCCTGGGGTGGGGGGAGTCCAGAACTAGAGGACATAAGTTGAGGGTGAGAGAGGAAAGATATAAAAGAGCCGTAAGGGGTGACGTTTTCACACAGAGGGTAGTACGTGTATGGAATGAGCTGCCAGAGGAAGTGCTGGAGGTTGGTACAATTGCAACATTTAAAAGGCATCTGGATGGGTATGTGAATAGAACGGGTTTAGAGGGATATGGGCCGGGTGCTGGCAGGTGGGACTAGATTGGGTTGGGATATCTGGTCGGCATGGACAAGTTGGACCAAAGGATCTGTTTCCGTGCTGTACATCTCTATGACTCTGTCTTGCAGCACAGTAGGGCCTATGGTAGGACTGTGCAGCTAGTAACTCATGAGCAAACTGTACAGGTTGCGTGTATCGTCATTACCTCTCACTGGCAGAATGGCTGCCATCTTTAGAAATTGACCATCCATTGGTGATAAATGGATCCTTAGCCAATGGCACAACCTTTCTGCCAGTGAGGAGGCTGCTCCTGGGAGCCCTGCACACTTAGGTGTGGGGTTTGGCAGGTAACGGAGGGCAGGGTACTGAGGCTGTAATTCCAACGTTGGAGGGTCAACAATCCTGTGCAGAGAAGGGGGCACTGACCAGGCCAAAAGGAGGAAACTGAGCATCTCGACAGTCTCTGAGATTGGACTGAGTTTAGTAATGGTGTGGGAAGAGGCTGGGAAGTGGGCTGTTTGGAGTGGAGTGGGTAGTGGAGCTCTATGAGCTGGCTTTCCTTCCCATTACCATGTCACTGGTCGTGAAGACATCCAGCTCTAATAGTCATTCAACCTGGCAGTGAGAGGATGCCTTACCTGCCCTGGCAGGTGGATTTCCAGACTGGGATTACCTTATCTCCAGCAAGATCAGCTGGGCATGTGAATGCTTGGCCCACGGACCCCAGCTTTAACTAGTTTGAGACCCCTTGTGTTCCCATCTCCAGTCTCCCCTCGTGTCCACCCAGTTTAAGCTCATGTGAAATGGTGGCTAGTTTGGAAAGGTGAAGCTCTCGAGGGAGTGATATGAACAGATACGATGTGGGAAATTTGAAGTTTCCATGGTAATAACATGACACAGTGATGAGAGACAGTGCACGTCTGAGTTGCTAATTTTTTTCCATTGCAACAGAACACTCCTACAGGATGGACAGAATTATTCTGAATTAACTGCAGCTAATTCAATGACGTGGTGTCGAATTGTGTAAACTGTTTAAATACACCAGGAGCTGAAGTCCCTTTGCCTCCCTGTGTAAATAGTGCAGATGCTTGAAAATCTGAAACGGAGCGTGCTCGGTACAAAGCAGGCTTCGGGGGTATCTCTGCAGCAAACAGGCATGTTAACCTTTGGAATAAACTGAGGCACACTGACTGCATCTGTCATAAGACCAGGCCTTTGGATCAGTGCCCACTCTCTTTGTTATTTATACATTACAACAGTTACCTGATGCAATTTGCAGCAATCAACAGAGCTGCTGCTATGACATAGCATAACTCCATGCATGGTTAACAATAAAAAGAAACAGATGAAATGTTTTATTCTTTCTGTACTATTGTTTTATGGTTGATTTTGATTTATGTTCAAATGAAATAATCCAGAATATAAAAAGGGTAATTTTCCATACCAAAACATTGACCCTTCTTGATTTAATAAGCGCTGCTCCATTTTCAAAACATGCTAGTCCCTGTGCAGTTAAGACCTGTGAGTTCAGTGAAAGCTGGGGGAAAAGATGCCATTCAACATATCTTCCTGGTGAAAGCTCTCAGTCATGCCTTTGACTGTCTGTCAATGCTTAAAATCATCCATGGTGCACCTGACTTCTCGTCCCAAGAATGCAAACCAGCACCTGCACCATTTGATCTGTCTTTGGACTCTTGCATCCAGAAGGATATTTGTACCCAGTGCGATAACACTTGTGTTAGCTCCTGTAACCGAAGAGCTTGGCATGGCTAACACAGTGCTGAAAGACTCAGCAGACTTGTTTTAAACCTCCTGGTATGTACATACACGACAGTCACAAGCATTTCAGTATCGGACTGATATTATTCGGCTACAAATAATGGCACAATTTCATCAGTGTGTTATGCTCCAAGTGGCCCCAGTTAGGATGGAGCCTGAGACCTTGTATACCATTGACGCACATTCAGTGATGCAGTGATGACATCATGAGCATGTCTCTGAAAGGTTTTTTTTTAGATTACTTACAGTGTGGAAACAGGCCCCTCGGCCCAGCAAGTCCACGCCGACCCGCCGAAGCGCAACCCACCCAGACCCATTCCCCTACATTTACCCCTTCAGCTAACACTACAGGCAATTTAGCATGGCCAATTCACCTAACCTGCACATTTTTGGATTGTGGGAGGAAACCGGAGCACCTGGAGGAAACCCACGCAGACACGGGGAGAATGTGCAAACTCCACACATACAGTCGCCTGAGGCGGGAATTGAACCCGGGTCTCTGGCGCCATGAGGCAGCAGTACTAACCACTGTGCCGCCAATTTTTTAAAAAAAAAATAACCCTCCATCACCACCCTCTGTCTTCTACCTTTGAGCCAGTTCTATATCCAAATGACTAGTTTTTTTTTGCAGCATCTGAACTGAGAGACATAATGCAATAGCCTTCAGAAGAGAATGGGAGAAAATTTGATTAAAAGCAGAGATAAATATTCTTAATGCAAGTTGTTCCTTTACTTTGCATGGTAAGGTACCAACAAAGCCGTCATGGCAATGACGTGCTTCAGCACTTCACTTTAAAGTTATTCATTTTTTACAGTGTTATGTCAGAGTCTGATATACATGTCTGTGTTTCCAGTTATCATGACCGCAAGAGATTTGCAGCTATAAATCCTGTTAGGATTTGTCACCGCATATAATAAATGCACCTGAACAAGGTGTCAGACTCTAACTCATAACCTTCAATAAACTACTTTTTGAAGTGAAATTGCTGATGTAAGTTTGACGGTGCAGCAACTAATTTACGCACAAGTTAAATCCTACAAGCTACAGTGAGCATAATGTGATCTGAAAGATCAGACCTAGCAAAGGGTAAGTTTCTACAAGTTGCATTAGCTAGTCTCATCAATTTTCTTTGGTGCCCTGGAATAAAGCAGCACTCCAATCTGAGGTTGTTTCATTGGCTGCAAGATGGGCATTCATTCTCAACAATGGATTAATTGTAACTGCTTCACTGTGTCCGGTTCATGCCCGATGAGAATCTGAGTGGACCTCCACAGAGTATCTGTAGGCACATCTGTAAATGGTACTTCATTCCAGGAGTTGGGAATGTGAACCAGACTGGCACTGCAGTACTGAGGAGGAATAGCATTGTCACTGATGCCCTTCTTTGAATGAGATTTTAAACCCAACACAATGTCGTTTGGCTGATTATTGATGAACTCAAAGAAAAGCAAGGCAGTTACTAAAGTCCTAACTGATCTATTTGTTATTTTGAGAGCTTTTGTATTCAAATTGCTGAATTTATCTGTATATTTACTAACCAATTTGAAATGAATATACTGCATGTGATGCACTTAGTACTTAATTACTCTTTTAAAAATTATTGCTGTATAAATCTAGTTCATTCTCATTTGATCTGTACTTTACATTTGCACTCTGATTTAGTAGAAACCCCAACTCATTATCTTCCTGCAACCTACTAGGCTAATTGTACCACCTCAGTTACTGCACCATCTTTAAGGTTGATTAATCTCCTTGTTAACTTTCATGTCAAGATGGACAGTAGTTAGCTCTTTCAGAAACCTTTACCCACCTGGTATTAACTGCAAAGTTGGAATTTTTCTTCAGGTACAGAGAGAGTCTGTTATAGAGAATACAATAGCAATGCATCAGATGGGATCCAACTGCTCATTAAGCACTGATGTAAGAACAACATCCGCTTGTGGAGTAACTCTTTGATCCTTTTGAGATGTGACTTTGGAATGTTATCCTTGGAACAGTCTACAGGATAGAGTTTCTCCTAACACCTCAGTCAGGAATTAAGTAAACAGTGTCTGAAACTCCATGGGCATATTTCTCATAATAATATGGATTAAACTGCCTACTTAAGTGGCTTGACTCAGGTACTGGAGCCTTTCTACAGCAGCTAATGACACAAACCAAGGCTGGGTGGGTGAGTATGAATGCTAAAGAGTGGTACTTTTTAAGAAAAACGCTTTTTAATATTATTGATATTTTTGTTTTATTTGGTGCCGGGTCGTGTTGCTGACTGGACCAGTATTTGTTGCTATCCCTAGTTCTCCTGAGAAGGTGATTCCTCGATCAAAATTGTTAAAACAGATTACCTGATCCAGCATTGTATTGCTGTCCTTGAGAGGTACCTGTGCACAGATTGTCATATCGTAGAAATCATAGCAGACACAAGTGACGTGACCTCAGAAGTGCTTTATTGCCTGCAAAGTGCTTTGGGATGGGGATCAAGGAAGGTGCCATATTAAATACACTTCTTCCTGTGGTGGCTTCAAGGCAGTAGGTTTGACTATTTGGAGGTTATGTTCAGATGAGTATTTAATCCATTTCTTAACATGGAAATCAACTCCAGTATTGAAGATATGACATTCCTAAATTGAGTACCAATGATGAGAGTTTTATGAAAAGGTTTGTAGCTCGAGTTGCGGATGAAGTTGTAAGGTTTGTTCGCCGGGCTGATGGTCTGTCCGGTCTGGTATCGATGTGTCTCTGTTTCCTGGTATTTCTGGTTCTGATCTGAGTGGGTCCAGTTCAGTGTGTCTATTGATTGAGTTCCGGTTGGAGTGCCAGACTTCAAGGAATTCTCTGGGGTGTCTCTGTTTTGCCCGTGCTAGGATTAACAGTTGATGAAGGGCTCCGGCCTGAAGCATCGATTTTCCTGCTCCTCGGATGCTGCCTGACCTGCTGTGTTTTTCCAGCAATACACTCTCAACTCCGATTTCCAGCATCTGTAGACCTCACTGTCTCCTAGGTTCTGGAAGAAAGCCTATTTGCACTACATCTGCTGGTTCTGCAGTTGTTGTCTTTGTTCAAAAGGCAAGAATTTGATCTTTGTGGCCAGTGTTCACCATCAAACTTATTTCACATTGCTGTTATTTCAGGCTGCACTTGCTGAGACTGAGGAGCATGCGTGTCAGCAGCAATTATTATAAATATAGTTGTTAAGACCATTAAGTGGCACTATTTTAATGAACCAATATATTGAGTCACAAACTACTAAACAAAGTATAACCTCTCTTTTTAATTTCTAATCATTGATTTAACATTGTATGCATGCGCAGTCAGCCTAATCAGCAGCGTGTGTTTGTTTGTCTCTGTGTAAGCAAGTACATCCCTTTTTTTTGTTATTGTATCTGAACATAGGAACATTAGTTTTGGCCATTTAGTCTGTCAAGCATGTTTTATCACTTGGTGAAGTTGCATGTTATTTGTGATTAATTCGATAGACTTGACTTTGCCTGCCATTTAGAAAATCTTATTCAATACTGATGTTTCTGAGCATGGTCAAGTCTTTAATAGGTCTGTAATGATGTTCTGTAGAACGATGGTGATTATATCATCTCAAATTTGGAGACCAATATTCAACTCAGTGCAAAAAGCAAAATGCAGCAGATACTCAAAATTTAAAATAGAAGCAGAAAACAGTAGAAAAAAAATGCAGGTCTATCTGACCTGCTGAGTATTTCCAGCATTTTCTCTCTGTATTTTAGCATAGACCATTCATATCTGGGTACATCCAATCACTGATGTGGCTGAATCTAGTGGATAGCGAACATCGTACAAGAATCAAAAGCAGATTGGTGAAAAGATGACAAGAGTTTTTTTCTGATTATTCTGAGACATTTGTGTAATGCTGTTTTTCACATAGAAGAGAGCAAATGAGATTATGTGCTAATGTTCCAGACAAACGGAAATCAGGAGTCGAATGCTTGCCAGCAATTCGATGTGTATGACCTTTTTAGTATCATTTGTTGCAGACAGTTTTCTAGTGCAGGTCTGCTGGCTGCATGAACTTGTGTGAATCCTTTAAACAGTACTTGGTGTTTGGTTTGCTGCCAGCGAAGTTAGGTCTGGAGACGTATCTTGAGATTTCTGTGAACACAACTACTACTTCCATTTGGTGAGACAAGGAATATTTTCTATGGCAGGATACCTCCTCCAGCCTCCTGTCGTATTCAGGCATGATTTTACTGAATTGAATCCTTGTGCTCAGTTTATTTTGTTCCTGTCCATCTATATATCAACACGATGTAGAGGATTATTTCCATTCTTTGGATGACTAACCACTATAACGTATAGTTGATTTTTTTGCGGCAATTTTCTACTTGCTATATTTGAAATTTATACTTTTATAAAGAACTTTTCAAAAATGAATCCATAATTTCAAAATGGCTACAGAATTATTTAAAAAAGTATTTATAACAATTAGTAACATTTATATTCATAGCGTCATAGAGTTATACAGCATGGAAACAGACTCTTCGGTCGAACTCATCCATGCCGATCAGACATCCTAAATTAATCTAGTCCCATTTGCCAGCATTTGGCTCAAATCCCTCTAAACCCATCCTATTCACATGCCTATCCAGATGCTTTTTAAATGTTATATTTGTACCACCATCAACCATTTCCTCTGGTAGATTATTCCACACGTGCTACTCTCTGCATGAAATGGTTGCCCCTCAGGTCCATTTTTATATCTTTCCCCTCTTCACCCTAAATCTATGCTATCTAATTTTGGACTCCCCCACCCTGGGAAAAAGACCTTGTTTATTTACCCTATCCATCCCCCTCATAATTTTATAAACCTCTATAAGGTCACCTCTCAGCCTCTGATGCTCCAGGGGAAAAAGGCCCCAGCCTGTTCAGCCTCTCCCCGTAGCTCAAACCCTCCAATCCTGGTAAAATCATTATAAATCTTTTCTGAACCCTTCCAAGTCTCCCTTAATTACTTAGAGAAAGTGAGGACTGCAGATGCTGGAGATCAGAGCTGAAAAATGTGTTGCTGGAAAAGTGCAGCAGATTAGGCAGCATCCAAGGAGCAGGAGAATCGACGTTTTGGGCATAAGCCCTTCTTCAGGAACGTTGATTCTCTTAATTACTTAGAGTCATACAGCACAGAAACAGACTCTTTTTGGTCCAACCAGTCCATGCCAAACATAATCCCAAGCTAAATTAGTCCTACCTGCCTTCTCCTGGCCTATATCTCTCCAAACCTTTCCTATTCATGTATCCATCCAAATGTCTTTTAAGTGTTGTAATTGTACCCACATCCACCACTTCCTCAAAGTTCATTCCACATGCAAACCATCCTCTGTGTAAAAACATTTGCCTTTTATGTCTTTTTAAAATCTCTCTCCTCTTAAAACTGTGCCATCTAGTCTTGAAATCCTCCACCCTAGAGAAAAGACACTTGCCATTTACTTTATCCATACCTGCCATGATTTTATAAACCCGTAAAGTCACTCTCAACCTCCCACCCTCCAGTGAAAAATGTCCCAGCCTATCTAGCCTCTCAAGCCCTCCATTCCTGGCAACATTCTGGCAAATCACTTCTGAACCCATTCCAGCTTAATAAAATCCTTTCTCTAACAGGGAAAGCAGAACTGGAAACAGTACTCCCGAATAGGCCTCACCAGCATCCTGCACAACCTCAACCACAAACTTGAAAGAATTATATACCTGAATCCCTTGGTCTCTCTGTTTGACTGGAATGTTCCCTAGTTGGCAGTACATAATTGTAGATTTTGTTGGATGTTGAGTATTTCTGACAGAAAGCTGCCACAAATGACATATCCAAGGCATAACAATTGACAAAGGTGGCTTTAATTCTTCAAATTCTTTAAATTCTCAATTGTCTTTTTACCCTTTTTGTTTTTGCAAACCTGTATTGACCGATAGGATGGCCCTGGTAGCCTGCCTCCAGCATTGTGCATGGTCGACCTACACATAATAGTTCAGTCAGCTTTTCTTTTTCTGTTCTTGCACCAGCCTAAGATGAGTCTTGTAGAGAATGGAACCAAAGATGGAGTGTCTAATACTGTGCCTCTGTGTGTTAATTAAAGCACTGCTGCTGTGCAGCAAGGTCAGGCATTTAATCTATCACGTCTTCTTTCTTTCGATCACTAATTGTTCTCCTTTTTTTGTTTCTTATGAAGGCATTGATTCCCAGTATTTCCATGGGCACCAGAATCACACTGATGTCTCAACAATGGCCATTCTTAGTGTATGAAACTTGACGGTGAGTATCAGCAAGCGACTTAACTGTGTTAGTGTGTGTATGTATATAGACATGTATATTGAGAAAGTTAATGGTTGATTTATAGAGGTATTTAATACTGTACATAGAAAAGAAGAATTTGTTTCCAGTGACAATAGGGGACCCAGACTTAAGTCATTGGCAAAAAACAAAAAGAGTTAAAATGGGGGGAGGGGGGTGCCACTGTGAAAGGCGCTTGAAGCAGATTCAATGCTGACATTCAAAGCGAACAGAGTAAATATTTAAAGGAAAGTTTTGCCAAGCTATGAGGAAAGGCTGCAGGAATCAGATAATTTGGATAGCCCTTTCACAGAGCCTGTATAGGCATGGTGCTTCGAATTACTTTAGTGACTGTGTATGCCATTATTGGTATGAGGAGCAGCGAGGGAAAACTGAGTTCTCACTCATAATGGAACATGTTAAGAGGAAAATTGGTCAGGATTTTCAGAATTAACGAGAGATTTTGATGTATAAAGGAAACACCCATTTCCACTGGCCAGTGAATTGGTGACTGGAGATTATAGCTTTGAAATGATCTAAAAAAAATCAAAGGGCAAGCTCAGGGACATTTTTTAAAATATTGAGCAGTCCATTACAGGCCCATGTTTTAAATAGTGTCTGTGTCACCTGGAGAGCTGGCTGAGTTATTTTCTCCTTCCCAGCCTTTTCATCAGCTGTGGTGGCCTAATAGTCTCTGGCCTTACACTATTTGAATAGGAAGGGATATGGGATAAAGTCCTGAATAGGAGGGATAAGAGCCAAATGTTGGCAAATGGGACTAGATTTATATAGAATATCTGGTTGGCATGGACGAGTTGGACTGAAGGGTCTGTTTCCTGTCTAACTCTACAACTTTGCACAGACCGAGGGTGGAAATTGTATTATAACCAATTGCTTTTGACTGGCACATCACACACTTAGAGGTGTTAATGCAGTTCTCAGATTTAAAAGCTGTTTTAAATTAAATCTTCGTTCAAAAGGATTTCTGTTCCAAAAATGCTATTATAAGCATTTCTGAAGGAAGTTGTTGGAGCAAGTGTACAAGCAATAATTAGATTTCGACTAAAATGGAGCTTTACTGTAAATCCCACAGCAACTGGAAGCTGACATGAAAGAAAAAGGCTTGTGTCTAAACAGTATCTTCATGACTTCAGGGTGCCCTAAGTATTTGACAGCTGGCAGAAGTATGTTTGAATTGTAGCTACTGGAAACATGCAACCAGTTTACACCCAGCAAGCTCCTCATACACTAACCCGGGGTGGGGAACCTGCGGCCTTCTACGCCATTGTTGTCACCTTTTGAATGAATCCAAATTTTGCAGAACAAATCTTCTATTTTTTATTAATATGTTGTTTTCGTCCTTTATTATTTTTATTTTAATCTTAAAATGAATATATTTAAAACACCAGAGAGTAAAAGAAAATTCAACAAAATAATCCTCACAGACTGAAGAATATATAATTGGAGTTTCTTTGATGCGGTCTTATTAAACTAGAACTAACATCATGCAGCCATCCAACATGAAAAGGTTCCCCACCTCTGCACTAACCTGTAAACGTCAGGAATTAATTTCTGGTGGAGAGTTAAATGTTGTTCGAAGCCCAAGAAACTCCCCTGCTGTCATTTTGAAATTGTGTCTGGGAGTAGTTTACATGCACCAAAGGGTGCAGTCAGGACCTTGGTTTCTCATCTTGGTCATCTTGAAATCCGAGGAGAGTTGCGCTGGAGCTTCCCCAACACAGTTGCAGGAGAGGGACTGAAAAAGACCAGAGATTCGATCTCTTCGACAGTTAAAACTGGTTAATGTGCTCATGTCACTTGAACAAATTGTTCAGAGTCTGTTAACGTGGTTTGTGCAGCAATTTAACATAAGTTGTGTTGGCTAATATGCTAATCTAGACCGTTCTGCAATGAGACTTGAATCCTCAGTTTCCGGGCCCAGTGGTAAAATTTCTCTCTGGTCATGGCTGATAGTGGCTAACTAAAGTTAGGTGTTCTGTTATCCAATGGCAAATCTTGCACAGAAGTTTTCCATGTTTTATATAAAGGAATTGAGTTTATTTCCCAGGCCAAAACTCCTATTCATTCTAGTGACCATATTTCTACTCCATCCTTGTTAACCATTAGTCAGGCAGTTGTAGTAGCCTGAATTCATTCCTATTAACCAGTCACCGATTTAATGACCCATTGATGCTAGCGTTTGAAGATCAGACCCCCAAAAGAAACAATCATTCATCAGGTGCCATTCAGGTTACACATTAAATCCGGGCTAGTTTTAACCAAACTCACTTATCAGAAAAGAACGTTTCGTGCCTGTGACCAAAATGTATTAATCTGATGGATGCAAGATGAAGGCTCAATGATCTTTCACTGAGTTAGCCTTTCAAACCCCAGAGACAATGGCAATAACAACTTACATTTATATAATACCTTTAATATAATAATGTGTCCTGGTTTTTTACAGAAGTATTACAAATCAAAAGAGAACACCAAGCCACATAGGGAGAGATTCTGTCAAATAACCAACCTGTCAAAGAGTATCTGAGTTGGGGGGGGGGGAAGTGGAGTGAGGTAGAGATGGAGAGCTGTCTGGAAGAAATTCTCGAGCTTTGGGCCAAGGCAGCTGAAGTCCAGGCTGCATGAGGTTTAATTCCATAAGATGTGGGAATGAGAGGAGTACAGTTTGTTTGGAGGGTTTTGGGGCTGGAGGAGATTAGAGGTCGGGCATGATGGAGGAATTTGAGAAGTGCAAAGACAAGATGTTGCTTGACCAGGAGCCAATGTAGGCATGACAGAGGAATGGGACTGGCTGTGAGTTACAGCATGGGCAACAGGGTGTTAGAAGAGCTCAAGTTTCCAAAGGACAGAATGTGGGAGACCAGCCAGGAATATGCTGGGATAGTCTTGCCGTGAGATAACAAAGGCATAAAACAGGGTTTCCAACAGCAGGTGAGTGGATGAAATTGGACATTGTTGCAATGATGGCAATATGTATCTTAATAATGGCATGACTACAAGTTTAGCTGCTTATTTCAGAATCACCGATGACACCAAGTTTGTGAATAGTGCAGCTTAATCTCTAGCTGGTTGCTAGGGAGCAGAGTTTGGAATAGAAACCAAAGGCATTGACTTCAGCCTTCGCAGTATTTAATTGGAGGAAATGTCTGCTTGTTCCAATGAGCAGTCTGATTTAGCAACAATCACTGAGAGAGAGAGAGAGAGAGAGAGGTGGTGCTGCTGTTTACAGTAAGAGTCATTTCCCTTGAACGAGATCTGGGGCTTGTGACCATTGATGTTAAATACTCAGCCTCTGCCTTTGAATGATGGAGATGAGATATAGGAGGGAGGGGAAGACAGGATAGATTCTTGGAATAAGTAGGTTGACTGATGAGCCCAGTGTGTGTGTGTGTGTGTTTTGCCTGTCTTGCTGTGCGTTTTCAGGTTTTATTACAAGGTTATGAATTCTACATTGGTGAGTTATTTAATCTCTGGCAGCTTTACAGCCGCATTTCCCAATATCCAGGCATGAAAAGCTTTCAGCACTGCAGGTCGGTGGCTAGTAGAGTCTTACAACACGTAAACAGACCCTTCAGTCCAACAGTCCACGCAGACCATAATCCCAAACTAAACTAGATCCACCTGCCTGTGTTTGACCCATATCCCCTCAAAGGAGATAGTGAGGATGGCAGATGCTGGAGATCAGAATTGAGAGGCTACACACTCTCAAACCATATCCCCTCAAACACTACTTATTCATGTACTGATCTAAATATCTTTTAGACGTTGTAACTGTAGTCCAGTTTAATGCTCTGTTACCAGAGCCTGTTTCAATTGGGCAGCTCACTATCAAAAATTGATAAGTGAAAAATGCTGGCCATTTTCTGCAGACCATATTTCTTATGTGGAAAGAGAAGCAGAGATAACCTTTTAGCTTAGTGATCTTTAGATGGAGCTGGTAGATGTTTGAGTCGGGACAGGTTTTGAACAGGTACTGGACCAAGGAAAGATGGGGGTAGGGAAAGGATAAAAGACAGTGATCTGTGATGAAGTGCATTAAACAACATAGGGACGATGATATAAAGCAAAGGAGATGGTAATCAGCTGAATGAAGAAACAAAAGTACGCACTGGAGGCTATGTGAATGGTTTCAGCAGAATAGCAGCGCTGGTCGGAAGGTTAAATGAGGAGGAGAAGGGATACAGGCAGCCCAGGCAGAAGTACTTTTAGATTCTGTCTATTTCAAGTACTATATGTCATTAAAACACAAAATCCTTCTGCAAAATGAGACCGTGCACTCTGAACTCTCACTAAATACATTTTGTGGGATGCATAGCTTGTGTTTGCGTCATGAAGAAAAATGTCGTATCTCACTATTGACATTTTCAAACAAGCTTAATTGCAGTTGATTGGGCAGGTACTCAGTGGTTGATGTCTTTGATTGGAATAACTGTATCGAAGGACATCATTTAGTCACTGTTATCTTGTTTGCAAATGAATTAACATGGATACTCATATACTCATTGACACAAATCTGGATAATTGTTTCTCATTGACTCCATTGTAAGTCGAGACTGCTGTTATATGCTGTTTGATAATGGAAAGCTTCTGGAGTTGAAGCTGCTCCATTTAGTGATTTGTAGTCAGAAATTATTTCAGTAATTATATCTTGTTGCAGTCAGGAGCACAGATATGAGGCTGATTAGTTAAGGGTGCACTCATCTTAAATAACAAGTGACAAGAAGCTAGATTTTTATACCTGTCAGTCACTCCTGGCACCTTGGTAATTTCCTGACCTTGGCCAAGTGACAGTGTTAGCTCTCTGCAGGATGGTCTGTACCTCAGGCAAATTGTAGGATGTAGGATGTGCCATCATGTAGGATGAGCTTAGTTCCAAAGTGGTAGCGGTCACCTTTTTAGTCGCCAACTTGGTAGGAAGGTTGTGTTTCTCGTCTGTCAGAACAATATTAACCATCAGGGAGACGGTAACCCCTGTGAAGCAGGCAATGTTTTATAACTTTTCAAAGAGCTGTGTAAATTTATCTTAGCTGTACCTGTTAATATTTTATAAATGTACTGTAATGAAGCCAGTTGTTCCTGTCTACTACCTCCCTGCCTAGCTTCTTTGCCATCAGATTGTTTCTCTGACGCCCGAACTGAGACAATTTGCATCTACCTCTAGCTTACCATGAGGAAGGCCAAAGCCAATTGTTAACTTCAGCTCCTGCGACACCCTCACCTAGGATTCCTTGTCCCTCGCTAGCCGCCATCTCGGGTGGGAGCATGTTGGCGAAGGGCTGAATGCTTTTTTCATTTTGGTCTACCTCCTCACAGCCACATGTCCAACTGCATCATATGGCCTGCCCTTGACCAACCCAGCTGTTTGCCACTGGAATCTTTTGTCATCTCTGCAATTACTTTGGCTGCTTTCGTTGTGGCTCTTCCTCAAAAGCACCAAGTGATGCAATCTTGAAATGATGAAGGGATGTACTGGAGAAACTCAGCAGGTCTGGCAGCATCTGTAGAAAAGGAAACTAAGTTAAATTTGCAGGTCCAGTGTGACTATTCTTCCTAACTTGGAGTCAACTCCAACTCTGTTTTTCTCTCTCCACAATTGCTGCCAGACCTGCTGAGTTTCTCCAGCACTTCCTTCTGTCTGCATTTCAGATGTCCAGTATCTGTAGTGGTTTGTTTTTATTTGAAAGCAGCTCCTAAATTCTACACTCTTATTAGCCATCCTCCCAAACGCCACGAACCTTCACTAAACTGCTTCCAAGACAAAGCTATCCCTTCTTAACTAATGTGATCAAAATTGCACACACTGTTCTAGATATTGTCTCACCAATGCCAATGGCCTGGATCCTGCTTTCTGGATTTCCCTCTAATGACTTAGTGACCTCTTTGGCCTTTCAATTGAAACTTCAAACCAATCTCTTTGCTTAAGCTTCTAGTCATTCCTCACCTATCTCCTTTATTTTTCCTGTGAAGTACCTCAAAGCATTTATTATATTAAGGATGCTTTCTAAATTTGCTGCCTGTTTTCATATGGTACCTCCTTAACAACACTTATTATTTCGTCATAACTTCCCTTTATGTTTGGAAATGGTCTTGTGGCTTTTATCAGCATTCTGTCCAACGTTTGTATTTATTCCTTTTATGGCACAATGAGTGGTCAGGCTTGCATAATTTGCTCCAAGCATGGTCAGACTGTGGCATTAAAAATCCTTGGTATAACCTCTGGAGCCTCCTAGATTACTGTTCTGACTATATATATCCTAGGATTCAATTTAGCTTCCATGTTTCCTTCACCATATTGTCCGGGCATTGAATATGATGAGTTTTATCATCACTTCCTGGTCTGTCTTCCAGCTGTTCCCCATCTTCAGAATTATCCTTTTACTGGCAAATTAGATTCACTGGATAAAGGATTGTACAGAACGGGCTCATTGGTGTATACACTCTTTTGTTAGTCCAATTGAGTGACATGCAACAAGCCTTTTGGTAGCTGTGATGAACCAAAGCAAGGTTAACGCTCCCAGGCACACCAGGCTCTCAAACATCTTTTAGCAGATGGGCTCTAGAATGGTCTGGTCTGGCCTCCTTACACTGGCCAACCAATAGAAAGTCAAAATGCAATGTGCATGACCCTACCTGGTTTACATTCATTAACTGCTTCCACTGACCCAAAAATGTCTTGAAGAGACTTTGTCATTGACCTGTGAGATGTCACTGGCGAGGCCAGCATTCCTTGCTTATCCCGAATTGCCTTGGACTTGGTTGTGGTGAGCTGCCGTCTTCAACCAATGCTGTCCATCTCTTATAAGGACACCCACATTGCTGGTAAGGAAGGAGTTCCAGGATTTTGATGGTGTGAGGCTAGGGCAGAACTTACAGGTGATGTTCCCATACAGCTATTTCCTTCCCTCGCTTGTTGATAGAGGTCACAAGCCTGAGCGGTGCTGTTGATAGATAGTATAAACTACTGATGTGGATACCAATGCAGGAGGGAGGTGGCCATTGCTCTCCACCAGTGTGCCGTAGACGTTAATTGCTGCCTACCAACACAACCAAGCCTCTATTGTTCGGATCTTGCTGAATCGGACACACATCGCTTCAATGTTTGAGGAGTTGCAAGCAGTACTCGCTACTTGAGCAATCATCAGCAAATGTCCTCACTTTATTCCTTACATGAGGGAAGGCCCTTGATGAAGCAGCAAAGGTGGTTGGGCTGAGGGCATGACCCTGAGGATCTCCAGAGATGTCCAGGAACTGAGAGGATTGGACACCAACGAGAACAATATTGTGCTAAGTAAGATTTTAACTGGTGGAGAGTTTTCCACATGTTGCCCAGTTTTGTGAGAGCTCCTCAATAAAAGTAGGCCATTCGGCCCATCGAGTCCACAGTGCCATTCAACAATGGCTAATCTAATAATCCTGATCTCCACTTTCCTGCCGTTTCCTCATGAGTCTTGATTACTTTTACTGGCATTAAAATTCAATCTCAGCCTTGGGTAGACAATGATCCAGGCGTATAGTAAAGAATTCCACAGATTTACAATCTTCTGAGAGAAGACATTCCTCCTCATCTCTGGCTTAAATGTTTGGGCCCTTTGAGATGACACCCTCCGGTCCTAGACTCTCTTACAAGGGGCAATGATCTTTCTGCATCCTCCTTGTCAAGTTCCCTAAGAATTTTGATATGTTTCAAATAAAATTGCCTCTCGCTCTTCTAGATTCCAATTAATACAGGCCCAACCTTCTCAACCTTTCCTCATGAGACAGTCTCTCCACACCCGCGATCAACCGAGTGAACCTTCTCTGGACTGCATCCAATGGCAGTCAGGCTTTCCGTGGATAAGGGACTCAAAGTCATTCACAGTATTCCAGCTCTGGTCTGACTAATGCCTTGTATAGTTTTAGCAAAACCTCCCTACTTTTACACTCCCTTCCCTTTGAAATAAATGCCAACATTCCATTTGCTTTCCTTATTACCCACTGAACTTGGCTGCTAGCTTTTTGTGATTCATGAATGAGGACTCCCAAATCCATCTGTGCTTTAACTTTCTCCAATCATTCTCCTTTTAAAGAATAATTAGCTCCTCTATCATTTCTGCCAAAGTCCATAACTTCACATTTTCCCACATTATATTCAATCAGCTGAGTTTTTGCCCACTTGCTTAACCTGTCTGTATCCCTTTGCAGACTCTGTCATTCACTCCAGTTGTCTTCCCACATGTTTTTGTCATCCACAGATTGGCAATAGTAGGTTCACTTTCCTCATTTAAGTTATTGCTGTATATATTGTAAATAATGGGGGTCCCAACACTGATTCCTATGGCACTCCACTCATAGAGAGATACAGCACAGAAATAGACCCTTCGGTCCAACTTGTCCATGTTGACCAGATATCCTAAATTAATCTAGTCCCATTTGCCAGCATTTGGCCCATATTGCATTAAACCCTTCCTATTCATATGTCCATCCAGATTCCCTGTAAATGTTGTAGTTGTACCAGCCTCCACCACTTCCCCGGCAACCCATTCCATACATGCACCATCCTTTGCATGAAATAAATTGCCCCACCAGTCCCTTTTAAATCTTTCCACTGTCACTTAAACCTATGCCCTGTAGTTTTGCGCACTTTCACCCCAGGGAAAAGACCATGTCTATTTATCCTATTCATGCCCTTCATGATTTTATAAACCTCTACGGTAATCTCTCACCCTCCAACGCTCCAGGGAAAATAACCCCAGTCTGTTCAGCCTCTCGATCTAGCTCAAACCCTCCAACCCTGACAGCATCCTTGTAAATCTTTTTTGAACCCTTTCAAGTTTACCATATCCTTCCTATAGCAGGGAGACCAGAATTGCACGTGGTATTCCAATAGTGGCCTAATCAATGTCCTGTACAGCTGCAAGAGAAACTCCACTCATTACAGATGGCCATTCCCAGTCAAATGTTGCCTGACGTGAGGGTAGTGTCCCTCCCCTCACCTCAAGAGTTCAGCTCTTTTGTCCATGCTTGGATAAAGGCTTTAATGAGGTCAGGAGTGGAGCACTTTCTTATTTTTTGGAGTACCACCACAGGTTCAAAAGTATTAGATCTCTTCACTCGGCCATTTTGAGTCCTTTCACTCCACTGGCCAGTCAACTCCATGATGGCATTTGTGATCCATGTGCATACTCAGGCAGGCATTGAAACCAGGAGCACACTGGGGCTGAGAAACCAGAAACCAACGCCAACTTCAGAGGGTGCAGCAGAAGGTGAATGATCAATGCCAGGATTTTTGGTTGTGGAGGATGAGGTTTTTATCATCTAGCCTGCAGCACACTACCAGAGGACTTCATCCCCGTATGAGCACTGTTGATGCTTTTAAATTAAACGTTATAGCATTGGCGTAATGTCCAATTTACTGCTATGGTTGCCTTGCAAGTGGTAATCTGTGGCTTGAGGGGCTCTTGGATATTTGTGTTTCAATTATAAATGTTCCCATGCAAAACAGTTACCAGTAATGGGTGATTAGCACTGCTCTGGCTTCTTATGCCTTCTGGAGTGATTGACTTGTGTATGTAAGGACAGATGCTGGCCTGAATTGCAGAAAATCACAAAGTGGAAATCTATCAGCCATTGTGTCACTTCACCTTTATAATGCTTCTCTTTAAAGGTTTGAATGCACAGGGCCTTTTAGTTAGGGGAAACGATGAATTTCTGAAGATTGCTGTGTAGCATTTGGATTGACCGCAGTGCAGGAGTGATTATTTTTAGCTCAGAACTTCCCGATCCTTACTCATGGGTCTCTCTGCCAGTGCTGGTTCATAGTTGGCTGCTGGAAGCCACATAAAAGTGGCTGAATCTGCTGCCTCCTTGTTTTGTTTCAAAACTTCTTTCAAAGCTTATTATTGGGAGGCCTGTTGGCCAGACAGTCTGACTAGGCATAGAAAATTACCACCAGGAGGAATTGCATGCTCACACATACACATATACCCGTCCTGCCTCTTACTGAGTGTGGAGGGGCAGGAAGTGTCACAGACACTACCCTTAGTGTTGCTACCTGTTCAGAGGGGATCGCAAACTCAAACACTGAGGGCTGCAGTTGAAGTACATCCTTCCTATTCATTCCGAATCACAGCTTATTATCTCTTTGCTCTAACGGAGGCCATTACGTTATGCAGCTAGTTGCTGGGCCCTCTCAGATTGATGTGGCAAGGTGCATTTGGAGTTGTGAAGTCATTGTGTAAGACCAAATCACAGACACCTTCTCTCAGGAGGTCAGGAAAGGTCTATAGATGCCAGTATTAATGGGGGTGCTTGACTGCCTGGCATTTAGACATGGCTCAAGAACCAACTGTATCCAGAACAGCAGACATCCTGCCAGACATTGCTTGGAGGAGCTGTGCATCATGATTGCCCTCCAAGCTTCATTATCAGAGAAGAAATTTGAGAAGAGCTGAGTTGTTGAATGGTGAAGGGTGTCTAAGTGCTTTATACAACAGGAGTTCCCCTGATGACTATCAGGAGGAGACCTGGTGAGAGAAACATAAGGGATTTCTGTCGCATAGAACAATAGTTGGGCGGGGAATAAGCTGGTGTGACCCTTTTCCTGTTATAGTTTGTCACTTGACCCCGACTTTGGTTGAGTAGAATTTCTTTCATAGCCGTAATAATTTGATTCTGCTTTTTGACACTCGGAGTGTCTTCAGGAAATTCCATTTCTGTTGGGAGAGTCAAGCAACTTATGATAATCCAGAAAAATATTCATTCCGAGTGTTGAAAAGGAGACACATATGCTTACAAGCTGAGGGAATGCGCAAAGCAAAATAATTGGTCACATATGTGAGGCGGAAATGGTCTTTGTTGGTGATTGCGATCCAAACGTGGCTGGGGCTACCTTCAAAGGTAAGCAACTCGAATGCAACCAAATGTTTTCTGTGTCTGCAGGGAAGAGCTGTGGGAGAGGTGAAACCAGGTAAATTGCTGCAAATTCAAGCAGCGAATATTATTGAAACCAAATGGGCAGACTTCGTTTGCAGAGTTTTGAATCTCCCATTGTAGCACTTTTCCACTTCCAATTTAAAGCAGCATACTTCCACTTTTCATTTTGTCCTCAGTAATATCCGTTGTAACTGCAGCATTTCAGGAGTATTTCTCTGAAGGATATCAGAAATCAAAGGGAGGTAAATACTGGCATTTCTATGAGCTCAATAAAAAGACTATCTCCCTTTCTCTTGCTCCTTCGGAGGGAGAGTATACCCTAATGCCTTTCTGTGTGTCCTAAATATCAAAATGTCTTTGTTTTGTCACATGGGTTCCCCACATGCTCTTATTTGTAAAGCATATTGTGATCTCATTGGTCTATATTGCTCAATTGTAAATCAGAGACAACTAAATTACAGTTGAATACTACTGTGGTGCTAACCAATTATTTCCTATGTAAGGACTTTACAATGTTTTGATATTTCAGTTACTGCATTTTTTGTATTGTTGATGAACCCTCCATCCCACCCTAACATAGGCTCAATGCTTCACCAATGTTTTGTGACTTTCTGTCTCTCGCTGTCTTTTCCAGTGGCTTCGAGCACCCTGTGGCTACACTGTTTTTCTGTGTCTTTATAGAGTCATAGAGATGTACAGCATGGAAACAGACCCTTCGGTCCAACCCGTCCATGCCGACCAGCTATCCCAACCCAATCTAGTCCCACCTGCCAGCACCCGGCCCATATCCGTTCAAACACTTTCTTGAAGGTAAACGCTACATCTGATGCAGGAGCATTGTGTTGAGCAAGTTAGAGGATATGACAGCACGTCACACTGAGATGCATACCACAACTCCCGCATGTATCTCAGTGTGTGTTGTTTTTATCCAGACTGGTGAATATTACTAGCTGCTCTCCTGGAGTATTGCATATGGTGTGTCAGACACCATGGGCACACTCCTGTTTCTGACATCTTTGTGTTACTGCTGCACTTTGCCTGTCTTCTGCTTGTGTGCTGCTTTAATCCTTTCCTGCTACTCTCCCTTGAACTTGCTTAAGGCATGGATAGGTACCTGGGACTACGATGTTGTGGCCATCACGGAAATGTGGATAGAAGAGGGACAGGAATGGTTGTTGGAGATTCCTGGTTACAGATGTTTCAGTAGGATTCGGGAGGGTGGTAAAAAAGGAGGGGGGGGTGGCGTTGCTAATTAGAAATGGTATAACAGCTGCAGAAAGGCAGTTCGAGGGGGATCTGCCTTTAGAGGTAGTATGGGCTGAAGTCAGAAATAGGAAAGGTGCAGTCACCTTGTTCGGTGTTTACTATAGGCCCCCCAATAGCAGCAGAGATGTGGAGAAACAGATTGGGAAACAGATTTTGGAAAGGTGCAGAAGCCACAGGGTAGTAGTCATGGGCGATTTCAACTTCCCAAATATTGATTGGAAGCTCTTTAGATCAAGTAGATTGGATGGGGCGGTGTTTGTGCAGTGTGTCCAGGAAGCTTTTCTAACACAGTATGTAGATTGTCCGACCAGAGGGGAGGCCATTTTGGATTTGGTACTCGGTAATGAACCGGGACAAGTGATGGGCTTGTTAGTGGGTGAACATTTTGGTGATGGTGACCACAATTCTGTGACTTTCACCTTGGTTATGGAGAGATATAGGTGCGTGCAACAGGGTAGGTTTTACAATTGGGGGAAGGGTAATTACGATGCTGTAAGACAGGATCTGAGGAGCATAAGTTGGGAGCATAGGCTGTCGGGGAAGGATGTCGTGGAAATGTGGAACTTTTTCAAGGAACAGATACGACGTGTCCTTGATATGTATGTACCGGTCAGGCAGGAAAGAAATGGTCGTGTGAGGGAACCTTGGTTGACGAGGGAGGTTGAATGTCTTGTAAAGAGGAAGAAGGAGGCTTACATAAGGTTGAGGAAACAGGGTTCAGACAGAGCAGTGGAGGGATACAGGATAGCCAGAAGGGACCTGAAGAAAGGGATTAGGAAAGCCAAGAGAGGGCATGAAAAATCTCTGGCGGATAGGATCAAGGATAACCCAAAGGCATTTTATGCGGGTGTGAGAAACATGAGAATGACGAGAACGAGGCTAGGTCCAATCAAGGACAGTAGTGGGAGACTGTGTATTGAGTCAGAAGAGATAGGAGAGGTCTTGAATGAGTACTTTTCTTCAGTATTTACGAATGACAGGAACCGTATTGTTGAAGAGGAGAGTGTGAGACGGACTGGTAAGCTAGAGGAGATACTTGTTAGGAAGGAAGATGTGTTGGACATTTAGAACAACTTGATGATAGACAAGTTCCCCGGGCCTGATGGGATATATCCTAGGATTATGTGGGAAGCAAGAGAGGAAATTGCAGGACCGTTGGCAATGATCTTTTCATCTTCACTGTCAACGGGGGTGGTACCAGGGGACTGGAGAGTGGCGAATGTTGTGCCCCTGTTCAAAAAGGGAATAGGGATGACCCCGGGAATTACAGGCCAGTTAGTCTTACTTCGGTGGTAGGTAAAGTAATGGAAAGGATACTGAGGGATAGGATTTATGAGTATCTCGAAAGGCACTGCTTGATTAGGGACAGCCAGCACGGATTTGTGAAGGGTAGGTCTTGCCTTACAAGTCTTATTGAATTCTTTGAGGACGTGACCAAGCATGTGGATGAGGGTAGAGCAGTGGATGTAGTATACATGGATTTTAGTAAGGCGTTTGATAAGGTTCCCCATGGTAGGCTTATGCGGAAAGTCAGGAGGCATGGAATAGAGGGAAATTTGGCCAATTGGATAGAAAACTGGCTAACCGGTCGAAGTCAGAGAGTGGTGGTAGATGGTAAATATTCAGCCTGGAGCCCAGTTACAAGTGGAGTTCCACAGGGATCAGTTCTGGGTCCTCTGCTGTTCGTAATTTGTATTAATGAGTTGGATGAGGGAGTCGAAGGGTGGGTCAGTAAATTTGCAGATGATACGAAGATTAGTGGAGTTGTGGATAGTGAGGAGGGCTCTTGTCGGCTGCAAAGGGACTTGGATATGATGCAAAGCTGGGCTGAGGAGTGACAGATGGAGTTCAACCCTGTCCATTTTGGAAAGACAAATAAGAATGCGGAATACAGGGTTAACGGTAGGGTTCTTAGTGAGGTGGAGGAACAAAGGGATCTTGGGGTCTATGTTCATAGGTCTTTGAAAGTTGCCACTCAGGTGGATAGAGCTTGTAAGAAGGCCTATGGTGTATTAGCATTCATTAGCAGGGGGATTGAATTCAAGAGTCGTGAAGTGATGTTGCAACTATACAGGACTTTGGTTAGGCCACATTTGGAGTACTGTGTGCAGTTCTGGTCGCCTCACTTTAGGAAAGATGTGGAAGCTTTGGTGAGGGTGCAGAGAAGATTTACCAGGATGTTGCCTGGAATGGAGAATAGGTCGTACGAGGATAGGTTGAGAGTGCTAGGCCTTTTCTCATTGGAACGGCGAAGGATGAGGGGTGACTTGATAGAGGTTTATAAGATGATCAGAGGAATAGATAGAGTAGACAGTCAGAAACTTTTTCCCCGGGTACAACAGAGTGCTACAAGGGGACATAAATTTAAGGTGAAGGGTGGAAGGTATAGGGGAGATGTCAGGGGTGGGTTCTTTACCCAGAGAGTGGTGGGGGCATGGAATGCGCTGCCTGTGGGAGTGGTAGAGTCAGAATCTTTGGTGACCTTTAAGCGGCAATTGGATAGGTACATGGATGGGTGCTTAAGCTAGGACAAATGTTCGGCACAACATCGTGAGCCGAAGGGCCTGTTCTGTGCTGTATTGTTCTATGTTCTATGTTCTCCCCCTTTTATACTGAAAGGGACCACTAAAAGATATACTTAGGGATTGTGAGGAATACCAGGCCTTCCCTGGTTTTCTCCCTGTTATGTCCTTTTAAATATGTACGCTTCCCTCAATCCTCTCACATCTATCACTCTCCCCACCCTTTTCCCTTCTCAGAAACGCTTCCCCTTTCTGCCACCTCCACAACTGACTGACATGAACAAACCTGATGATGTGTGATTTTTAACTTTGTCTACCCCAGTCCAAACCAGCATCTCCACATCATGACATTAACGTGCAGTCTGTCTGTCTGCCTGTCTTTCCTTTTTTTCCTCCTGATTTCTTCCTTTCCTAATTATCAGGTTAGTGCGCTTTTCTGATGTTCGTAGATAACGCACAGAGTATGTATAATCAAAAGAATTCCCCTCATTTCTCCAAAAAACAGTCTCACGCTTTTGTATTTGATGCACCTTGAGAGATTAGGCAGCGGGCTGTACAATCCCAGTTCAACTCTCAATCATAGTTCTTGGCAATTGGTTTGTGGCCAAACTCAGTCTATATTCAAATGAAGACAACAAAAAACTTGAAAGATAAGCTTAACGATGTTGTGTATGCTTGAATGAGTTTACTTAAAGATCTTATTTTGATGATTAGAAATTGAGTTTACTAGGACAATAAAAATTATACAAGTGGGGCTTTGGAGGGGTGCAGTGAGATAGAATCAAAGCCTTTTGAAGTGATTAAGAGGTCAAATGATGCAATCATGTACCCAGTATAAAACAGTGCCATCTGCAGGAAGAACAGGTACTGCAGGTTCAGATGATCACAAGTCAAAAGACTTAACACTGCATACTGAAACTTTAATATATGACCATAAGGCTATAAGAAATAGGAGTAGGAGTAGGCCTCTCAAGCCTGTTACACCATTCAATAGGATCATGGTCAATCAGACATTCCTCACGTCTCCTTTCCTGCATTTTCCCATGACCCTTGATTCCATTACTGACCAGGAATCTATCTCAGCCCTAAATGTACACAAGGACTCTGTATTCAAACCAATCTGTGGCAAGGAGTTCCAAAGGCACTCAACCCTCCAAGAGAAGAAATTCCTTCTCATCTCAGCCTTAAATCAATACCACTTTATTCTGCAACTCTCTCATGAGGGAAAACAATCTCTCAAGCCCCTTAAGAATCCTATATGCTTCAATGAGATCACCCCTCTAAAGTGAAATCCTTCTAAACATGGTCAGAAAAGTTTTGCCTTTGCTCCTTTTCCTTTTTAGTCATTGCCCATAAGACAATCCCTCCACACTAGGCATTATCCGAGTGAACCTTCTCTAAACTGCGTCCTCTTAAATAAGGGGACCAAAACCACTCTCAGCACTCCAAATGTGGTCTCCCCAGCACCTTGCATAGTTGCAGTAAGGCTTCACTACTGTTATACTCCAACCCTCTGGAAATAAGGGTCAACATTTTAGCCTTCCTGATTACCTGCTGCTCCTGTGTGATAGCTCTCTGTGTTTCATGCCCAAATGTCTGCAGTTCTTTTCCATTTAAATAATACTGTGTGTTTTTGTTCTCCCTTCCAAAATGAACAGCTGCACATTTTTCCACATTATACTCTATTGCCAACTTCTTGCCCACTTACTTAACCTATCAATATCTCTCTGTTTGTTTCCCTCTCATTGCCTGACTATTTTTTGTCACCTGTAGATTTGGCTACAGTACATTAGTTTCTTTCCTTCTAAATCAATAAGATATATTGTAACCAGTTACGGTCCCAGTACTGATCTCTGTGAAACCTACTGGTCATGGGTCACCAACCTGAAAAAGAAACCCTTATCTCCACTTGCTATTTCCTGCCCACTAGCCAGTTCACTATCGATGCCAATATACTACTTCCAACATTGTGTACTCTTATGACTTATCCTTTTATGAGGTACCTTGTTGAATGTCTTCTGGAAGATAAAATACAACACATCTACTTGTTCCCTTCTATCCACTCTGGGTGAGACTTCCTTGAAAATCTCTAATAAATAAGTCAGTAATTAATAAATTACTTGTCTCTACCTTCCTTGGTTAGTTGTGGTCAGTTTATCCCTTTCTTAGAACCTTTCCTCCTTACTGGGTGTATTTTCATTCAGAGTCATGAATTACCTTCTTAAATGTCTGTCACTGCTTGCTTACTGTCATTCGTGTCAATCTATCTGCCCAGTTCTCTATCCTCATTTAATTGTAATTCCCTTTACTTAAGTTAAACACAGTTGTTTTAACCCAAGATTCTCACTTTCTAACTGAATCATAGATTCCATCAGGTTCGATTCTAGCCTCGGGCAACTGTCTGTATGGAGTTTGCACATTCTCCCTGTGTCAGCGTGGGTTTCCTCCTAGTGCTCCGGTTTCCTCCCACAGTCCAAAGATGTGCAGGTCAGATGAATTAGCCATGCTAAATTGCCCATAGCTTTAGGTGCATCAGTCAGAGGGAAATGGGTCTGGGGGAGGTTGCTCTTCAGAGGGTTGGTGTGGACTGGTTGGGCCAAAGGGCCTGTTTTCACACTGTAGGGAATCTAATCTAATCTAATCATTTTATGATCACTAGTTCCTACGGCATCTTTTACTCTGCTGTTACTTGTTAAATTTGTCTCATTACCAGATCCAAGGTATTCCAAGATAGCTTGTTTCTTGATTGACTCCATGACACATTGCTCCAGGGGATGATCCCTAATGCATTCATATAAATTTGTTGTCACAGCAACCCCTTCCAATTTGATTAACCTAATCAACGTGAAGATTAAAGTTACCCATAGATATTGCTCCATTCTTTTTAGGTTTGTTGATTTACAGCTTTTCCCACAGAGTGGCTACTGTTTGGGAGTCTGTGCATCACTCCGACCAATGTCATCTTTCTCTTGCTGTTTCTTTTACACCTTCCAAATGGACTCTATGTTATCAGAGCCTAGATCATTTCTGTCAACTGTCCTAGTTTCATTTCTTATTAGCGGTGCTACCCCATCACCGTTTCCATCTCCTCATAACCATCTTTCTGCAATGGTTTTGAGATCATATTTACATCGATTGCACCATCGGTCCGAGATACCTTCTTTCAAATGCCTTGTGTATTAAGATACAAAGCCTGGAAGTGTGTTCTTTCATGGAATTTCCCTGCACTTCTGTGATTCCTTGGTACGATATGGAATTGACATATGACAGCTTTTTTTCTCATATCTGGGGAGGGAGACCTGAGCACCATGTTTGGGTTAGATAGGATTAGAGGATAGATCAGATCAACTAGTAGGGTTGGGGAATGTAGAAAGGGATAACCGAGGAGAAGAACTTAAGGAGGAAGATTGACGTGGGGGGTGGGTAGTGGTGGTGGGGGTGGTGTGTAAGAGGAGTGCAAGAAAAGCTGTCAGGCCTTCTTGCTGTTTGATGGAGGGAGATCTTCCTCTTTCTTTCACCAAGACTAGACACCATTTTAGCAAAAGGGTGAGGTTGAACGTTTTGTGATGTTGTGGTACTTGATCAAACCCTCTGCACTCTCCGTACATTCTCACTGCTGAGGAGAGCATTCTCTTTCATTGTCCCAACCGGGGTTTTCTTCAGCATGTAGGCAGAAAAGTAATGTTTCCTTATTTACTCCTTCAGGGGATATGGGCATCACTTGTAGGCCAGGCATTTCTGTCATCCCTAATTTCCCTTGAACTGACTGCTGTATTGGAACAGCTAAGTGTTGTCCACGTTGCTGTGAAGTCTGAAGTCACATGCAGGCCAGGCCAAGTAAAGGAATCCCGAAAGAACGATGGCGAACCATTTAGTGATTGATTTTTTTTAACGACAATTGATCATGGATTTACAGACTGGCTTTTAATTCTAGATTTTTATTGGTCAAATCTAAGTTCTAGCAGTTATGGGATTTGAAGCTGCGGGGCCTGGATGACAAGTCCGGTGATAATACCACTACAACTCACTGAAGTTTGGGTATGTAATAGGATACTCTGAGTGGCTTCATCCAACTGAAAGTGAGCATCTGTAAAATAAAACCCTCAGATGCTGAGAAATGATTTTTGTACCAATGTGAATAGACCTTGAGTTCCAGGTAGGAGAAAGTAATACAAACTGTTTAACAATGCTATGAGATTTTGTTTGAAAGCTTGTTCTGTGAAATAATGGGGGAGGGATCATAGAGATCTTAGAATCAAGGAATCCTTACAGTGTGGAAACAGGCCCTTCGGCCCAACAAGTCCACACCAACCCTCCGAAGAGCAACCCATCCAGACCCACTCCCCTACCCTTTTACTCTACATTTGCCGCTGACTTCTGCACCTAACCTACACATCCCTGAACGCTACGGGCAATTTAGCATGGCCAATTCACCTAACCTGCACATCTTTGGATTGTGGGAGGAAACCGGAGCACCTGAAGGTAACCCATGCAGATACGGGGAGAATGTGCAAACTCCACACAGACCGTTCCTGAGGCTGGAATTTAACCCGGGCCCCTGGCACTGTGAGGCAACAGTGCTAATCACTGAGCCACTGTGCCGCCTCTCACATGATATTTAGAGGTTCCCACTGTACCTGGTGAATTGTGGTTCTCATAGGGCCAATTTTACTGTAACATCTCAGGAATAATGCAACACATTGCTTACCTTTGTTTCAAATAACAATAAATACAGAGTCACCGGGTAGTTCTGCAAAATGTCCCCACCCTCCTGTTTTAGTGAAAACATCAAAACATGTTCCCTGCTTCCTGTTATGTGGTCACTAGCTCAGTGGAGATATTACTTCAGTAGCACTGAGTTATTCATGCTATAATGTTATTGAAAAATGCCAATAAATGCATTAGTCCCATTATTTGTCAGACCTGGTCATTTTTCTGTTGATAATGAGCAATGGTGGTTTGCATACTGGATTCCTTTCCTCCCCATCTTCTCCCTGACTTCTCCACCCTTACACCAAGGAACTCCCACTTCCGGCCTAAAGCTCTGCCCCGGCTGTTGCACCTCTATTTAATGCTGGGATTTTGAGGCCCCACAATTTCCTGCTATTCTAAGAGAGCTTTTCGATTGCTGGGGCATTTGAGAACAAATGGCAGACACGATAGAAAATTTTCATCATCTGAGGGGTGTCCTCAGCAGGAGCAAGATAAAGGGGCATTCAATGAATGGCTTGACACTAGGAAGCTCAAAGGAAAAGAGGGATCTTTGAGTACTTCTCCACAGATTCCTGTCAGTGGCAGAATAGATTAATGGGTAGTTCAAGAGTTGTAGCACAGATTTATAAGATGCAGGGAGGTTATGTTGGAGCTGTATAGTGAGGCTGCAGTTTGAGTAGTGTACGCACTTCGGAAGGACATGAGGAGGAGATCACCAGGATATTGAGGGGAATGGAGTGTTTCAGCTGTGAAGAGAGATTAGATAAGCTCTGATTGTTTTTGTCAGAGCAGAAAAGTTGAGGGGGGACACCTGATAGAGTTGTGCAAGATTGAGAGACTGCTACAGGGTGGATAGAACACAGCTGTTTCTCTTGGGTGAAGTGTCAGTAACAAGGGAGGAGGTTCAGGCGGGACTTGAGGAAAAAGTTTACCCTTTCTCTCGCACACCCCACCAACCCATTAATGAATTGTACATATCTGCTACCCTCTAAGTGAAAGTTGGGGTGGGAAATCTCACAACTTTTTAAAAGATGCTTGGATGATACCTTGAAGGGTAGTAACATAAAAGGCTCTGGGCCTTTAAGTGCTGGTAAGTGGGACAGAGTAGGTTTAGTCTGTTTTTGGCAGTACAGACTCAATGGGCCAAAGGGCCTCTTCTGTGTGTTTCTGAGACATGCTGAGGATCATTTGTCTTCTCTCTGGTATTTCACTAACATGTTTATAACACTGCCCACTGATGTCTTCAGCACGGTTTAAGCAGGCTCCATCATGGCTGACACTTGCCTTTGCCTTGCATGTCCCGCAGACAACTCCTGCCTGTTTGAGTTGCCAGCTTGCTTCTGTCCAGTTAGGGCATCCTACATCTTGAATAAGTGTCCAGATCCACTGTTCAGGTGTAAGGTCAGATACACACAACACACACACACGCACACACAACACATGCACACACAACACACGCACACACAACACATGCACACACAAAACACACACACACACAAAACACGCACACAAAACACACACACACAGCACACAGACACACACACAAAACACACACACAAAACACACACACACACAACAGACACACACACAGAACACACACACACACAACACACAGACACACACACAAAACACACACACAAAACACACACACACACACAAAACACACACACACACAACACACACACACACAACACACACATACACACACAACACACACATACACACACACACACCACTCACCCACGACCTGTTGCCTCAAGCTTCTTCCCACATTGATCTGGCCCCTTGTTACATTCTACCTGGCTGTTCAGCAATCTGCAGATGAAATTGTTCAAACAGAACAGAGACAAATGGGAGATAAACTTTCAAATTTGCAGGAAATTCTGAGGGGTGAATGTCTAAAAATGTTTAAAAAGTTTGAATTAGCACCACTCTAATCTAGACTATTGTACCCCAACCCCACCTCCCCTTCCAAAGTTTTCCTCTGCTGGGGAGTGACACAAATCTGAACGTTTATAAATAAATTAATTAAAATTTTGAAGGTTGAGATGGTCTAACCTTTTTAGTTTTGAATTGTTTTACAAACTCTGAGATAACTGTCCCTTTCCATTAAAGTTGGAGCAAATTGTAGCCCTGTGTTTATTGTCTTTGGCTCCTTTCGACTTGGCACAAACATTCCCACAGTCATTAAATCCTTAACGGCTGAAGGCAAGTTGGGTGTCCTCACATCCATTCACGCCTCTCTTCTCCTATTGAAAGAGAAGCTCTTTGTGATGAGGATCACTGATAAACAATTACAGTCAGCTGGTATAGCAATTTAGGGCTTTTCATCAGTGTGTTTATCTAACAGTTAAATGTTAAAGGGTCATGCCATCTTTCCCCTCTGGAATCTGCACTACCCACAGGTTTGACAATGACTGTGAAATGTTTCTCAATGTTTTTCTCATTAGTGCAGTCATTGGGAAATGGAGCAGAGGAAAATCTCTTCCTTGTTTTCATTTTGCAATCCTGTCCAGCAGTAACTGGAAGAAACAGTGGAGTTGTGGTGCCCATTGTTTTAATGCGTGAAATGTGATAGCTCACAGTCAAGAGTGCAGCGGCATTCAAAGGATTTCTGTCTCTTGCCCCATGTTTAGATCCATCAGTGGCCTTTCTTCTCCTTTAACTGCAACCAGTCCTGCCGTCCTCTGTCAGTTCCCCTCATTCTAGGCTATTGTACCCCAAGGTAAAAACAATGACTGCAGATGCTGGAAAACAGAGTCTAGATTAGAGAGGTGCTGGAAAAGCACAGCAGTTCAGACAGCATCCGAGGAGCAGTAAAATCGACGTTTCGGGCAAAAGCCCTTCATCAGAATGAAGGGCTTTTGCCCGAAACGTCGATGTTACTGCTCCTCGGATGCTGTCTGAACTGCTGTGCCTTTCCAGCACCTCTCTAATCTAGACTATTATACCCCAACCCCACCTCCCCTTCCAAAGTTTTCCTCTGCTGGGGAGTGACACAAATCTGAATGTTTATAAATAAATTAATTAAAATTTTGAAGGTTGAGATGGTCTAACCTTTTTAGTTTGCGTAAGGATACAGTGTTTGGCCAAGCCGAATTAATGACAGAGTGGGCTTAAGCGACCACCTCCCCTCTAACAAGGGAAAACCTAATCATTTCCCCTTGAAGGCATTAATATCGCTGAAATTCCCCACTTTCAACATCGTGAGAGTTGCCATAAACCAGAAACTGAACTGGACTGGCCATGTCAAAATGCTGCCCATGAAAGCAAATCAGAGTCGAGGAATTTTCCAGCCAATAGTATCCCTATACTCATCCATGAATCCCTGTCCCGCTTGAACTAGTAACTGGAGTGCAAATGGGGAGAGGTTTGCAGTGATAAAATACTGCTGCACATGCCTGTTTCCCTGTTCTTTTAACTGAAGCAATATTTTGATTTACTTTTTTTTCTGATACTTGCTTTCTCGTCCCTCCATGACCTTGTCCCTCCTCATCTCTGTAATCTCCCTCAAGTTCACAATCTCCTGGGATATCTGAACTGCTCAATCCCTTACTGACCAAGCACGCTTGGATTTTAATTGCTCCACAGAATTGTAAGAGCAGAGAGAGGCTATGTTGGAACTGAATAATGCTCTAGCTATGGCCTCATCAGCATATTGTGTGCAGTTCTAGAATCCACATCATAGGAGGGGCATGAAAACACTGGAGGAGGTACAGAGGAGGTTTACAAGGATGCTGCCTGAGCTGGAGAGTTTTAGTAATGCAGAGAGTTTAGATCACCTGGGGTTTTCCTTGGAGCACAGGAGACTGCGTGGGATGTAATTGAGATGAATAAATTTGAGGGGGCGTAGACAGTGTAAATGGCAAGAGACTTTTCCCTTTGACGAAGGATCAATGACCAGGGAGCATGGGTGTAAAGAGCAGGGGATGTGAGAAAATAGTTTTCACTCTGAGGAGGGTAGGAATATGGAATTCACTATCTGTGAGGGTGATAGAAACAGAAACCCTCATAGCATTTAATAAGTTTGTAGATGTGCACTTTCTATACCAGTGCATGCAAGGCTATAGACCAAGTGCTGGAAAATGGTTCAGAATAATTAGGTGAGGGTGGTTGGTGTTAAGCGCAGATTCAATGAGCTGAAGAGCCTTTTTTCTGTGCTGTAGATTTCTATGACTCTGTGACAAGCTTGGGAGCTGCACCTTCAGTTCCCTCCGCCCCAAACTCTGGAATTTCCTTCCTACACCTCTTGGTATTTAATGGTGTTAAATGCACCACATTAATAGCAGGTGTTGCATACAGAAAAACCTCAGTTATCCGAAGGACACGGCCAGCGAGTATTTCATTCGGTTAATCGAATGCCGGATAACATAGTTTAGCCAGGCATCGGGGGATTGCGAAGTTGCCGGATAATCCGATATGCGATCAATCAAATGCCGAATCATTGAGGTTCGTCTGTATACAATGGATGCCCTGACAGAAAGACCTCTGTCCTGCCAGGAGGATGTGGTCACAGCTCGGATTGATCATGCAAGGTCTGATATACAGAAGAACGGCTCCGCTAATTGTTTAAGGTCAATGGTGGCGAGAGTCAGTAAAGGAGTACAATGAAACAAGGAGGAACACTGATTCCTACCTGAGGTTTCAGCATGGCATAGAGAGCATTGTAGCTCCCTGATATCAAGCCACAATAATGAAGCCAGGATGGAAAGGCAGGTTATTATTTTAAAGACACATAATCTAAAAGATCTGTTCTTTCTCCATAAATGCACTCTGCTTGTCTGACAAAAGATCTTTTCTACCGAATTTCATGCAAGACTGTCAGTGAAGCATGATGAGGTTGGTCTCCCAGCTTTAATGGTTGAAATTATCTTGACTACGTCATGGATTGATGTGGTGTCGAATGTTTTTACTGATATATTTAACATGTTTAGATTAGATTCTCTACAGTGTGGAAACAGGACCACACAGACCCTCTGAAGAGCAACCTACTCAGACCCATTCCCCTCTGACTAATGCACCTAACACTATGGGCAATTTAGCATGGGCAATTCACCTGCCCTGCACATCTTTGGACTGTGGGAGGAAACCGGAGCACCCGAAGGAAACCCATGCAGACACGGGGAGAATGTGCAAACTCCACACAGACAGTCACCCGAGGCTGGAATCAAACCTGGGACTCTGGTGTTGTGAGGCAGCAGTGCTAACCACTGAGCCACCGTGCCGCCCCAGCATTGGCTTTAATGTGACCAAGCGGTTTGCTGTTTCTCTGTGAGGAGTCACTGGGGATTATGGATCCTATTTGCTATCCTACTCGCTGCCTCTGTTAACAGAACTCTTGAATATTGACCACAGTTTGAATTTGAACAGCAAATGGTTGAAATGTTTGGAGAGCAGCTCGCACCCATGGGACAGTATTGCCAGTGGTGGCCTCCACGCTATGAAGTAGGTTGGCATGAAACAAGTGGCGGGGAGATGAACGCGACCAGAAATAGGAAACACTAATTTAAAACTAAGGGGTTTCTCATTAAAGCCTGGGATAAGGATCGTTTCTTTTCTCTCTGAGAGTTGAACATTCATTGAATTATTGTCTGCAAGAGTGGTGCAGGTATTCAGAATTTTTAAGGCAGAAGTAAACAGCTCCTTGATGAACAAAGATGTCAAAAAGCGTGGGGAGGGAAAGGGGGTTGGAACGCCGAAGGGTAGTCAGGCAAAAGACAAGGTTGAGACTATGATTGGATAACCATCTTCACGGTGGCTCAGCGATTAGCACTACTGCTGCATATCCTCCCTGAGCCTGCGTGGGTTTCCTGCGGGTGCTCCGGTTTCCTCCCCCAGTCCAAACTTGTGCAGAATCCCATCGGCCTATTGAGTCCACACCAATCCTTCAAAGGAAATCCTACACTGACCCACACTCCCTCCCTAACCCTGCAACCCTGCATTTCCCGTGACTAATCCTGGCCTACACATCCCTGGATACAATGGACAATTTAACACAGCTATTCCAATCAACCTGTAAATCTTTGGACTATGGGAGGAAACCAGAGCACCTGGAGGAAACCCACAGTCGCCTAAGGCTGGAATCGAATCAGGGTCCCTGGCACTATGAGTCTGCAGTGCTAACCATTGAGCCACTGTGCTGCCCCTGCGTCAACTGAATTACAGTTCTGTAATAGCACAGAATATACTACACTGTAGCACCAGGCCATTGCAAATACAACTTTTATTTCTCCCCATCATGTGCACTGAATGGTATTGTGGGTGCTGAGGATAGAAACAGCAAAGACTGGAGATATTCAGCAGATCAGGTATTATATGTTGAAAGAAAAAAAAGTTAATATTTCAGGCCTGTGTTCTTTTATCATAATCCCAATGGATCGGGTCTGGTTTGCTTAAGCCCAAGGGACAGGAGCACAGTCCTTTCCAAGCTTGCTTCCCACTCTTCCCCTGTCTGGAACTGGATGTGTATCACTGGACATGCATTGATTCTGGATTTTATGTTATCGGGTGCACACAAACCTGTGGTTTAAAGCAAAGGCCCACAAACGCCACCATCTTGGTCTCTGGGCACTGAATAAAATGTGGCACTCCCACCATGTTTATCCTGGATATCCACCTTTCATGCTGCCGATTCTGGTGGAACAGGCAGACCATCAAAGCTCAGTCTATGTGGAATTCTGGCTCACAGCAAAATACTGCAGATGTTAGAAATCTCGAGGAACCTAACAGGTCGGGCAGCATCTGTGGAGAGAGAAAAAGATATGACTCATCCCAACGCAAAATGTTAACTCTGCTCCTCTCTCCATAGATGCTGCTTACTCCAGCATTCGCCGTGTAGGCCTTGGGGAACTCCTGATGATAATAGGTTGAGTTGAAACACCATCTCTCTTGTGACATGTGACCCAAATGACTGCAACCCCTGTCACTCCTATAAAGATCCATTAGAGACCCCAGGAGGCAGCGAGCAAACTGGAGCAGCACCACGGCAACCTTCAGCCACTGAGGATGAGGCTAATAAGGCATGATGGGCAAAATGCCTGAGGGAACCTCCTGAGACTCCCAAGATTGTGAAGCAAGTGCAAGATTGCTCCCCTCTCCCAACCTTGCCAAAACAAACAGAAAATCCCCTGCTGGAGTTTTGTCCACTTTTATTTTGCTTGGCAGCAACTCTGTACCCAGAGGTGGAGCTGCCGGTGTATTTGTACAGATGGATCAAAACTTGAGTTTGTCGGCCGAGAGATAAAAGTGCCTTTGCAAGTTTTCTGTTCCTTTGTTTGACTAATCTGAGTAATTGATGCAACTTAAATCATTTATAAATGTCCAGACTCCACAATAATGTTTATTGTCGTAAAGCACAACAGATTACCGGATAAGCATTTGTAAGCTGCTGCTATGACTAAGACTTTTGTTTGGCAGAAGTGATGCTTCTGTGTTACTTTTCTTACAATATGGAATTATCCCTTCAGATTTTTAGTGATTTATTTTCTAAAAATAATGTGATTTGACTGTTCATTCTGATCCTTTTGGGGGAAACTCCAGTCTCTACTGTGACCAAGAGTTTTGGTAAGCAGTTTGTTTCCTGGCCTGCAAATTGGAACACTAACCTTTGATCATCCATTGAGGTCAATTGAGTCGAGGATTTTTGCAACGGCTAACTCGTGTCAGTATGTGCGCGTGCGCGCACCCCCTCTCTGTTCCCCACGGCAGTCAAGGTGAAGAAGTCCAGATGAACATCAATCAGTGATGAGTGACATCATATCACTTCCATGAAGCCAACAGTTGTACCATGTTTTGTCACACGTATTTACGTGATTTGGTTAGACCAACCAGGCAGCTACTTCCAACAGAGCCAGCCTGTATCACATTAACAAGGAATTTCATGGTATCACTTATCAAACAACTGGTCCCTGTTGTTTTCAGTGGCAGCAATTACAACCGTAGCATGTTTCTCAGCTTATCACTGAGGCGAAGTCAAGGCTGAGTCGTAGCAGATGGCTGCTTTCCAAACTGCACGATGTTCTATTGTCTTTTCTGCAAGGGATTACTTTGATTTTTTGGGGGGGTGAGAATTTGGGTTGGGGGCAGTTATGTGAAGCATCTGTGTATGTTGAAAGAGAGCCTTTCAGTAATTTGTGAGTACAGGTTCTGAACTTCCAACCTCTCTGCAACCCTATTGCCAAAAGCAGGATTTCACAAACTTTTGCTCTTTTTCAGAAACAGCGTAACCATGACATTCTTTAAATCACTATTTATAGTCCGATTTTTTTTCTTGTAGTGGGAAAGCATATTGCTGGGCTAAGTTAGTAGGAAATCGCAGCAGTTGGGCTTCCTCATTGTCTGTCTGTCTGTCTCTCGGTCATTGCACAGAAAATTGATACCATGTTCCCTTTGTATGGCTTCAAGTATGGAATGGGTCCTCAGTTCTCCTTCAGTCTCATTTTTTTTTCAAATCCCTCCATTGTCTTGCACTTATGTCGATGTAATCTCTTCCAATTCCTTAACCCTCTGAGATCTCTGCACCCCTGTCATTCTGGCCTTCTGTGCATTCCTAATCAAGATTTTGGTCATCTGATTTAATTTCCTTACATGGCTCTGTATCAGATTTTGTTCGATAATTCTCTTATGAGCCACTTTGAGACATTTTACGATGTTAAAAGCACTATATCAATGTATGCTGTTGTTGCCAATATCTGTTAGCCGAATTTCCTGAAGTGCGTGCCTGACCCAGCCAGTGTTACACCAGGCAGCTGTCAGCTCTGGTTGACAGTGCAATCATAAAGCTACAGACCTCTGCCTGTGCAGACTGCTCTGTCACTGGTAAAGGATAAGCTCATGTCAACTGAGACGTAGTTCCCAGCTGTGTTGTCTCTCCTGATGGAATAAAATTAAGCAAAGTATTAGGTTGATAGAAACGAAACAGTGAAGCTCAGACTTCAGAGCATTTTGACTTTGCATAGTCAAAACAGGGCTGAAAGTGTGTTGCTGGAAAAGCGCAGCAGGTCAGGCAGCATCCAAGGAGCAGGAGAATTGACGTTTCAGGCATGAGCCCTTCTTAATGCCCGAAACATCGATTCTCCTGTTCCTTGGATGCTGCCTGACCTGCTGCGCTTTTCCAGCAACACATTTTCAGCTCTGATCTCCAGCATCTGCAGTCCTCACTTTCTTATAGTCAAAACAGGGCTTGTCAAAGGTCTGAGATTGGTTATGTCCAGCCTGTTATGAGCTCATTAATACACCAAAAGGATTTGCAGCAGTTAGTTATTCCGCCAAGGCCCAGCCTTGGTGTAAACTGTTTGCAGGTTGTTGTCTTTGTTGATTTTCTCTCTCTCTCTCTCTCTCTCTCTCTCTCTCTCTCTCTCTCTCTCATATAGCAGTGCTCTGTCACTAGTACTGTGAAGTCTGCTCTTGTGAGTGAACAGCAAACTGGACTTCCCATGAACATTAAGGGATGGTAAGATGATGCATTGTTCTTGGAGCGACAAAAACCCAGGCTCCAGTTCTGCATGATCTGCTGTTACAATGACAGCTCCTTTCACAGGAGCTGTGCATTTATATTGGGAATAAAGATTCCCTTTACACCACTGACCCATCAGCGAGCCCTACAGCAGACCTCCTCAGAGGATTTTCTTATATCCACGAGGAGGCATGGATCAGGAAAGCAAACATTCCTGGCTAATATTTTGTCTTCTGAACTTAGCAGTGCTGAGGCCAGTATAAATCACTGAAAGTTGAGTTGACTAAGTCCACAACAGATCAGGATTGCACTTTTGATCCATTTGGTCTGTACCACCACAGCCATTTGACCTGTCCACGAAGGCATGGACTGAAAACTACATTCACTTCTTTGTTTTTCTTTCTAGCTGTTATCTTTCCTTCTGTCTTTCCTATTCTTCCTTGGGTCCAAATGCCATCATCTGTGTGTCGGTGTCATGTTTTTGTTTGGCACTGCAGTATATTAAAAGTGCCTTTTAAAAACATGGTCTTTTTAAAATTTGTTTATTCTGTAATAGCCAGAATACTAGAAAGGACCCAGAGAGATTTGAACATTTGTCCTTTGTTCCCACCTCCACTGTTCTCCATACTCTTGAGGCACTGACAGTCTTGTCTACAAATAATGGGAAGCTTTCAGGAAACTATGCCATTGTTCATGTTACCACAGTTGCCTTTACTTTTCAAGCTCTTCCTTCCTGTGTGATGATCTGTACAGCGAAGGGTGAATTTGAAGTGAGCCTTCATGACTGGCCGGAAGCTTGCAAGCAACCATGACACTTCAGAAAATCAGAGGTATACGGGCCACACTTTGCAGATGTTCACTGGCTGTGTACAAGGCTGGGGTTCAGTATTATGGAATTGTGCTCACAGTGAATTTGTCATATCTGACCTGGTTGTCTTACCTTGACACATTTGCCTATGTGTGCACACAAGCAGACGTGTGCACCACTTGCAGACAGAAAGAATGATGTTGATACTTAAATTCCACCCCCCCCGCCCCCTCCAAACTCTGTTACCTCAGTGCAGACGGCAAATAAAATTTACAACCTCTCTCTTGTTCGATACCCTCCGATCTTTGGGCCTGAAGGTCCATCTTCTGACATATCCCTCTGATTTTAATCTGTCCATTGCCTGTTCCCAATCTTGAGCTCCTGAGCCCCAAACTCTGGAAACCCTCCTTAAAGCTCTCCATTTCTCTAGTTCATTCACTCTCCCTCAACATGCTCCTTAAAGCGCAGCACAGACTAACTCCATTCGGCCCTGCTGTGTTTGTGCTGTGCACATAAAGGGCTGTCCAGTTATCGTATTCTCTTGCCCTTTCCTCACAAAGTTTTCAAAACGTTTGTTCAAATCTTTACACAAGATTTGAAAAACGAGCATTGAATCTGCTTTGACCAGCTTTCGCACAGTGCCTTCCAGATCACAGTAACTCACTAACTGTCAATTACTAGAGTCTCTGTTCTCTGGTTAGTCACCCTACTAACATCAAAAACAGCTGTTCCATATTTAGTCACCAAAACCATTCACAATTTAAACATTAGTAATCCAGAAGCCCAGGTTAATGCTCTGGGGATATGGGTTCAAATCCTACCATGGCAGCTGGGGGAATTGAAATTCATTTGATGAATATCTGCACTCAAAAGCTGGATTCAGTAATGGTTTCCCTGAAATTATCATCGAATGTCATGAAAGCCTATCTAGTTCACAAGTGCTTCCAGGGACAAATCTGCCATGCTCACGTGATCAGGTCTATGTGTGACCAACGTTTCTTCTTATAATACAAGCAATGATATTGGCACTGAGAGAGATTGTAGGGCAGATGTACAGGACCAGGGACAGTTCCTGTGGGCTGACTCAATCTGACAATAAGAAGCCTAGTGAAATCCAGCATAGATTTCACCATCTGGGCAAATTTGTATGCCTCCACTTTCAACCGGAGGGGAGTTTGACATTTGCTGGGGTGGTGAATATGCAGAAGAATAACTCTTATTGCCAACAAAACCAATTACTTGGTTCAGAGCTGAAAACTTCCCCACTGCTTTCTGCTCAAATGGTTGATGCAAACCTGTGGGTTTTTCTCAGGCCTCTATGTGTGTGGGAGAAGAACATGGTGGCTATGGACATGGCCGTTTGGGTTTGACTTCATCAATCTGGTCAGTGGAGCTTGATGGAAGATCAAAGCTGCCTCAGGGCTGAGAGAATGGTGGTGTCTGGGTGCTCTGATCAGTCTGTACAGGTTGTTTGAGCAGGCTCTTCCAAGCATTGAGTGTAATATCATGCTTGGAAGTGTCTCACTTTGTAGACAAGGGGTAAGCCTTACAGATAGAGAAGGAAAGTCTGTCACATCACGCTGGGTGCTGTGATCTGGTGTGTGGAAAACAGTAGCAGCTGCAACTCAATTTTTCCTCCTTAACCCACTCATGCACAGGGAAGCATGGCTCTAAAGGGATCAATCAAACAGTATACATTGTGGGACTCATAGAGATGTACAGCACGGAAACAGACCCTTCGGTCCAACCCGTCCATACCGACCAGATATCCCAACCCAATCTAGTCCCACCTGCCAGCAGCCGGCCCATATCCCTCCAAACCCTTCCTATTCATATACCCATCCAAATGCCTCTTAAATATTGCAATTGTACCAGCCTCCACCACATCCTCTGGCAACTCATTCCATACACATACCACCCTCTGCGTGAAAAAGTTGCCCCGTAGGTCTCTTTTATATCTTTCCCCTCTCACCCTAAACCTATGCCGTCTAGTTCTGGACTCCTCGATCCCAGGGAAAATACTTTGTCTATTTATCCTATCCATGCCCCTTATAATTTTGTAAACCTCTATAAGGTCACCCCTCAGCCTCCGATGCTCCAGGGAAAACAGCCCCAGCCTGTTCAGCCTCTCCCTGTAGCTCAGATCCTCCAACCCTGGTAACATCCTTGTAAATCTTTTCTGAACCCTTTCAAGTTTCACGACATCTTTCCGATAGGAAGGAGACCAGAATTGCACGCAATATTCCAATAGTGGCCTAACCAATGTCCTATACAGCTGCAACATGACCTCCCAACTCCTGTACTCAATACTCTAACCAATAAAGGAAAGCATACCAAATGCTTTCTTCACTATCCTATCTACCTGCGACTCCACTTTCAAGGAGCTATGAACCTGCACTCCAACGTCTCTTTGTTCAGCAACACTCCCTTGGACCTTACCATTAAGTGTATAAGTCCTGCTAAGATTTGCTTTCCCAAAATGCAGCACCTCGCATTTACCTGAATTAAACTCCATCTGCCACTTCTCAGCCCATTGGCCCATCTGGTCCAGATCCTGTTGTAATCTGAGGTAACCCTCTTCGCTGTCCACTACACCTCCAATTTTGGTGTTATCCGCAAACTTACTAATTGTACCTCTTATGCTAGCATCCAAATCATTTATGTAAATGACAAAAAGTAGAGGGCCCAGCACTGATCCTTGTGGCACTCCACTGGTCACAGGCCTCTAGTCTGAAAAACAGCCCTCCACCACCACCCTCTGTCTTCTACCTTTGAGCCAGTTCTGTATCCAAATGGCTAGTTCTCCCTGTACTCCATGAGATCTAACCTTGCTAATCAGTCTCCCATGGGGAACCTTGTCAAACACCTTACTGAAGTCCCTTAATATCAAATCTACTGCTCTGCCCTCATCAATCTTCTTTGTTACTTCTTCAAAAAATTCAATCAAGTTTGTGAGACATGATTCCCCATGAGCAAAGGCATGTTGAGTATGCCAAATCAGTCCTTGCCTTTCCAAATACATGTACATCCGGTCCCTCAGGATTCCCTCCAACCACTTGCCCACCACTGAGGTCAGGCTCACTGGTCTATAGTTCCCTGGCTTGTCTTTACTGCCCTTCTTAAACAATGGCACCACGTTTGCCAACCTCCAGTCTTCCGGCACCTCACCTGTGATTATCGATGATACAAACATCTCAGCAAGAGGCCCAGCAATCACTTCTTCAGCTTCCCACAGAGTTCTCGGGTACTCCTGATCAGGTCCTGGGGATTTATCCACTTTTAACCGTTTCAAGACATCCAGCACTTCCTCCTCTGTAATCTGGACATTTTGCAAGATGTCACTATCTATTTCCCTACAGTCTAAATCTTCCATATCCTTTTCCACAGTAAATACTAATGCAAAATATTCATTTAGTATCTCCCCTATTTTCTGTGGCTCCACACAAAGGGACTTGTAGATCATAATCATACATCATAATCATAATCTCATCTATACCCTTCTCGCCATCTCCTAACTCTCAACAATTCTGCATCCACCCAACACTCCTTTGCTCACTGACCTCCATGGATTCCTGTCCAATTACAGGTTGCATCGTTGTTTTCGATTCCTTCCATGTCCTTACCCTTCCCCATGACCCTACAAGATATTGGCATTCCTCTCTTCCTAACCTCAAGAGCATTCCTGATTTTGATTGGTTACTATTGATGAGAACTTCCAGTTTCCTAGGCCCTAGGCTCTGGGATACTGTGTGAAACGGCTCTGTCACTCCCCTCCTTTATGTCGCTTGTTACAACCATCTCCTATAACCGTAGGATGCAAGCTGACTAGGCATTTCTCCTCAGTGGAGTCAACCAGTGCGATGCTTTACCACAGAGGGATTTGGAGATGGGTCGTTACGTATATTCAAGATTGAGAGAGACTGATTTATAATCAGTAAGGGAATGAGAGGGTTATGAGGAAAGGGCAGGAAAGTGAGGGTAATCAGATCAGCCACATTTCCTTCAATGGCAGAGGAGACTTAGTAAGCCAAAATGGCCTGCTCCTCCTTGACTGTCTTACATTCTAAACTTATGTGACCTGACTGAATTTATGCATAGCTCAGTATGCGAGCTTATGTGACCTGACTGAATTTCTGCATAGCTCAGTATGCGAGCTATTGTGAAGTCAGCATCTGGGAGTGCTTTGCTATGTTGAGGATACAATGTAAAGGCAAGTTGCTCAGGGCCCAGGTTCCACTTGAGAAGTGCATGGATGGTGTGCCAGTAGAATTGAAAACAACCAAAGTGTCTTTGTGTGACATAGTTTGGAACTAATATTCCTCCTTCCACTATTACTATGGTATCCATCTCCAAACCAAGACCACCATCTGAGCCAGGGTGGGAAGGTGTGGCTGGCTGGGGGCTTTGATTTTTATTTCCCTCACTCCCTCCCACAGTGTGCAGCCTGAAATGTTGATAAACTCCAATCCGGACCTCTGTCAGGAGCAGTCATTTGAGCTGAGGTGGAATGGCAGCCAGTCCTGTGGAACTGTATCTTAGCTCAGGCTAGCACCTACCAGGGAGGGCTAAGGAATGGGATGCAGTTTTGAAAAAGGGTCTGCATTGTGCCAGTAAATTTTGGAAATCAGCCCAAAAAAATCAACTTGAATTTTTGTGCCATTATGTATATAAGCAGCTAAACAGAGTCGGATTATGTGTTCGCTTGGCTCCTGTTTGCTTCCCTGAGTGATGTATAAATCCGACGTGTTGAATAGACAAGGGCGTTAGCAGTGGAGCTGTGCCACTTCTGTTTATACTCTTAATGCTGGCGTCAACATAGTAATCCACTGCTTAGAAATACGTGCAGATGGATACAAGTGCTTGAAAGGTTGCTACCGGAGAGCCATTAGCAAGAGCTTCCTACCAACACTTAGCAACAGACGTCACAGTGAAGTAATTGGTATCGTAAAATGCCATCTGCCATGCCTGGTGAATGGATCTAAGACGCAGTACTGGAGTGCTTTCTAATGTGCACGTCCCTTCCTCTGTGTTGCATTGTGGCAGAATTATCCTTGAAAATGTGAAAAGGCCTAGGTCCATGCTTCTGATTTCACTTAAGCCCTCATGCATGTCGCAATATGCTTGTTTCCAATCCATTAGAGCCTCCGTTTCAAAATTTTCATTCTTTTAAAACTCATAAACATGGTTTTATATCCGTAATCTGCTCCAGCACCATGGCTCTTGTGTAAGGTTTCTGTTCCACCAGTTCTGGACTTTGGTGCATCTGCGTTTTCACCACGACACCACTGGTGACTTGTGCCTACGCCCAGAGCACCGGAATTGCTTCCTTGAATTTCTCCACTCCTACTGCTTCCTTTTTAATTGCTAGTTTAAATCTGCCTGTCATCTGACCTGATGTCATGTTATGTGACACAGTGCTTGATAACTGTAAAAAGTGGCAACATCCTATTCTAAAGCTTCCAATGATTACTCAGAGGAGACTGTAAACTCCCTATGATCGCTTCTGCTGTAACTTGCGTTTCTTCAATTCGAATTGGCTATAACACGATTGAAGAATTTAGACCATCATTTATAGAAAACACACTCTCCTTACCTGTATTGGCAATCACGCGGTTCTCGTCCCATTGGTTTCAATGGTGCTGCGACCACTTTATTTTCTTATAACGCGGGATCGCCTGGGAATGGAACAATTGCATTACATCCGAACAGACTGTACTTGCCTTTGATTTTGTTCAGTCAGCCTTCCAGATACTAAGGGGAGTGAACATGACTGTGATAACCAGTTTCGGAGCCCTCATGTATTTAACATTCCTTAGGATTTGAGCTATAGGGAGAGGCTGAATATACTGGGGATATTTTCTCTGGAGCCTCTGAGGCTGAGAGATGACTGTAGAGGTTTATAAAATCATGAGGGTCAACAGAGTCCAAAACTAGAGGGCATAGGTTTAAGGTGAGAGGAAGAAAATTTAAAAAGGATCTGAGGGGTACCTTTTTCACGCAGAGGGTGGTGTGTGTATGGAATGAGCTGCCAGAGGAAGTGGTGGAGGCTGGTACAATTACAACTTTATAAAAGGCATCCGGATGGGTATATGAATGGGAGGGGTTTAGAGGGATGTGGGCCAAGTGCTGACAAATAAGATGAGGTCAGATTGGGATGTTTGGTTGGTGCGGGCAATTTGGACTGAAGGGCCGATTTCTATGTCATATAACTTGATGACTATGATCCCTGGTTTTCATCTGTCAGCTTTGACAACACCCAATGAATTCCAGAAATTTGATTTGCATCCGCGTCATAGGAAAATTGCATTTGCTTTTGACTTGGGGCAAATTTACAAATTTCGGAATTTTGAAGTAAAAACAGAAAAAGTCGGAAACGTGCATTAAGTTTCATCGTTTCGTATCACAGTGCAGGCCTGCCGAAAATATTAACATGTGGGCAGTTTTACAGCTCTCTCTGCTGGTGATTGCTTTCTCAACACCCCTCTTGCCTGCCTCAACCAGTCTGCAGTTTTACCTTGGAAAGGGCGAGTTCTGATTCTGAAAGAGTTAATGCATTCAGCTTCTTCCAGCCTCTTGATGATGGTCAGGCAAAGAGGAATCTAGCTTGTGATACTGGTGGAGACGTGTGTCATTAGCATCTTCTGATAATCGTAATTATTATGTCTAACTAGCCAGTGTAACTTAGATACCAGTTTCTATCTTGTGATAAAACTGCATCTTGTTAAGACAAGAGTCTCTTGTTAATACTCACTGGTGGTTCATCCTTTACGAATGGAAACTAAACAGTTGTTAAATCCAATATAAAATGGATACTTCGGAGGATGCATTATCACAGTGGAAATGATATTTTGGTTTAATTTTAATATTTTTTGGGTAAAAAGAAATAAATTTATTCAAGGGTCTGAAGGCGCAGAGTGGGGTGTGTGGAAAGAGAAATTAATTGTGATCGTTCTGTTGAGGCTTTGAATTGAAAGAATAAACTGATTTTTTTATGTGGTAACCTCACGTTCTATCTTCCATTGAGCAAGATAAAGACACTGGAACTGAGGACAGAAATGGAAATGACCAGAATTAAATTGAAGAAAATCCTCTTCCACGTTCCAGATTGTTAAATGTTGAAAATAACTTAAGTTTTTCAAAAACAGAAGGACTTTTTTTGTGACTGAAAAAACAAAAATGATAGAGCCAGTAGTGGGCAGTGCTGGAAATACCCAGTAGGTGAGGCAGAATCTGTGGAAAGAGAAGCCTCAGATCATTGACTTTTCAAAACTACCTGAGCTGAGGGGTATTCTCAGCGTTACAGAAACTCACATCCCAGTTCAGCAAGTAGAATATTGGCTTTCATTTCAAATAGAATGGAGTATAGAAGTAGGGTGTGTTGCTAAAATTGTACAAGGCACTTGTCAGATCACAGATGGAATACTGTGGGTAGTTTGCTCCCCTAATGTAAGGAAAGATATACTGGCATTGGAGGCAGTCCAGAGAAGGTTCATTCGATTGATACCAGTATGGATTCATGGAGGGATTACCTCAAGAGGAGAGGTTGAGTAGATTGGTCTTGTATTCACTGGAACGTGGAAGAATGAGAGATGGCTTTATTGAAAAATACAAAGTTCTTGGGGAAACTTGAGAAGTTAGGTGTGGAAAAGTTGCTTCCCCTTGTGGGAGAATCTGGGACCCAGGGGCGTAATCTCATATTAAGGGTTTTCCCAGTTTGGACAAAGTTGAGGAGGAATTTCTTCTGAGGGTAGTGGATGTGTGGAATGCTTTGCTGCAAAGAGCTGATGAGGCTGGCTTGTTCTGTATATTCAAGGCTGAGACACTGATTTGCGATCAGTAAGGGAATCAAGGGCCATGGGGGAAAAAGCAGGAAAGTGGAGTTGAGGATTATTGGATTAGCCATGATCTCACTGCTTGGAGCAGATTTGATGGGCTGAATGGCCAGCTTCTGCTCTGATGTCTTATGGTCACAGTCTGCAGGGTGTTACCTCGGCTGTGGCCTGAGAGTCATTATGGTGCCAGCCCACATGAGTTGCGGACTATTTGTGTGAACATGTCTTTACCACTTCTTTTCCTTGTTTGAATGTTGTGGCTTTGGAAAGGCATGTTAATGCTACTTCCTTTTTGGCTAAACCAGAATACAGAGGTATTTTAGTATGATCAGCTTGGTGTACTATTAATGGATGGTGAAGGAGAATTAAACATTTCTACACCTGCATCCTAAGAATCCATTACACACACCTAAATGGCTTAAAGTGAGAAAACAGGTGTGTCCTATGCAAGAGGGTCTTTAGATTAGATTAGATTCTCTCCAGTGTGGAAACAGGCCCTTCAGCCCAACAAGTCCACACTGACCCTCCGAAGATTCCCCCGTCCCCTGCCCAGACCCATCTCCCTTTGACTAATGCACCTAACACTATGGGCAGTTTAGCGTGGCCAATTTCACCTAACCTGCACATCTTTGGACTATGGGAGGAAACCCACACAGGCACGGGGAGAATGTGCAAACTCCTCACAGACAATCGCTCGAGGCTGGAATCGAATCTGGTCAGCAGTGCTGACCACCGAGCCACCAAGCTGCCAAAACTAGGGACAGTGGGTCCATTTGTCCTCCTCCTCTCTGTGTTTACTTGCATTCTCCTGATACTGCGATATTGGACTGTAGTTTATTGCACAACCAGCCACCCACCAGGAGATCCAGCAGTTTTCACACCTCAGTAGGTTGTATGTGTCCCCTCCTCCTCCTCCTGGTCTGTCTTGTTCATCTGTAAAAGCAAAGTTATTGTTCAAGGTAGACAATTTGCGCAGATTATGCAATAGAGTAATGGACAGATGTGTTTCTCTGTTGTTTTGAGGGTTACCATTTAAATTCAGTTAAGTGAGTAGATGTGATCTTGGTTTAATATTTTCTCACTCAGTACTGCAATAGAAATGTTAGCCCTCACGTTGTCTTTCCTGAAGAAGGGCTTATGCCCGAAACGTCGATTCTCCTGTTCCCTGGATGCTGCCTGACCTGCTGCGCTTTTCCAGCAACACATTTCCAGCTCTGATCTCCAGCATCTGCAGACCTCACTTTCTCCTCACGTTGTGTGTAACCACTTGCATTTGGATATGTGCCCCACAGCCTTCCTGCAAAAAGGCTGCAGCATGGACTGAAGGATTTTAAGCTTTCAGGCATTTAGTTCACCTGCCGTACATGGTCCCTGACCATTCCGACTTTGCACTTCTTTGAAAAGATATAAATTACCATGCTGGTCCTCATTTTCAGTCAATTACCATATAGCAAGTGAAGGACTGCTTCCCCAGTAGTGCAACATTCATTTAATTTTTTTAGTGACCACTTCCAACGTTGAAATGAGAGAAGCGTGTTAAAGCTTCCCCAGTGTCTTTTGTGGATTTTGTAAATCTGTGTGATCAGCCACTTTTGGCCTAATGAGGAAATCTGTAGACTTCTCAAGATATTTTTAATTGTTGTGTGATTTGGGGTTGCACTCTGCATCCTCTTTTGTTCTAACAGGAATCTGATGTGGATGGTGGATTCGAGTGCAGGCGCTGTCCTCCCCAGCCCCAAGAGACCACGTTGGGACAGTTCCACCATGACTCAATTCGAGAGGAAACACGAGGAGTTCCCCTTTGTCAAACCAGACAGTGAAGATCACAAGGTAAAATGTGGTTCTCTTAAAATAATTTTTTTCTGTTTTTTCTAAAAGATCTGTAATGTGTTTCCTGTAGCCTTATTTCATTGTGGGCACTCTGGCTGTTACTACCGGTGAGCTACTGAGCTGAAATTACACTTCGATGTGACAGCAACAGGAAATCCTATCTAGTTAGTATCTAAGGAAGGGCAGTTGACTCATGACAGCGTTCACCATTGGGATTACTGTTACAGGTTTCGGAACATTTGCTCTACGTTTTCCAGCTCTTAAGAGAATGGAGTTCTTGGGCTGTGTCCCATTTGTATTTCCCATCTTTTCTCCCTTGTGACATTTGTGTTCTTTTAGACTTCACAGATCAAGCTCCTGTGTTTCCAAAATATCTGATGCGCCCTCGAAAGCTTATTTGAAAGCAGCATGTCGTCTGTGTGTTCACATCCACTTGATTCTTTAAAGAGCACCTCACTGTTCCTCGTGTTTGCTCTTGATGCATTTTCCCGACCAGTTCTGCGTTCCTTTTTCAGTAGTTTATAAAAGGAAGCGAATATGACCATTTTCCCCACTGCAAATTGACATGCACTGAGTATTCAGTCAGGCTGATAGACTGGTTGGTTGTGAATGGAGAGTATTTTCGTCCATCAAATAGTTTAGCCAAAGGGAAGGAATAATGAAGTTGCAGGTAGTTAATTACTATTCAAAGTATTTAATTCCAATGTATGTACTTCTTTAAAGTATTAGCCACAGGATGTACTATGCTAAATATCTGGGCTTCCTCTTTCATTCACAGGGTGAAACATATGAATGGCTCTGTTAGTTGAAGGGTGGTGACTGTCTGATTTGTAAATAGATAGTAAAGTGGGCTACAGGACTGCTGTACATACCGTTTGCTGCTGCTAATCTCTAGTTTGTGTGAATGGCTGGAGCCGGTGTCTGTCTCCTTTACAATTAGCATGTTAACAGGCTGGATATTGATATTAGTGGAGCATTGTTCTGCTAGCCAGAGGATAAATCCCGTTAGCAACAACAAGTGCATGCTGTTTAGAGCTGTGGGAGAAATAGCTATGGAATTCTTGCCATCGTGTGTAGCCTAACCTACTGGAACCACAGCTCAGGCATATTTGTAGATATCGTTCAAGCAGCCTCACTGTTGATCGAGAAGATGGTGTGAATATAGAGAGAAGGAAGATCAGTGAGCAAGAGTATTAACTTTCTTTTTAAAAAGCTTCAGTTCAGTTGTTGGAAAAAATGAATTGTCCACTGTTAAACCAAGGCACTGTTTAATAGCACTTACCAGGAGTTTATTGTGGTAGCCTCTGTGTGGGATCTTCATAGTCAGTAGTGCTGTCAGTTAGCTGCTTTATGGCTATCTTTTAGCCAGTGGCAATAAAGAGTTATATACTATGATCTTTGAACCAGCAATTTGTGTTCTGTGTTTGGAATTGAACTGAGTGGGCTCAGTCTCTCTGTGTGAAGTATATTTTGACATTTGGGCTATGGTACAAACATGCACCCAAACAGGGGGCACGGTTGGACAGGTTTGGAGGGTGGGGGGGGAGTGGGGTCAGGGTTGTGGAGGAGGGAGGCAAATGGTGGGTGGGGTTGAAAGGGTTTGTGGGGGGTTGGGTGGGTGCATACAGGGGCAGGGTGGATTTAGGGAGGTACAGACTGGGAGGGGAGTGGTTTTGGGGGCTCGCGCACAGTGTGCTGCTGCCTAGTCTCCTGAACTGGGAGTGGACTGAGCAAGTACTTCCTGTGTCAATCCCATTGAACTGAACAGGGGGGCGGGGGGAGCTTGAGCACTGCTGCAGGTCCCTTACACACAAGTGTGTCTCGGCTCAGAAACAAACCCTGAGACAGAGAGGGGGAGCAAGACAGACAGAGCAAGGACAAAGGAAACTTTAGAAAACTCTGAGCCCCAGAGGAGAGGCATTAGATCAATTGGTCGAATAATCAATTATCCGAACGAAATAGTGTCCACCCATCTTGTTCGGATAATCGAGGTTCCGCTGTATTGATGTGTAGATATATATCAATGGAGACAAAGAGAAATTAAAAGAAATGTGAGAGAACTTTTTCACCAGGTTCCTCTGACAACTAATTTGCTGTCTTTTTAGTTTTTTAAAATTGGGGTATAATCTACATTCTGTATTCGATTGTGCATCAATTTCTTTGTAGTTGCTGAAAACTAGTGGCTGGCTGTAAGTTGAGTGCAATGAAAAGGTGGATTGAAGACGGTGATACCTCACCCCACCCCACACGCTGCAATGTTTCACCAACTGCAATGACATTGGAAGATGACACACTGGAATTGTGGGTAAATAACTCCCGACTATAAATCCTGTGCATCACTCAATGGATTCTGGAAGAGTGAGAGAAAGTGTGTGTGTGTGTGTGTGCGCGCGCGCCCACGCGTGCGCACGGGCAGCCAATCCCACCCCAAAAAAAACCTCAACTGAAAATTTGAGTGAATGTTGACTGAGAGCAGAGTGAGTGTTGATAGTGATGCTTTTTGCAGTTGAGTAGCCTACATCCGTTCACAGGTTGAGGCTCGTGCACGAATGACTGTCACACGGATCAGAGGATCATGTTTCAGCAGCGGAATGCGCGTCTCTTTCCGGAAGGGACAAAATATTGGCCCGGATAAGTGACCGATGCTTGAAGCTGATGACCCATCTTCTCAGCTGGGAGATTCTGTCTGCCAGAAAAAGACCTTGAGAGATGGCAAACATTTGAAAGTTATGTCTGGGCTCTGAGCCAATTCACTAGCATGGATAATTATAGAGTACTGCTATTCTGTTCCCCCATAGGCTCTATAGTATTGTTTCATATTCACTTTAAACACTTGCTGTTTACTCAAACTACACTGGGAACTGGCCATAAACCAACAAGAAAAGAGCGGTGTTACACTGCATGCACCAAAGGTCTACCGTGAAGGCTGAAACCCTTGCTAATGATGAGCCTGACTTTTTATTTGAAAGGTTTTAGAGCAGCCAAAACTGTAGTTTTGTTCACAAGGACTATTTTGGAATCTTTCATGAGAACAGAGTAAGCTGCCAAGTACAAATTGTAACTTCTCTCATCGCGCCTTGTCCAAGCTTGCTAGGTGCTGAGTTTGACAAAGGAACACACAGACAACAATTACTGCTGCAGTGACTGGATTCAGTGGAGTGATATAAAAATACAATCATATTCTATTTGTATGGCATCTTCTCAAATAAAACCTACTCATAACCTGACATTTGTAGAACTAACAAGCAAATTACAGTGTTTGCTGCAGAGGTAAGTTTTGTTTATGTGTATATATCTTTATTCGTTTATGGGATGTGGGTATCCTAGCTAGGCGAGCCTTTCTTGTCAGAGGGCAATTAAGAATCAGATGTATTACTGTAAGTATGGAGTCACATGTAGGCCAGACCAGGTAAGGATGGCAGATTTCCATCGCTAAAGGCCCTTCCTTAGTGAACAAGATGAGTTTTGAGAACAATTGGTGTAGGGTACACAATCGCTTTTAGGCTATTTTATTTACAATAGCGTCTCCTGAAGTCTGAAAACTGCAGGTTTTGTTTTGGCAATACAAAGCCGACTTTTAAAAACAAATTTTAAAAACCTATTTTATTTAACACTTTTCACTGATATACACGTTTATTAGTTTTTTTCGAGTTTTGTGTGTTAGGTTTTAAATATGGAGAGATAAAAACTGATCTGAAATATTTCACTGCTGCTGTATATGCGTCTGGATGTCAGCAAGTGCAGCCTTTTTAAAAATTCTGATTTTAATTGAATTCAGATTTCACCATCTGCCATGGTGGGATTTGAACCCATGTCAGCAGAACATTAGCCTTGGTTCTGGATCACTTATTCACATACAGATTCTGTATAAAGGTAAAATCACCAGAAGGCTGCTATCTCTCATTAGAAAGAGATGATTTAACCTGAGGGTCACATCACCTCAGGCGAGGGGAGAGGATGAGATAGAGAGTCCCTGGGCTAGTACAGGAATTGAACCCACACTGTTGGAATCACAAACTGGCTGTCCAGCCAACTGAGCAATCTGACACCCCCGATTGTATTCTTATTATTACTATTCTTATGTTATTATTACAGTGTAGATGAAGGCCATTAGACCCATTGAGTCTGTTGCACCCTAATCATAGGAATCCACTCAATCCCGTTCCCATTCCATGGTTGGTCTTCGAATCAGACCAAGTCAGCAACAACTACTTTGTCACTCAGATATCCTAGACTGCTAGAAGGAAAAGAGTTGACTAACTGACCTATTCCAGACTAGGTGTTCCCTGTACCTGTTTCCTGATTTTTGAAAGCAAGTAATAGCCGCATGAATAATTTCAAGAGCACTTTACCTTTGTTGAATTGCCAGACACTGCGACCAGGTTTCCATACCTGTTCAAGGAGCTCCTCATTGTAACTTCTTAGACCTCTGTCAAACTGATAGCGTGCAGCAACAATATTCTGTTCCTTTGTTGCCTGCCTCTTACAGGTGGTTCACTAAGAAACCTGAGCTGACTCATTGCCTCACATTGTGATTTGCAGAGAGATGGCGAGCTCTTACTCTTTTCAACTTGAATCAGTTGGTCAGTTTGGAGACAATCTTACGGCCGCTGAAGCATAACATGTCCACAACAGAATCGGGAGCACACCATGTGGTTATGCATTTCTGTTCGGCCGTTTGTGTATGCCGCTTAGAGGTTTTTTCAGCAGCCACCAAGTTAACCCCCACCAGGCTCAATGGGGGAAGGAAGTCCGCCCGAGTGCAAAAACGTGGTGGGAGCATTGGACGGTTTCTATTGAACGTGCCGTCCCAGGATGCAACACGCTCCTTCCAGTCATGACACCCACTATATCGCAATCACTCGGACATGGTTTATTTTGATCATAGTAAAAAAATTCATTTTAAACAGCAATAGAATTAGCAGCAGCTGTTCAATTAATAAAAATCACCAAAAGGATTTGTTTCGATTTTGGTATTTCCCCACAATTGCTGTGCAACTGGAAAAATGTAACTTTGTTTATCATGGTTCTGTACGGAACCTAAATCTTTTTCATATGTATTATTTTTCACAGGAGAGGGGGACTTCCATCAGATTGGTGCAGTATTACTAATCTGAACCTGAAATAGCTTTCTGGATTCTAAGTTAAGATAGCTCATTGATGAACAGATACCTCAAACTGTCTGACTATGAGAGATTTTCTATCTCAGTTGCATGTCATTCATGCAGTAGCTGTGTTGTGAACGTTGATCTGTTTTTCATGTCTCTGCAGCTTTGTTTTCTAGCTTTCCGAACGGTTTTTAAAAAAAACTTTTGTTATTTGCTCATCTTTCTCACCACAATAGATGTCTGCCCAATCACTTTTTTAAAACCAAAAAAAACCTGCAGTAAATCGATGGGACCTTGAAAGTTGTTCATGTATCCTACAACATACTGCAATCTATAATTACCAATTTTTTTAAGAGACTGTACATTAATAGTAAATCGAAGTGTTAACAAATATCCATGTAGAGTGTCCAATTTTCAAATTGTACAGCTTTTCTCTTTTCTTTCACACAAGATTAAAATCAATCTAGATCAGTGCTAGATCCTCCCCGCAAAAACCAAAGACCCACCCCCAGCCCCTTCAAGGATCGAAGGCAAATTGATCAGATCTGAGTAGCGCATGTACAAGACAGTGACAGCGCACACTTAACCAAGACTGTTCCTCCCTGCCCTCATTGCCCTGCCTGCGGTCAGATTGTCACAGATCAGTGGAAGAAATAGCAGCTCACTGAAAGGAAAGCACGCATCTCTCGGAGGTAAATAGAAACAATAATCCAGAGAGCAGCAGTAATTAAATATCAGTGAGTGGTGTGTATGTGTGGTTGCCGGAGTTGGGGCAGGGAATGAAGAGAAAAGGTGAGTGCAGATGCGAGAATATGCACAAAAGGGTAAATCTGGAGCCTGGGAGATGGTGGGAGTGGTGTTGGAGCGAGGAAGCCAAAGGGGAAGCAGTGGGGTCAAAAGTGAGCACGACAGGCCGACGTCAGTGAAGATGGCAGAGGTCGGGAGCAGAAAAGCCACAGGCCAATTCTTTGGGCAGCCAGTCTAAATGTTTCTGTCTGGTCCTGGATTTTGAATACCTACATCCAGGAGAGATACATAAGCTGGAAGCGACAGGGAATTCTCCCTCAGCTCCCAGTGGA